>NC_034602.1:38270405-38377905 GCF_900095145.1 Mus pahari | reverse complement strand
AAGTCACCAAAACCAGGTTGGAGAAATGAACAGCCTTTTAACCAGACCATTGTAGACAAGTTATCTGCATATTTTTATAGGGGAGGCCAGCTAAGGAAGTCAGACCACTTCTGTCAAGTCTTTGTTGGTAATCACTTAAAGAATTTATAGATGGACAGAAGACCAACAAGCAAAAATTTTATATTGTTGAGGATGTAATTGAAAAAAACAGATAATGTTCATTCCAGGGAAAAACCATGTGTGCAAGAGCCTTGCCAGTGAGGACTGTGTTGGGATTAGTTGAGATAGTGTTTCTTATGGGCTTGCATGTTGATAGGGGGAAGTATAGTGGGATCATAGCCATTTTTTATGGTAAACCAAATACCAGATTATAATTATGCTTTGAGTACATGGAGATTACCGATTTAACATTAGGCTATGTATAGTGGGATAAATTTTCTCTTAACAATCAAATACTATCATGTGCCAGTCATGTAATCAGAGTTGAGAAGACTGAACATTCTCAGGGGCTTTGCACTTGGCAGTGATTTTCAAGATCCTGAAGAGCATCTGGGAAGACTGGGGTCCCTTTTCTTCCTGATTAGATGAGAGGGGACATAAGGAAGGGATAATGAGAGTTGGCCATGGTCCCTAATTCCCGACTTCCTGGCTAGTTACCCTTTGTCATTTGTAGAAGAATGAAATTAGATCCACATCTCATCCTATACAAAAATCAACTCAAAATGAATCAAAGACCTTAAAATAAAAGTTAAATATTTGAAACTACTAAAGGCAAACTTAAGAGAAATGCTTGAAACTATAGGGATAGGCAATGGTGTTCTGAATAGGACTCCTGTAGCTCAGGAAATAGAATTGAGAAATGGGCTATCATGAAATTAAAAGCTCTGGCAGTAAAGAAAACAGTTAACAGAACGAAGATAAAACCTGCATGAGAGCAGAAAAATCTTTGACAACTGTTCTTCTGATGGGACTAATACCAAAACATATAAAGAACGCCAAACTCAGACATCCAATAAGTAAAATTCAGTCAATAAATATATAAACTGAACAGATACTTTTTGATAGAAGTAAAAATGGCCATCAAATATATGAAAACATGTTTTGACATCTGTCTTTCAGGAAAATGCAGATTAGTACTACATTATATCATCTCTTATAAGTCAGAAGGACTGTATCAATAAAAAAAAATTGTTGGTGAAAATACCTTTAAAAAGGAACCATTATGCACTGTTAGAAAGTGAATTGGTCTAGACACCATGGAAAGCAGTTTGGAGTTCCCTCAAACAAACAAACAAAAAACACTAAAATAAAGCCACCATGTCCTTTAGCTATACAACTTCTGAGTGAGTCAGTCAGCATAAAATACATACCCCACACACATGCCTGTGTGAGTCAGATAACAGAACTTGTAGAATGAATCTCAGTCAATCTCTCTCTCTCTCTCTCTCCCTCTCTCTCTCTCTCTCCCTCTCCCCCTCCCCCTCCCTCCCTCCCTCCCTCCGCTCCCTCTCTCTTCTGTGTTTATATATATATATAAACACATACATGCATATGTCATATATATATAAATGTATACACACATGGCTAAAGCAGCAGAGGTCATGGCCCAGATTAGAGGAGTCTTCCTACCTCAAAGATTCAAATTAGAAATGGATCTTTACTTCAGATTAAGCAAAAATCCCTCAAATTTGTGCTCCTTCCTTTTTAGTTTTTAGTTAATTCCATATGTGTTCAAGTTTACAAGTAAGAATAATCACCACAATACTTAATGTTTATTGGACCACAATTTACACGAGCCAAGTTATGAAACCTGCTTAGGATCCCATTAAAGGACAAAGAGGTGTGTGTGTGTACATATACACAATCATATATATAGTAATTATTCAGGCATAAAGAAGATTAAAGTTATGTTTAGAGGAAAATAGATGGAACTATGATATCTAGCTAATAAATAAGCTAGACTGTCTTAGTCCCTGAAAAGACACCATGACCAAAGCAACTCTTATAAAAGAAAGAGTTTCAATTGGGGGCTTTTAGAGGCTTTGTTCAATATTATAGTGGAGAACGTTGTGGCACACAGGTAGATATGCATTGGAGAAGTAGCTGAAACTTCTTTATAAGTGATCCCCAGGCAGCAGAAAGACATGGGCTTCTGAAACATTAAAGCCTACCCCCAGTGACGTACTTCCTCCAGCAAGGCCACCACACTTGTTCCAAGAATGCCACACTTCAAATTTGTTCTTCAAACACTTCTACTCCCTGGTGACTAAGCATTCAAATCTTTGATCCTATTGGGGGCCATTTTATTCAGACTAGCACATTCCACTCCCCAGCCCCAATGGGGTTATAGCCATATCGTAATGCAAAATGCATTCAGTTCAAAAGTCCTCAGGATCTTTTAGCCTCGACACTGTTTGAAAGTCCAAAGTCCAAACTCTTCTGAGACTCCAGGCTATATCTTAACTGTAATCCTGTAAAATCAAAATCAAAAAACAGGTAACACTTTCAATATCCATTGGCACAGAATATACATAACCATTTCAAAAGTGATGAAAGGAAGCATAGTAAAATACCATACCAAAGCCAGATTGAAAACCAGCAGTGCAAACTCCAGATTCTGCATCTCCATGTCTGATGTCAAATTGTTCTTGAGAACTCCAACTCCTTCCAACTTTGTTTACTACAACACATTTCTCTCACTTGGGCTGGTTCTAGTCCTTGTTCACAGCTCTTATTGGCAGGTAGCTCACAACTCTGGCATCTCTAGCATCTTTGGGTAGTAGCTCTAACACAATTCAGGCTTTACCTTCACACCTTCATACATTGGACTCTCCAGGCCTTCATGCAAGGACAGCCCTGACACATACATGCCTGGCCTCAGTAGCTTTCCTTAGGCCCAGAAGGAGATTCCACTACTGCTTTCTTGTATTTTCCTTGATAAAGTCAGAACCACTTGGCTGATGATGCCAACTGAGTTCTGCTGCTAGTTAGGGCTGGAACTTGGCCCATAGTTTTAATTACATTTTCACAAGCTTTCTGTTGTTAGTGGTTTTGTTCACTGCTTAAACTTTCTTTTAATATCTTTTCACAAATTGGAAGCTAAGCATGGAGGGGTCTTACTCTGAGGTTACCACTCCCTTTATCTCATTTATCATCAGGCTTTTTAAACTTTTTATCTTTTTGAGCTTAGCTTGAGGACTTAGTTCCATTACATTTCTTGGTGCTCCTCTTCTCCTCAAACTGTACATTTTATATTTCTCTTGTCAAGACTGCTCTTTTTTTTTATTATAAATCTCCACAAAAGTGATTACTAATAAACCACATAACAGAGTCATAATAGGCTGTCCTGAAGTCTACTCTGCCAATGAGATTAATCCAAAACTCTTCAATTTAGCTTCAGACCGATTTTTAGAATAAGGACAAAAAGCAGCCACATTGTTTCCCAAAATATAACAAGAATGATTTCTAGACTACTTATTAATACTCTTCCTTTGAAACTTCTTGAGCTTGCTCTACATAGTTCAAATCACCTTCAGCACCATTCTCTTAGTAGTATGGCCCATAAAGTCCCACTCAAAAGCATTTAATGGCTTTTCTAGTTCAAAGTCTACATTCAACCAGTAAGCAGCATGGTCAAGCCTGACACAGCAATACCCTATTGGTACCAACTTCTGACTTGTTACTGTTCTGTTGCTGTAAAGAGATGCCATGGCCAAGGCAGTTCTTAGAAAAGCATTTAATTGGTGGCTTGCTTACAGTTTCAGAGACTTAGTCCATTATCATCATGGCATGCAGCATGGCAGCACAGAAGACCTGGTCCTGGAGAAGTAGCTTAGAGTTCTACATCCTGGTATGCAGACAATAGGAAGGAAAGAAAGAAACATTAGGCCTGGCATGGGCTTTTGAAACCTCAAAGTTCACCCTCTAGTGACAAATTTTCTTGAATAAGGCCACACGTCTTAATCATTTCAAACAGTTCTACTCCTGGTGACTTAGCATTGAAATATATGAGCCTATGAGGGCCATTCTTATTCAAACTACCACATTAACTAAGACAAATACTGTCTTTTCGCCTACCTGAAGAATCTAAGGAAAAGGAAAATAGGGGCCATTAGAAGGGGACTGGTCACAGGCATAGGGAATGTACAGGCAAGAATAGGTAATTTGTAGTAAAAATAGAATACTTTCCATACAGGCTTGCCATGATGAAACTTGTAAAACTACTGTGTCATAAAGGAAAACAGCTATTTATTACAAAATATTTTGCTATCTGGGATGGAGAATGAGAAGAAATATAAATGAAACTAATGTGAAACAAATAAGGAAGTATATATAAACAAAATTAAAGAAAAAACGTTTATTTATTTGGAAGGCGGGTACCATGTCACACATACGGAGGTCAAAAGGCAACTTTTGGGAGTCAGTTCGCTCCACTATGTTGTTTCTAGAGATCAATTCATATCATCAGTTTTAGCTTCAAACTCCTTTACCCACTAAACCATATTACTGTCCCTATAAACCTATTCATATCTGTTTTTTTATTCAACTTTTTGTGTTTGTGTTCACATATGTGTGAGTGAAACCCCAAGGTTGCTCAGTTGCTCTCCACCTAGGTATGGTTTCTTAGTGAACCTGGGCTTTGCTGTTTTCTCTTTCTCTCTCTCTCTCTCTCTCTCTCTCTCTCTCTCTCTCTCTCTCTCTCTCTCTCTCTCCCTTTGTTTTATTTGTCTCTAGCTCTCTTGGATGCCCTTGTGAATAATTGTTTTTCATTTGATATATTGGTTTTTATCTTCTCAAATTTTATTAAAAACAAAAATACTAAACTGAAAGCTATAATAACATATTCAGAGGACCTAGTGCAGACTCGTTTCAGACATGCGCTTACTGGAAGCTTTGTTTGGTAACATAAGATGGTGTGCAGCCTCTTTTTGTGTGTCAGCTAGACACAAGCTAGAGTCATCAGAGAGGAAGAAGCCTCAGACTCCCATGGCTTGTTTTGGTTGCCTCCCAGAATATGAAGGTGAAGCACTATAGCTGAAGATACCACATATTTTGGACACAGAATTTCTAGGAATTTAGCTGGAACCAATCTGAATGCCTTCTCCCTGAGGTTCAACTCTTTATAGTATCAGAAGGTGGTATGTAAACTGCCAAGAGAGAGGACCAGTCAGTTGTTCTACCCAGATGTAAAGCCTACAAATCACACCAAATGGATCAGCATATTCACAGTGGTACAATAGCAGCACTTAGATCTTTGACTAACCAACAGCTATCTAATTAGACTTAAAGCCCATTTAACTGGAGATAGAAGGCAAAAACCTCTGCTATCTGATAGTGTCTTCTATATATGACAAGAAGCTCATAACATATGGCTACATGAGCGAAATCAGCATAATGACAAATACAAGTTACATGCCAGTGTAGATAATGAAAACCCCATTCCACTCCTGGCTGATAAACTGTATAGATAGATGGTCAATGCCTGCTGAGAGGATGAGAATATGATACTTCCTTGGACAGACTTCCATATACAATCCAATTTCTCTTGGTCCAACAAATGTATGAAGAAACAGAGCTAAACTGACTCAGTATGCTTATATACACATGCATGCATATGCAAATAAATATGCATATGTATATGTAACAATAATACCTAAAGAAGAGATTATAAATAGTGGACACAGGAGGAGTTAGAGAGGGAAGTCGGAGGGTGAAGAGTGATGTAGATATAGTACTCATTAAGTTTTCAAAAAATAAGAATTGTAGGTAGAATGATGGTCCAGTAGCACTATACTGGAGCTAAAACAAAACCAGAAATCCCTGCCATGATCTCATATTTTAGTGTAACTTTCTGTGGTTGCAATATTGAGTTTATAAATAAGAGTTCTTACTGGTTTGTTATAACTAGCTACACTATTCAGTAATATAACTTGCTGTACATATACATAACATGAAATCCATAGGTGATATGCTCTAGGTTTGTGCAAGTACACTCTGAATGTTCACATAAAAACAAAGCCACATAACACATGTCTCAATTTACCCCTGCTACTGGGTGACACATGGTTAGTCTAGGCTGATTTCTTACAAATTAATATACATATAAGTGTAACACGAAGTAGACTGAGCAGATTGTATTTATATATTTATGTTTTTATGTAGAAAAATATATGTGACAATGACAATACATTTTAAGAAAAAGCTATAAATTTGACAGGAGGTCAGGGGAACATGGGAGAGGTTAAAGGGAAGGAAGAAATTATGTGATATTTAAAAATTAAAATTAAGATCTGAGTAGGAATATTCTTCCATTTTCTATTAAGCAGTACAAAATGAAATGTAAGATATTTTACTTAAGTATTTAGTAAAAATCATAGAAGCGCCCTTGAGTTCTTCACATTAACCACAAGTCTTGGGAGTCTGTTGGACGTCCCTGATCAACAGTTCAAAGGGATAAGGTTACCCTGCTTGGAACCAAGAATTTTTTTAGTCAAGAGCTCTTTGGGGAACATTGTCACCCTGAGTAGCATAACTTTATTTAAAAATTTACACACATGTATATGTATTTGTAAGTAAGTATAAAGTTTGTTTGTTTTTCCAGTCATCTTTAGTGTCCTTTATCCCTGCTTTTCTTCCCCTCAATATTACCTTTTACATCTCTCTTTCCCACATAAAGTCTCCCTGCCTGATTTTCCCATTTCCCCTTTGATAGTACTTGTTTCCTACTGCGCCCTGTTTGTAGCTCCCCCCACGCTCAGCCCCTTGCACCATCATCATGTTACCTGCAAATTTCATGATTTAATTTTTCTTTACACATGACTAGTATTACCTAGTGTACCTACATCACATTTTCACTATCCATTTATCAGTGTAGAACATTTAGGCTTTTTCCATTTCTGTTATTATGAATAGAGCAGCAATGAATATAGCCAAGCAAGTATATATGGAATATGATATCAAGTTATTTGAGCATATGCCACAGAGGGTTATACGTATGTCATATGATAGATGTACATTTTGCTTTTTGAGAATTCTCCAAACTAATTTTTATTGTGGTTACACAATTTTGTAGTCGCACCAACAGTGAGTGACTATTCCCCTCTTCCCACATTCTCATCAGCATTCTTGACTTACATATTAGGTCGTGCTTGACAGTACTTTAGCTTGGGTTAATATATGCATTTCACTATTCTAATTACTTTGCAATCTTAATGCAACATTCACTATATAATTAGCTAGGTCACTTTAAACTGGGCAAAAATGACAGGTATACTATGGTAAATTATTTTTTGATTAATATAAAATTTAGAAGTTTTGATCATTTAAAAAAATAAAGCTTTTCCAGGAGCTAATATACTTTTCTCTTTGAAAACAGGTTTTGAGAGTATTTTAGAAGGGCTTTATGGACCACGGCTACGAAGAGACCTCAGTTTATTTGAAGGTAATTAACTTTTTTTATTTTAATGTTAAAACCTTCTACCCTGGTTAATAAAGTTATTCTAGTCAAACTACATATTAAATGTAAATGAATGATCACTTTGAAATTGACAGTGTTTTAAATAAATAAAATAGTACAATATTCCTCATATATTTTTTTACATGATATGTATTATACATTTTTGAAAGGCACAGTGGCTTAAAATAGAAAATAAAGTTTGTCTTCAGCTCAGTAATATAATTTTATTTTTATGTGTCTAGTATTTTATAAATTACATATCCTGACCTATTCTTAAGTAAGATTAAATTAAAAAATGACACAAATATCAAGTCAATTAAAATAATCAAATTATTAAGTTTCATAGTTAAATTGAAGTAAGTAAATATTCTATGAAATAAATATCTGCTTAAAAGCTGTTATTCCAATTTTTATTTTAATTTTTTAAAAAATTTCCATATAAGCTTATATTGTCTGTCCAGCACATTCCTTACCCCACTGACTCCGTTTTCATTTCCCTCCTCATTCCTATTAATCCACTTTGTTCCCCTAGTCAGGCAGTTTTGCATTATTTCATTTTAAAATTATTTAAAAATACATTATTTTATGTATGTAAATTCTAATGACAAATGAAAGAACATAAAATTTTGTCTTCCTGAGACAAGATGATTAACTCTGATATGCATTTTCTTTTCTGCAAATGACATAGTTCTGTCCTTTATGGCTGGAAACAACTACAGTGTGTGTGTGTGTGTGTGATATATATATATATATCACATATTATTGTTCCTCTGTTATTGGACACCTAGATTGGTTCTATAACTTATTGTGGAGAATGCTTCAGTAATCATTAATCTATAAGTATTCTTATGATGTTTTGATGTGGTTTTGTTTCTGCTTTTGTTTTGGTTTTGGTAAATATCCAAAAGTGAAGTAA
Organism: Mus pahari; assembly: GCF_900095145.1. NCBI lineage: Eukaryota > Metazoa > Chordata > Mammalia > Rodentia > Muridae > Mus > Mus pahari. The sequence continues at coordinate 38,369,533 of NC_034602.1, read as the reverse complement.
CTGAGTCATAAGGTAGAATGAATTTTGAGAATCAGTCATACTGACTTCTATAATGTTTGGGTTAGTTTTCATTCCCACCAGCAGTGTGTAAGTTTTGTCCATACCTCACCAGTATTTATTTTTCCTGTTTTTGAGACTTATTTTTATTTTTTTTAATTATGTGTACTACATGTGGGTATGTCCACGTGAGTGCAGATGCCTTCGAAGGCATTGGGAGCTGGAGTTAGAGATGGTTATCAGCCTCCTGACATGAGTGATCCTCTGGAAGAGCCACAAGTGTTCCTAGCTGTGCGTCTGTCTTTCCTAAGCCTGTTACTTAATTTCTTAATGACTGCTGTTTTGATGAGTAAGGTGGAATCTCAGTGCAGTTTTTTATTTTGTTTTGTTTTGTTTTGTTTCTTTGTTTTTTGGTTTTTCGAGACAGGGTTTCTCTGTATAGCCCTGGTTGTCCTGGAACTCACTCTGTAGACCAGGCTGGCTTTGAACTCAGAAATCCGCCTGTCTCTGCCTCCCAAGTGCTGGGATTAAAGGCGTGCGCCACCACCACCCGGCTCTCAGTGCAGTTTTGACTTAAATTTTTCTGATGATTCATGAGGCTGAACATTTTAAAACACTTTATTGGCTATTTGGGATTTTTGGGGGGGTTTGGGGGGGTTTTTTTGTTTGTTTTTTTAAAGATTTATTTATTTATTATATGTAAGTACACTGTAGAAGTCTTCAGACACTCCAGAAGAGGACGTCAGATCTTGTTATGGATGGTTATGAGCCACCATGTGGTTGCTGGGATTTGAACTCTGGACCTTCAGAAGAGCAGTCGGGTGCTCTTACCCACTGAGCCATCTGACCAGCCCTATTGGCTATTTGTGTTTCATCTTTTGATAACTGCACTTAATTAGTCCTTTTATAATAATTGGGTAATTTGATTTATTGTTGTGTAGTTTTTTGAGAAACTTGAATGTTGTATTAATCCTCTGTGAGATGGATGGCCTGCAAAGACTTCCTTCCATTTTGCAGGCTCTCTTTTCACTTATTTGCTTCCTTTAATTTAATGATGCCCCATTTAATTTTTAACTTTATTCCTGAGTGGCTGGAGTCCTGTTTCGCTACTTTGGTCAGGTTCATTCCAAGACTGAATGGATTTTCCTGATTTCTTAACATGTTCTTTACTGGCACATATAGAGGTTATTGGTTTATATATGATAATTTTATATTCTGCCACTTTGTTTAAAACTGTTTATCAGGTATAAGTGTTTTCTGGTAGAGTCTTCAGGATTTTTTATAGAGAGTCACACAATCCAAAAATAAGGATAATTTTACTTCTTCCTTTCCTATTTGTATCTCTTTTATTTACTTCTCTTACTGCTCCTAAGACTTTAGCCAACATTTTGAACAAGAGTAGAAAAACTGGACAACCTTGTCCTATTCCTGATTTTAGTGGAAATTCTTAAGAGTGTTTTTCCATGTATTATAATATTGGCTGTAGGGTTATCATTTACAGCTTTTATTATGTTAAGTTACTTCTAGTCCTGTTCTCTTTGGGACTTTTATAATGAAGAGATGCTTGGTTTTATGAAAAGACTTTTCTGTATCTATTAAGAAGATCACATAATTTCTGACTTTGAGTATCACAACTATTTGTTTTTTATTTGGGTGGAGCTCTTAGTGTGCTTAGGTATCTTAGGGTTTCTATTGCTCTGAAAAGACACTGTGACCACAGCAATGCTTATAAAGGAAAACATTTAATCAGGGCTAGTTTACAGGTCCAGAAATTTAGTCAATTCAGGAAGCACATAGGCAGACATGAGACTGGAGAAGTTGCTGAGAGTTCTCTATCTAGATCTGTGGGCAGCAGGAAGAGAGAGTGACTGATACTGGGCCTGGCTTGAGCTTCTGGAACATCAAAGCCTTCCTCCAATGACACACTTCCTCCAACAAGACCACACCTACCAAAAAGTCACACCTCCAGTAGTGCCACTCCCTATGAGTATGTGTGCAGGGTTGCATTTTCATTCAGACCACCACACTAAGAGTTAGTCAAGCCCCCCAAGTGCTGGAGAGATGGCAGAACAGATCCATCCTGCTAAATTAGGTGTTGAAGTAAGAGACTATCAAGAGCAGAGGGCTGGAGCATGGTATGTCTTATGAATGAAGTTTCCACACTTTGTCTCAGATGCTGATTATGTATACTAAGGAGTTTTTAGATGATGTTCTCACCTACAGTTTGTACTTTGGGAAATCAGGTTATAGATGCAGGTTCAGTAAATGGGCTTTTCTTTGTAAGTGTAGTCACAGATGCTGGCCATACCTGTGGGCAGTACTTCAGGAGTATGATTGGGAAGGCTGACTTTGCCCTTGTGTAGCCTTCCTCCAAGGTAGGGCCTAGGTCTTTGAAACTTCATGTGTTCACCTGAAGACCCAGATTTCGACCTCTATAGCTGATAACTAGTGTGTGGTTCTGATTCAGTTTATTCCTATTATCCAAAGTATTCTGCTGGCTTGGTTTCAGTTTATAGTCTTCTGATATTTTTGCTGAGCTTGCTCAGAATATAGATCATAGAACTCTTTTAACATGTTCTTGCATGGCTGCTCCAGGTGAGTGCTGAATGCCAAAACGAGATGGTTTTTTTGCCATCTCTTCTCTTCGAGTGCCAGTGAGCATCCCTAGTCTGGCTCTGTCTTCTTTCTGCTTCTTAATAGTCTCATTAGTGTAAGTATAGTGCAGATTTTCTAAGTCTCTCTGTCTTAAGCCCTGGGTCTGGCCATCTGCTGTTGGCATTCCTTTCATCGCCAGCCGTGAGCTCCCAAAACAAAGACAGTCTTCCTGCCCGGATGGACGTTTGGCTTTTTATCCTACTTTATATAATTCCCCATTTTACTATGCTGTTGAAGTTAAAGACATTTTAGTATTGCTTCCCTCCCTGTTTCCTACAGAGTCTATTAAACTATGGTTGCATATCAACTCAAGGAATCTCAGATTTTAAGTGGATAATCCAGTGAGCTTTGTCATATATTTGTCAGTTTTTATTTTTCATTTTACTTTTTTATTTTTGTAGATTTGTTTTTGCTTAGAAGGGAGCACATTTGGCTTGGTGAGTTTATGCACTGAATTTGCTCTCTGTCAGGGCATCTCTTCTGGTGTAGTTTAAGTACTTTACTGAGACAATGTTTAGATAAAAACTCTAAAGAAAAGCAATGGCTTGAAGTTTGGGAGCTGGTTGTTTTTTTGTTTTTGATTTTTATTGTTTCTATTGAGTTTGAGGATGCCATTTGTGTCTGTAATGATACATTTAAAAACTGTAAATTCCGCCCTAACTAGCATAGGTTCTGAAAACTGTGGAGCCTTTTATTGTAATTCATCAAGGTAGGAAAGTCCTTCTTGGTAGTATTGGCAGTAATGATTTTGGTAATGAATAATAGGAAAAGGTGTTTTCATTTAATAAAAATATGTTTCTTTTTTATTTGGAGTAGATTTTCTTTCTCATAATGGATCATTCTTACACTTTCCCTCCATCTGCCCCTCACACTCCTCTCCACTTGCTCTCCCATCCAGATGTGCTCCTCTTCAGACTCATTAGAAAACAAAGAGGTTTCTAAGGAGCAATAATAAAATATAAAACAAAACTTAACCCATCAAATTACACAAAACAGACAGAAGGAAAAGAACCCAAAGAGAAGGTACAAAAATCAGAGAGCCACACATTCCTGTATCCAGGAAATTGCATAAAAACAGTGGGCTGGAAGCCATAATATATGTGCAAACAAACTGGTGTAGACCCATGCAGACCCCCTGTATGCTGCCACAGGCTCTGTAAATTCATATGAGCTTGGATCCTGTTGATTTTGAGGGCTTTGTGCTGGTATTCTCCTTCCCCTCTGCTCTTAATGCTCTCCTGCCTTGTCTTCTACATGGTTCCTTAAACTCTTATGTGAGCATTTGATAGGGACATCCCATTTAGGGTTTCCTGTACCAAGGTCTCTAACTCTGCATAATATCTGCATGTGCTATTCTGTATTTGTTTTAATCTGCTATAAGAAGAATCTTGTCTAGTGCTTGCTGAGCAAGGCACTGAACTATGAATATAGCAGAATGTCAATAGGAGTTACTTTATAGCTACCTTTTTTTTTTTTTTTTTTAATAAAAATGGTATTTAGTTTTCCTCATAGGTTGGTTACCTAATCTGTTAGGTATGGGTTTCATCTTGTGGAGTGAGCCTTAAGTCAAATCAAACAGATATTAGTTGGTTACTCCCACAGCTTTGTGCTATCGTTGCACTAGCATATCTTGCATACTGGACACCGTTGTAGATCAAAGGATTTGTGGCTAGGTTGGTATTTACATTTCACTTTTGGTAGTACATAGAGTACTTTCCAATACCAAAGATATTAGCATGAATGGGTGGAGACTTTATGTAAGTACTAGCTAGAGTTCTCCATGTTCAGTGAGATGTGTAGGTCTTGTCTTCAGCATTGGAGCTTTTCTGTCAGTTTGTGAAAAGCAACCTGTAGTCTCAGCAACAGCCTGGGTTGTTTGGAGATTCTTGTGGGACTCCCTCGACCAGTGTCTCAGTCAGATATATAACCCAATCCCAGGTCTCAGAAGTTTCATGATGACAAAGAGATGACCAGTTGGAGCTCTCTCTTTTCCATCATTTGGTGATTTCATTTAGATGGCCTTCATGTGTGTGTGTATATGTGTGTGTGTGTGTGTGTGTGTGTGTGTGTGTGTGTGTGTGCACTCAGATGGCCATATTTTTAGTTGTCTCTCTCTGTATTCCTTTCTTTGCTCCCCTCCCAACTTAGTCTTCCTGTACCACTCCCCATCCATCCATCCATCCATCCATCCATCCATCCTTAACTATTTTATTTCCCTTTCCTAAACTGATCTATCCCTCTACCCCGCCCATCCTCCAGTACTTTACACTATACCTAGCCTTTGTGGTTCTACTATATCGTGATTATTATTGACTTAACCACTAATATCCATGTATCAGTGAATACATACCATATTTGTCTTTCTAGGTCTGGAGTACCTCAGTCAGGATGATATTTTTTCTTTAGTTCTACCCATTTACCTACAAATTTCATGACCCACCTCCTGCAAGTATCCATTCTTCTGTTGAGGGATATCTAGGTAATTTCCAGTTTCTGGTTGTTATGAATAAAACCAACAAGTATCTCTGGTAGAATGAAGAATCCTTTGTTTATGTGCCCAAGAGAGGTATAGCTAGATCTTGAGGTCAGTCGATTTCCAACTTTCTGAGGAACTGCCACAGTGATCTCCGTAGTGGCTCTATGAGTTTGCACTCCCACCAGCAGTGGAGGTGTGTTCTCATTGTTCCACATCCTCACCCACATTAGTTAGTCACTTGTGTTGTTCTTAGCTGACAGGTATAAGATAGAAACTTACAGTATTTTTGACTTGCATTTCCCTGATGGCTAAGTATGTCAAATTTTTCTTTAAATGTTTCTCAGTCATTTGAATTTCCTATTTTAAGAATTATTTTTAGACCTGTACCATATTTTTTAAGTTCTTCATATATTTTGCATATTAGGCCTCTTTTTTTTTTTTAAAGATTTATTTATTTATTATATGTAAGTACACTGTAGCTGTCTTCAGACACTCCAGAAGAGGGAGTCAGATCTTGTTAAGGATGGTTGTGAGCCACCATGTGGTTGCTGGGATTTGAACTCTGCACCTCTGGAAGAGCAGTCGGGTGCTCTTACCCGCTGAGCCATCTCACCAGCCTGCATATTATTTGATGTTTAGTTAGTAAAAATTGTTTCTAATTCTGTAGGCGGACTCATTGTCCAAATAACAATGCCCTTTACCCAGCAGAAGCTTCTAGGTTTCATGTGGTCTCATTTATCTTTGTTGATCTTAATGTCTATGCTATCAGTGTTCTGTTCAGAAGCTCTTACTTTGCCAATGTGTTCAAGGTTGTTCCTCATTTTCTCTTCTATCAGGTTCAGTGTATCTGTTTTTATGTTGAGGTCTTTGATCTATTTGGACTTGAGTTTTGTACAGGGGGAAAAGTATGGATCAGTTTGGATTTTCTTTTACATATAGCCATAGCCACCCACTTTGACTAGCACTATTTATTTGTTGAAGGTGCTGACTTTTTTTCTAATTTGTATTTCTGGATTCTTTATCAAAAATCAGTTGTTCGTCCATGTGTGTATATTATGTCTGGGTCTTCAGTTTGATTCCATTGATCATTGTGTCTGTTTTTCTGCCAATATCATGATGTTTTTTTGACTATAGATCTGTAATGCAACTTGAATTCACTAACAGTGATGTCTCCTACATTTTTGTTTGTTTATTTGTTTGTTTTTAAATTTATGATGGTTTTAACTATCCTGGGGTATTTTTTTGTTTGGTTTTTGTTTTGTGTGTGTGTGTGTGTGTGTGTGTTTCCATAGAAAATTGAACTTGTCCTTTCAATATTTGTGAAGAATTTTGTTGTAATTTTGATGGGGATTGCATTGAATCTGTAGATTGCTTTTGGTAGGGTGGCCACTTGTACTATATTAATGCTATTGATCTATTGAGCATAGGAGACCTTTCCGTCTTCTGATAGCTTCTTTCATTTCTTTCTTAAACATCTTGAGGTTCTTGCTATGCAAGTGTTTTACTTACTTGGTTAGAGTTACTCCAAGATACTTATTATTTGAGACTGTTGTGAAAAGTGTTATTTCCCTGATTTCTTTCTTTCTCGGTCCATTTATCATTTGTATATAGGAGTTAATTTGTGAGTTAATTTTGTATGCAACTACTTTGCTGAAAGTGTTTATCAGCTATAGGGGTTTCTTGGTGGAATTTTTTGGGTCACTTATATATACTATCATTTCATCTGTGAGTAGGTATACTTTTATCACTATTTCTTCCTTTCCAGTTTGTATCCCCCTTGGTATCCTTCAGTTGTCTTAGTGCTCTATGGTACTACAAGTACCATATTGAAAATGTATATAAAGAGTGGACAGCCTTGCCTCTTTCCTCTTTATTTTGATTTTAATAAAATTGCTTTTGAGTTTTTCTCTAAGTTTATGTTATCTGTATGCTTGGTGTTAATTGCCTTTATTGGGTTGAGGTATTCCCCTTGTATCCCTATTTTCTCCAGAACTTTTATCACAAACGGGTACTGAATTTTATCAAAGGCCTTTCTTCATCTAATAAGATGATCATGTAATTTTTGTCTCTTGGTTTATTTATGTGAATAGATTACACTTATTGATTTACATATGTTGAAACATCCCTGAATCTCTAGAATGAAGCCCCCATGATCATGGTGGTTGATCCTTTTGATGAATTTTTGGATTCAGCTTGCAAGTATTTTATTGAGCATTTTTGTATCTATTTTCATAAGGAAAGTTGGTCTGTAATTCATTCTCTGTTCTCTCTCTCTCTCTCTCCCTCCCCCCCCCCCCCACACACACACATTGGATTTTGGTGTGATTTGGCTATCAGGGCAACTGCCCTTGTAAAAAGAATTGGACTGTGTTCCTCCTGTTTCTATTTTGTAGAATATTTTGAGGAGTATTCGTATTAACTCTTCTACGAAAGTCTTGTAGAAGTCTGCACTTAAACCAGGTAGCCTTGGACTTGTTTTGATTAGGAGAATTTTAATTTCTGCTTTTATTACTCTTGGAGTTATAGGTCTGTTTAAATCTGCTTATCATCTTAATTTAACTTTGCTAAGTCATATGTATCAAGAAAATTATCCCTTTGAAATTTTCCAATTTGGTGGATGTTATAGTTAGGGTTTGCATTGCTGTGAAGAGACACCATGACCAAGGCAACCCTTATTAGAACAACATTTAATTGGAGCTGGCTTACAGGTTCAAAGGTTTAATCCATTATCATCAAGGCAAGAACATGAAAGTATCCAGGCAGGATACTTCCATAGTGCAGGAGGAGCTGAGAGTTCTACATCTTCATGTAAAGGTAGCCAGGAGTAGACTGGCTTCCAGGCAACTAGGATGAGGGTCTTAATGCCCATTCTCATAGTGACACACCTATTCCAACAAGGCCACACCTCCTTTTTTAAAAATTTTTTTATTATTATTTTCTTTATTTACATTTCAAATGCTATCCCGAAAGTTCCCTATACCCCCACACCCACCCCTGCTCCCCTACCCACCCACTCCCACTACTTGGCCCAGGCGTTCCCTTGTGCTGGGTCATATAAAGTTTGCAAGACCAAGGGGCCTCTCTTCCCAGTGATGGCCGATTAGGCCATCTTCTGCTACATTTGCAGCTAGAGACACAAGCTCAGGGGGTACTGGTTAGTTCATATTGTTCTTCCACCTACAGGGTTGCAGCCCCCTTCAGCTCCTTGGGTACTTTCTCTAGCTCCTCCATTGGGGACCCTGTGTTCCATCCAATAGCTGGCTGTGAGCATCCACTTCGGTGTTTGCCAGGATCTGGCATAGCCTCACAAGAGGCCTCAATATCAGGGTCCCTTCAGCAGAATCTTGCGGGCATGTGCATTAGTATCTAAGTTTGGTGGCTGATGATGGGATGGATTCCCGGATGGGGTAGTCTCTGGATAGTCCATCCTTTCATCTTAGCTCTAAATTTTGTCTCTGTACCTATATCCTTTCATGGGTATTTTGTTCCTTATTCTAAGGAGGAATGAAGTATCCACACGATGGTCATCCTTCTTGGTTTTCTTGTGTTTTGCATAATGTATCTTGGGTATTCTAAGTTTCTGGGCTAATATCCACTTATCAGTGAGTGCATATCTAGTGACTTCTTTTGTGATTAAGGCCACACCTCCTAATAGTGCCACTTCCTGCCACTGTATTGAAACACTACCTGTATTACAGGTTTTTAAAGTGTGTCCTTATGATTGTCTGGACTGTGTTCTTTACCCGTCTGGCTCCTACAGTTGTTCCTTCTCCTCTTCCATGGGATTTCCCAGCTTCTGTCTAGTGTTCATCTGTAGGTCTCTGTATCTTCTCCCATCAATTGCTCTGTAAAGCCATGGCCATACCACCCTGAATGTACCCAGTCTCATCTCTGTTTAGTTTTTATCTGGATGACTTGTATATTGGCAAGAACGTAATATTGAAATTTCCCCCTATCAGTGAGTGAGGAATTTAAGTGGAAGTAATATTTCTTTTATGAACCTTGTGTTTGGTGCCTATATATTAAAAATTGCAATGTCCTCTCTTGAATTTTTCCTTTGATGAGTATGTAGTATCTTTCCACATCTCTTCTGATTAGTTTTGGTTTGAAGTCTATTTTGTCAGATGTTAAAATGGCTATACCTGCTTGATTCATAGGTCCATTTGATTGGAATGTTTTTCCCCAACCTTTTACTTTGAGGTGATATCTATCCTTTATGCTAGTAAGGTGTGTTTCTTGAATCTAACAGAAGGATGGATTCTGTTTTAGAATCTATTTAGTTAGCCTGTACCTTTTTATTGGGGAATTGAGACCATTCATGTTTAGAGATATCAATAATCACTGTTCATTGATTCCTATTATTTTGTTGTTGTGGTAGAGGGTATGTGTGTTTTACTGTGTGGGTTCCTGTGTGAGTTCCTGTATGTGTGTGTTCCTGTGTGTGCATGCATTTCCCCTCTTGATTTGTTCTTCTGGGATTATTTATTCCTTGTGTTTTCTTGGGTGTGGTTAAGTTCTTTAGGTTGGAGTTTTCCTTCTAGTGCCTTCTGTAGGACTAGATATTGCTTAAATTTGGTTTTAAAATGGAATGTCTTACTTTCTCAGTCTATTGTAAGTGAAAGTTTTGCTGGTTATAGTAGCCTGTGCCGGCATCTGTAGTCTGTAGCACATCTGTCCAGGCCCTTCTGGCTTTTAGAGAAGTTAGGTGTAATTCTAATAGGTCTGCCTTAATATGTTAATTGGTCTTTTCCCTTGCATCTTTTAATGTTCTTTGTTCAATACATTCAGGGTCATGAATCTTATGTGCTGAGGGAACTTGCTTTTCTAGGCCAGTCTATTTGGTGTTTTGTATGCTTCCCGTACCTTGATCTCATTGTCTAGGTTTGGGAAATTTTCTTAGGTGATTTTGTTGAAAATATTTTATGTCCTTCAACCTGGGTTTCTTCCCCTTTCTGTATTCCTATTATTCGATTTTATAGTGTCCCAGATTTCCTTAATGTTTTATACCGAGAGATTTTTAGATTAAACTTTTTCTTAACTGAGATACCTATTTCTTCTGTTGTGTTTGCAATACCTGAGATTCTTTCTCCATCCCCTATATTCTGTTGATTAGGCTTCCTTCTGAGATTGCTGTTTAAGTTCCTAAATTTCTCTCAGTTTGGTTCATTTTGTTTTGTTGTTTGGTTTTTTGTTTGTTTGTTTGTTTGATTTTTTAGTTTCAATTCTTGAGCTGTTTTATTCATTTCCTTTCTTTGATTTCATAAATTTCTGTAAGGGATTTATTCATTTCCTCTTTAATAACAGCCTCTATCGTATTCATTAATGCTATTTTAAGGTCCTTTTCTTATCCTACAGCTATATTATAATACTTAGCCTGTTGTGCTAGGGTTGCTGGGCTATTATTGATTATGTTTTTTTATATTAGAGTTATGTTAGAGCATCTGGGTTTGGCAAATTGTAATTCTACATGATGTTATGTGGTTTCTTTCTCTTTTTTTTGTTTTTGTTTTTGTTTTTGTTTCTGTTGCCATCTCTGATTTTTAGGAGATTGATTTTTCGTGTGGCCTGTTAAAATATTCTTCTCCAATTCTGATATGTGACCACTGCAAGTTCCACGTAGAAAGTGTTTCCAAGTACTGGGTTCTGACACTTAGAAATGGGAATGGGCTTGGAGGGACAAGGCTGAGGAAGCCCATCTCAGGTAGGAAAGCAGAGTATTCCAGTAGGATCTGCTTTGTCTGTGGGAGAGGAGCAAGGTCTGTTTGAGAGCTGAGAATGAAGACTAGGGGATTGGATTTAGAGAAATGGAGCAAGAGGCAAAGACTTTCAGTTAGCCTCTTGCTTCATGGCCAAAGTGGGTTCCCACCCAATGAGTGCCTGCTTGAGTTATATCTGGGATAAGCAATGAGTGGAGCATAAGAAGACTGGAGGGGAAGATCTGTGTACTCCACTGGAGATGGGAACAAAGAGGAAGGGGCTACTACAGCAGGTCATGTGCTGCACAACTGGGGATTACACTAGGATTGGATTTGGGAGAGCAGAGAGAAAGGTGAAGATCTGTAATTATCCCATCTACCCCTCTCTAACTAGGGTGACTTGTGGGATCCTAGGAAATGCCTCCAGGATAGTTAGGGGCCTGGATAAAGCAATAAGTGGAGGTAGAGACATTAGGAGTGGAAAGTCTGTATGTTGTACTGGAGATAGAGGAGGTGCAGCAGATGATCTATGTAGCTGGGGATGAGTTTGGGGGTTAGATTGGGAAACTAGAAGGACAGCTGAAGATCTGCAGTTAGTCTACTCGCTTCTTTGGCAGGATTGGCCTGCAGGTTTCTGGTAGTACATTTCTTACTAAGTGTGTTTGATTTTTCATTTCAACAGCTCTGTCTGAAGGATAGCTTAATTGTTTATATCATAGTAACATTACTCTCTTGAAATCAAACTGATAGGCTTTTTCTCACGTGCCAAAATCATGATAATTTGTAAGGTCTGCATGTTTCATTTTAATTATTTCCATGTACCTGTGTAAGAGTACCTGGGAGTAAATCGCATGTGCCATTTCATATGTGGGGAGGTGAGAGGATAACCTGAGGTAAAAGTCCTCCCTTTTTGCCTCTTTTGAGACTGGATCTCTTTGTTGTCTGCTGCTGCATTCGCTAAGCTAGCTGGACCATGAGCTTCAAAGGATTCTCTTGTCTTTGCCTTCCATCTTACTGTAGGAATACTGAAATTACAGACACGCAAATTTCTGTAGGGTCTGAAGATTCAGGCTCAGCTCCTCATGCTCTTTTACCAAGTGCTTTATTTAGTGAGACACTTCCCCAGCCTACATCCTTTTAAGTTAACTTATAACATACTGCCTTTTTATCATGTCATTTTTATTCATTGTATCATGCATTATACTTTGCTTATATCCAGGAATCCCCACTACCTTCCTCCTGTATGAGTTATGGAAATTGAGTACCTATATTATTTCTGGATTAGATTATATTCAGCTGTTATAACATGCTTATAAGTGTTTAAGGAATCACCATCATATTTTGTTATGAATTATTCTAAAGAACAAAAATTTATTATCAAATTGTAAAGACTTTTAATGATGAAATCTTGTGTTTATCAAGGTTAAGTTAGCATACTTTATGGGGCCCTGTGTATTATCAGTACAATATTCCTGAAAGGGTTTATAAGTAAGTGTTAAAAGTTTAAAAGATAATATTTATACATATATATATATATTATATGGCTGTTACAGGCTTTTAAGGATAGTTTTGCTATAATAACAGACTGTTAGATGATTTTGTATTAGTAATTGAAATATATTCAGTTATTAAGAGTTATATTGAATAAATTAGCATGAATGGATTATTGGGCTGAAGAAAATAAAATTGCTGTTTGTGTGTTATGTATGAGTTTTATTTCATCTTCCTTCAACAAAAGCAGTTTAAGGAAGAAAACTTGTTTGGCTCATAATTTTAGATTATTGTCCATTATTATGGGAAATGAATCAATTTGTCATAACACATATACAATCATGAGACATGAACAGTGGGTTTACGTATGCATGCTTGAACTAAGCTCCCTGTCTCCACCCTTTGTTTTTTTTATAGATATTTTCTTTATTTACATTTCAAATGTTATCCCCTTTCCTAGTTTCCCCTCCAAAAGTCCCCTATCCCCTCCCCCCTCCCCCTGCTCACCAACCCACCCACTCCTGCTTCCTGGTCCTGGCATTCCCCTGTTCTTGGTCACAAGACCAAGGGCCTCTCCTCCCATTGATGACCTACTAGGCCATCCTCTGCTACAAATGTAGCTGGAGCCATGAGTCCCACCATGTATTTTCTTTGGTTGGTGGTTTAGTCCCAGGGAGCTCTAGGGCTACTGGTTAGTTCATATTGTTGTTCCTTCTATGGGGCTGCAAACCCCTTCAGCTCCTTGGGTACTTTCTCTAGCTCCTTCATTGTCCACCCTGTGCTCCGCCCAATGGATGGCTGTGAGCATCCTCTTTTGTATTTGTCAGGCACTGGCAGAGGCTCTCAGGAGACAGCTATATCAGGCTCCTGTCAGCAAGCTCTTGTTGGCATCCACAGTAGTGTCTGGGTTTGGTGGTTGTTTATGGGATGGATCCCCCCTGTGGGGCAGTCTCTGGATGTCATTCCTTCCGTCTCTGCTTCACACTTTGTAACTCCATCCATGGGTATGTTCCCCCTTCTAAGAAGGATCAAAATATCCACACTTTGGTCTTCCTTCTTTTTGAGTTTCATGCATCTTGGGTACTCTGAGCTTCACTAATATCCACTTATCATTGGATATCATATCATGTGTGTTCTTTTGTGATTGAGTTACCTCACTTAGGATGATATCCTCCAGATCCATCCATTTATCTAAGAATTTCATAAATTCATTGTTTTTAATAGCTGAGTAGTACTCCATTGTGTAAATGTACCACATTTTCTATATCCATTCCTCTGTTGAGGGACATCTGGGTTCTTTCCAGCTTCTGGCTATTATAAATAAGGCTGCTATGAACATAGTGGAGCATGTGTCCTTATTACATATTGGAGCATCTTCTGTGTTTATCTGTCTCCACTCTTAATGCAGTTCCGAATCCCCTATGTAGATGGTGTTAGCCACAGTAGGTAGGTCTTCCTACTTCATTAATAATCAAGATAGTCTTCCACAGACATGACCATAGGCCAGCCTAACCTAGATAGTCCTCATTAAGGTTTCCTTTTCTGATAATCCTAGATTATGATGTCAAGGTAACATTTAAAATTAAATATCCCAAAATATAGCTATACTGATGTATTTTTGCTAGAAAGGATAAAAGGTTTTTATCTATTTTTAATAGAATAATTGTATTTACAATTAAATCTATTAAATTATTTAATTATTTAGTTAATTATTAATTAATTGCAATTTGACAAGACGTCCCTGTAACAAGACAACAGTAATAGGTACCTCTCTAGGACCTAGGACCTTTCAAGTTTACAGTACCAGGCACAAATTCCCTCTTTCAGAGAAGACTTTGAAATCCAATTAAAAGGTAGCTGGTTATCCAAACAATGTTTGTGCATTTTGCATCAGTAGATATATCTTGCCTGGTAGGTCAGTATTGTAGCTGGTGAAGTTTGCCTGCAGTACCATTTTCTCTCCCAGTGGTCCGTATGGCACTTTCCAGCAATGTGAAACTAGCCAGCGGGGAGAGAATTTTTGGGTTCATTCCAACTTGATTTCTATATGTCTTAAAATCAAAGTGTTTTGAATTTTCAACAGTAGGGTTTTAAAAGTATGTCTGTTTTTTTTTTTTTTTTGAAACTGTACTATAAAGAAGAGATACCAAAATGGTAATTATTTTTTGAAGTGTGAATTATGAGTGATTTTATATATTTTCTCTATTGAAAATATATAATTTAAAATACAAAAATGTTTTTAAGTGATCATTTTTGTAGTTTTCTTGCAAATACTCTTAGAGGCAAGTTTTTTTTAATTGCCATTGATCATATTGTCTAGTTTTTATTAGATAAACCTTATATCTAATTTTGTAGAATTTTATAACCATAAAGGAAGTTTTATTTTATTGGTAGTTTCAAACTTATTTTCATTTTATGTTATATCTTCATATTTTTTAAGCAATCCTTGGATGGGAATGGGTCTTAACACAGGAATACAGAGGAATATTCCAGTGTTTCCTGTCTAGCTTTCAAAGCACCTATGGCTGATACTAGATGACTTATCTGATGTTTAAGGTCCTCGGGGTCTTTAAACTTTGAGTTCAGAACTGTGGTGTATTTCTCAACCTTCCTTTCTTGCAAGCTTCCTTTTCACAGCCATATTTGAAATTAGTGTTAAACTTCATTGTTCTCTGCTAACCCAAGTGGAAAGCTGGGACTTATAGCTTCATCTGTTTTGTATACATATTTGCATAAATACTTAAATTCCTTTAGAAATTAGTTTGTTAGACATATTGGGTTCGTGCGTGCTATCACTACCATGACAGTCCACAATGCTGCCATTGTCCTATCTGTCTCCTCTACTCCACCTTTCCTCTTTCTTTCTCTCCCAACCTGTGGAAAACATTCTGTATTTTAACTGTCTCTGGAGTTTGGCTTTTCCCACAGTGTCACGTACAATGGGTTTGTATGTAGTTAGCAGGATGCATTTGCGGATCTTTCTTTTTCTGGCTCAGTAGTACTTTTTTAAAATGTGTCTCTTAATATTTTTGCCTAGTATGAATCTGACTAGTGTTTTTGCTTATCTCTTTACTTACTGAAGCACATCTTGATCACTTTGAAAATTTGGCAATTTTACATAAGGCTTCTTTAAATATCTACAAGTTTGGGGGTAGACAGAAGTTTTCAGCTTTCTTTAATTAGCGTGAATAACTAATGTCATCATTGGTAGATAATAGGGAAGACTATGTTTATGTATTTTAGACACTGCTAGACTGTTTTTAGAAGTCGCTGGTCTACTTCAAATTCCCACCAGCAGTGAACGACCTTGCTGTTCCCTTACTGTTTCTAGTCCTTACTAGCTAGCCTTTAATAGCTGTGTTTGAGACTTTTCATTCTAATAGGTCTGTACTGGTACCTTGTTTTCTCAGTGTATACATCCCTATTGACATTTGATATTGACCATCTTGTCACACACATATTTGAATATATCTTCTGGGTAGGATGTGTTTGGATTGATCTTGGTATTTGGATAGTGATAGAACCAGAATTAGGAAGCATTTCTTTTGTTTCAGTTTTCTAGAATGGATGATAGAGTACCATATGGGCTGGTATTTTCTGTTTGGCAGATGTTTGCTTACTTCTTGATCTATTTTTAATAGCTCTAGCGTCCCTGAGGTTATCTGTTCTTGCCTGGGCTTTGGTTGCCTTCTTGTTAGAGGAGTTGATCGTTTGCCCTAAGTTATCAAATTTCTGGGCATAATGTTATTTGTAACATTCCTTTATTCTTCCAACATCTGTAACTTCAGAAATGATTAGCCCATCTGTTCTGACACTTGATTTTTTTCCCCTCTTTTTTTCCTAATTAGCCTAGCTAGAGATTTATGGATTGTATTATCTTTTCAAAGTACCAGCTGATCTTAATTTTTAGAAAGGCCTATACTACAAACTGGGAGGATATATAACAAATGTTGCAATCATTATCTTTTGATAGTGCAGTTTGTAGATGGAATTTTTTTCTCTTTGTACTTTAGTTCTTTCTTCAATTTTTTTATATAATATATTGTGGCCATATTCTTTTCCCTCTTCCAGCTTCTCCCAGATTCCCCCTGAACTTCACAGTCTTTCTCAGAAAAACAAAATAAACACAAAAACAGAACACACCCCCCCCCCCGAAAAAAAGGGCAAGCAGAAGGAATTAAAGCAAACACAGCAGGGAGTCTCTTTGTAGTTACTAAAATGTTTCATAATAAAAATTGGCTTAAGCACATAAAACTGTGCTTGTGTGTTTGTACACATGCATGGACCTGTGTTAGCTTGTGTGTGTGTGTGTGTGTGTGTGTGTGTGTGACAGGATTCAGACCCATCCACTGAGCTGAAGCTGTAGACCTAATGTCATTTTGTAGCTGCATTGTCATCGTTCAGTGTTTCTCAGAAGTCAGTAAACTTAAACCCATTGTTCAGTGAGCAACACAAAATAAAATCTAGGCTTTTATCTTTCACTGAAATTTGTCTTTGGGAACTATAAATTTATATTCTGTGAACAAACTATACTAAAAAGAATAAAGTGTTCAAAGTAAATGAAAGTTGTGTCTTTTAAAATTACATACATGTTTTTATATTAACTTATCCTACAGCTTTAACGTGCAAGTATTACTCTCTTCAAGTTCCCAAGAAGAGACTGAAGCCTGAAAAATCATACTTGCTTGGCCACAATTAGAATGTAGAATGTCCCTGTACCTATATTAGCTTTTACAATCAATTTTTATTGCCTTTTATTTGTAAGCATATTTAATTTTTTGGTATTTTTGATGGGGTCTTACTGTAACCCTGGCTAGCCTAGAATTCACTATGTGAAGTAAGCCAGCCTTGGACTTCTGTCAGCCTGCCTCAGCCTCCTGAGTACTAGGATTATAAGCATATGCTATCATACCTATCTCAATAATGATACACTATTTTAATCTTTTTGAACTTTGGTTTTTATTTTACAGTTGATAGTTGTAAATTGAAATTGAAACTCATTCAATTCATATATTTTTTAAGTTTTTAACATTTTTTTAATGCATAAAAACCACCTATATGTGTTTTGCCTGCATTCATGTCTGCACCATGTACACAGAAAGCCAGAAGAATGCATCAGTTTCCCCTGGAACTGGAGCCATAGATAGTTGTGAGCCACCGTGTGGGTGCTGGGTACTGAGTAGGTAGGTCCTCTGGTAGCACAGCCAGTTCTCTTAACTACTGAAACATCCCTCTCTGTACCCCTTAACAACTGTTTTGTGGGTTTGTTTGTTTGTTTAATCCTAAGTCTGATAACCATTTTTCAAAAATTTCAGTGTTATATTTTTCTCATGAAGCCATGATGAAAATAAAAATCAGGATTCCTGACTTTTCAAAACTGTTGTCTTTGATATAAATCATGTACTGCAGCACAGATCCTCCGTAAATAAGAAGCTCTGAAATCTGTGACTACTTAGGAGTGATTTAAGGAAACTGCACAGCAGTCTATGTATGCAAGTCCCAAGGTTACACTTACATTAAGTTCTTGTGGTGGACAGTGAAATGTCAGGGTAACTGGGAGGAGCCCTGGGTGCCATGCAGATCTGTAATACTAGCAGTGGGAAGAAAGAAGGAGCTCTACAAATTCAAAGCTATCTATCCTGGTCTACAGAGTAAGTTCCAAGCCACCCAGACCCTACAAAATATGGTCCTGTTTCAAATGGGATTAGATTATACGTTTTGTTTCAAAGTCTCAGCAATGAATGATATACACATCTTTAGTCCAGGATCAAAAAAAGTAAAAGTCTATACAAACTTAGTTTCCCCCCATCCAAGCTTTTGGGGAATTTGTGTGTGTGTGGATACATATCTGGGGAAAGGATCATTTCCAGGGGTGTCGGTTCTTTCCCTTTTTGAAGTGGTCTCTCTTATTCGTACTGCTGCACTTCATCTTGCAGGCTAGCTGGCCACAAGCTTTCAAGTGATTCTCCTGTCTCTCCCTCTCATCTCAGGGTAGGAGTGATAAGATGATAAGTTCATGCCGCCACACTGACTTTTTAAATGTGGTTTCTGGGGTTCGAACATGAGGTGTAAGATGTGCCTTTACCCTGTGAACCATCTCCCAAGTCCAGGAGGGAATTGTTTTTATTGTTAGATTATTTGCAGTTTTTGTATGTGACGTCTGTAGAAAAGTGAGCATATATTCTTAAGCAGGCATTTAATCTTCTACAGAATAACGTTATCAAATACATATTTGATGGTACAGAAATTTAGAAAAAAAACCAGCATTTGGTAATTCTGTGATGTATGGTGTTGGGTTTTGTAACTTTTTGTCTGTCTGTAATATAATCCACATTACATGTATAAGCTAATTGAAACAAAACTCTGTCCTGAAAAGTCATAGCTATTACATATGTTTTCAGTCCAGATCTCCAGTCTTCAAATATCTTTACATTATGTCTTATGTTCCCATTTACTGCTCTTTGCAAATATATGTAAGTATTAATACTATTTTTGTGCTACTGGAAAGGTCTTTCTACACATTTCTATGATCTTTCACTCGATGTTGGGATTAATGTAGAAGACCATAAGAGTGACCCTAGCCAGTATAATTGTTGATTATCATACCAGGAACAGTACACTTTATTTTCTGTGTAACTTAGAAGAGATACATCTTCAGCTCTATTGAGCTTTTAAGAGAATTTCTGTAGCACACTGATGGTTTTCCAATTAGCCACTGTATAGCTGTCTCAGAGAGTAAAGGCTTCCCATGTAAAGTTCTGCATGCAGGTTTATTTAGAAAAAAATTGGAAAGGCATTCTGTTGTTATCAAAGATTCTAAAAGTCACTCCATCTACTAAAAGTAAATAGAATGACAGTGTCACCATATCTTCTTAACATGTCCTTAGCAGATGAGTGTTTTGTGTTCCAGAAATTTTTTCAATATATTAGAACTGTTGAATTGTAAAGAATAGCGTTCAAAAAAAAAAAAAAAGTAACCCATTTATTTAAACATGTCCCATAGGTCATATATCATAGATGTATATAATGTGCTTTGATTATATTACTCCTGTCTATATTATCCTCAATCCCCCTCCCAAGTCTGCCCAAATCTTTTTCTAAGTTTTTTTTCTTTTTTTGTGCCCTTCTGCATTTAATTAGAGTTGCTTGCATGAGATTGAGTTATTTATTTGAGCAAAGGTAATGTAACCAGTAACTTATGTTATTGTGGATAGGTTTTCCCCTCAGCCACTACCCACTTTAACTCTTCATGGAAGAATGGGGCCTAATGAGCCCCCTCTGCATTTATGGTAGGATGTGGAAAAGTCCTGTCTTCTGCAGGTAACCACTGCTTCTGAGTTCATAGGCCCGATAGCTCTATCAGGTCAAGAAGACAACTTCTCTCCATGCCCCAGCTCTTAAATTCCGTTTCTTTTTCCAAGATGCTTCCTGAGTCTCAGAGTGTAGAATGTGATAGAGATGTCCCATAGGGCTGAGCGTTCAACAGTACTTTGTTCTCAACTCTTTTTGCCCAGTATTGAGTGTCTGTGATAACTGTAAACACTAAACAGGAATGTCTCTGGCCAAGGCTGAGAGCAGCACCAGTCTGTACATGATTTGAACTGGATGACATTACCTATTTGTTAACTCCATCTTTTTCTTTTGTAAACAAGCTTTTAGAAATGAAAAAGTCTGACCTTATTTTTGATCTACAAATTAGATTGTTCCTTGTTTTTGTAGACAATTCTATTTTCCCAAGTCTGGGTATTCTCAACACCTTTGGTGCTTTCTTCTGTTTCTCTATATTATATTTTCTTTCATATTGTGCAAAATTTATTCCTTTCTTTTATTATATCCACCCCTTTGTTCTCACTGTCATAATGAAAATAAAAAGGAAATTAATAAATAGTAATCAGTAAGTCTTTAATGTTATTAGATGATACATAAAACTATATTGTTAGAAAATTATTAATCTATAACCAGCTCATTATTCTTGGTATTTTGTATGGCCTATTCTGTTTTATTTTTCTAGATATCAAAAGGTTAATTTGAAATGCAGACTTTCTCCCATTATTGTTAGTAGTCAGGTTTTATTTTTGGTTTTTCATTTTTTTTCCTTTTCCATTGCTGTGGAAGATGGTGATTTTGCTGGTTTAAATAAAGTTAGTATATTTAATGAATATTTTCCTTCTTTTAAAGACTGTGAACCAGAAGAGCTGACTGACTGGTCTATGGATGAAAAATGTTCATTTTGTAACCTACAGAGAGAAGCAGTCAGTGTAAGTTTTAGTGCCATGAAGTTATTTTTAAAATAATCACACAATTGTAACACAGTTCTTTTTTTTTTAAGTTGTTCTGATAATTTGTGACTCAGTGAAACTTTAAATACTTCATTTTGTTGAATGAAAAGATTGTGTCCAACATTTAGTTTAGTTTTTTCAAAAAAAAAAAAAACCTTTTTTTTCTCTTCTATCTTCCCTTTTTGTTTGTTTGTTTGCTTGCTTGCTTTCGGTTTGGTTTGGTTTGGTTTGGTTTGGTTTTCTTCCATATTTATATTTTACTACTTTCTGATTCATGAGGTCAGGTTGGTATTTAGGTATCCAAGGGTGAGCTTGGAGACATAGCTTATATATGAACACTCTGCAATCTTGTTTTTTAGCAATTGGTAGTAAGGGGATCAAATGCTACTATCTATATGTTTATAACTGTTTTACTACTTTTAAAGTCTTTGGCTGTCAGAAATATTTCCTGTGTTAATGATGAAATATGTGCCACTGTCTTAAAGGACATAGATATGTGTAACCAGCACTTCTTGTGTGGTAAGAAATCCTGATTCCTTCTCTGTTATGATGAGCAGAGCTGAGGAGAATTTGGAAATCTTTTAAGCACCTTTGCTTTGCTAAACTTGACTGCATGCATATAGTAAACTTTTCAGCAGTGCCTGCCCACTACCCCCCTCTCCCCCTACCCTACCCCACAGACACATATTTTATCACAATTTTGGTAAGGAATAAGGTTATTTTGTTCCTTTATTAGAAGTACATTTTCTCCTGAATTCTATCACAGATTTTATATTTTTTTGATATAATTTGGGATTTTATGAAAGGCAGAACAACTGAACATTAAAATAATTTTTATATATTAATTGGATCTCAGGTTTAAATGAAAAGTAATGAGGTATGTTACTTTCTTATAATTTTAGGATTGTATACCATCTCTTGAGTCTTCACAGTCAACGCCAACAGAGGAGCTATCATCTCAGGGCCAGTCCCACACTGATAAGATTGAATGCCAAGCAGAAAGTTACCTAAATGCACTCTTTCGAAAGAAAGGTAATACTGGCATGCTTTGTCATGTAAAGTTTGCAGTGTTTAGGTTTTTCTCATTTTATATATATGTGTGTGTGTGTGTGTGTGTGTGTGTGTGTGTGTGTGTGTGTGTGTGTCCCTACTTTATTGTTAACTACTTCCTTCTTTGTTTTACTAGAGCCAATAAGATTGTCAGCTCTCTACTGCTAGCCATTTGTTATCCGCCTCCTGTTCTCACCTTCTTCATGGGCGCCTCTCAAAATATTTTTCATTATTTTCTTACTATTCTCAAGTCTTTAAAAAGTGCTGGACGATGAAGAAGCATAGATAGGCTATATTGCAGGCCCTAGAACTGTATCTCTTACATCATTTCCCAGCTGGTGTATATACCACTTAAGTATTTGTCAGCGTGAGTATGCGTGCTTGACATTAAAAAGTCTGTTCTGTATTTGTCTCTCTCTGGCATCTTTCAACCAAATGGGTCTTGTTTCACTTATTCCTCTACTTGTTACATATCTATAAGGAAAGTAGTCCTTATATTTAAACTGCATGGGAAGATTATAGTCATCTAGCTTTTGTACCTAACTGTTCCCATGGTTGTAGATTGTCAGTTCATAAGCCCCATATGGATGTTTGAAGGAAGTAACATAGGGGTTTGGGTGGAATGTTATCTTCTTTATCTTCAACTTGTAGAGACTGAGAAAGCACTTCTGTTCTGTATTCTCCCTAGCTTGTATTAACTCTATTCCACTGCTCTTTAAAACTAGGTTCTAGCATATATTTTCTGCTAAATTGATAACTTCATATTTTAACAATATTAAACAGTAATATTAAAAATACTATTCACTTTTGATTCTTTCATTTAGTTATTAATATTTGAAGTTTTGTGTTCAATTATGAGAATCCTTATTACAGAAATCACTAGTATAATTAAAAGACCTAAAGAACTACATTTTTAAAAAATTGAAGTAATTAAAAATAAAAGCCTTCTCCTGTGTGTTAATGAATTTGTATTATCTTTTAAAAGTATATTTCTTCACAGTTTTTAGGAAGCTAATGTTACAATATCTTATTTTCTTTTACAATTTATAACATAATAATTTAGAAAAGTTATTCTGCTGGTGTGTTTACAATACTTAAATGTTAGACCTGTATCACTAAAAATTAAAATTAACACACATGCAGCATAATTTTGTTTACTTTGGAATTCACTATTCCTTATTCTTCCTTTGAGACATTTATACTGATAGTAAGTAAAATTGTCAATATTAATAGCATTCAGGTTTTTTTATAATATGAAGTTACCCTATTCTCCATTGCTTTTTTTTTAAAGAGTACTCAGTAAAGAACTTGGTGCTCTTTCAACTGTTTCAAGCATCTGGGTTTCCAGGAGGCCTCCTACCAGTAGTTGGGTGAGTGTCACTGGATATTTAGTGACCTCTCACTTTGGGAATGTCTTAGTTTTCTTCAAGATCTTTTGAAAATTGTGGAGATTTTAAATAAAAGAGTCTTATTAGTATAGCACTTTTGCCTTATATCAGGTCTTATTTTGGTAATTTCCTTTCTTTGTGTAATACATCACCATTTTCTGAATTTACCTAGGGTTTTGTTTTGTTGTTGCTGTTTTATTATTTTCCTTCAATAGGACCATTTTAGAAAATTTTCCAGTATGATTTAACCAAAATGAGGACAGGAAATAATACTTTTTAATAGTATTAACTCTGTTAGCCAATTAGTTTGTCACTTTTGAAAAAATATAATTAACTATACTTTGAGATAATAGACAATAAATGTGTTTTTAAAGACAGGAAATACATGTGTCTTTAGAGTAGCAACTAAGATGTTGATGAAGCTTTTGTTTTCTAAAATTGTCCCTAATTTGATCATTTTTAAATATTTTGGATTTTGACAGTGGTAGTATTGTTACTTTGCCACTTCCTGTGTGCAACAGGTTGATATTGATCATCTTACTAAAATGTAAAGTAAAACTTTAATTTTCTATTTGAACTTATGTGTTGTATTTCTAAGGATTTTCAGGGTTATGTTAATGATAAATATAGACTATTAATATTTGGATTAATTATGTCATCAAATAAGATTGAACATTATAGTCTTTTGTGCCTGTGTTAGTTACTTTTCTCATTTCAGTGACAGAGCTACTTGAGAGGGCAGGCTTATTTGATTCACTGTTTCAGAAAATTTCAGTCTTTCATGGTAGGAAAGGCAACTTAAGCTTTCAGGGTTCTGCATAGAAAATGAGGCACAGCTCCTAACATAGCAGCTAGGCAAAGTAACAACGAGTGGGACCCATAATTCTGGTACCATCAGTGCTAGTCCTTAGGCAGGAGGCTTCATGTTAGAACCAACTCAAATCCTCTGGGTCTTGTGTCCAAAGTACATGGTATTCTCAGCAATTGGAACATACTTGAACCTTTTGGAGGCGGCCATGAACAACAGCAATAGCCTATGTCTTGGGATTCTCTTGAAAATAGCCCTGACCAACAACCCAAAGGGGGATTCTCAGGTCTGGTGTTAGGGGTTCTGTTAGTCTGTGACTTATGGAGAGCACTGTCGATTCAGATGAAAAGTTCATTAAACTGTGTATGTATATCTGTACACAGACACAAGGATCATTTATAAACTTACATATCTATGAAACCTTGTGATTTTTTTTTTCTGATACATTTATTGTCATTTTACCTTCCCCTCCTTCTTCTGTATTAGTCTTTCTCCCTCCTCCGTAATTAAAGCCTCTTCTGAGAAGATATTTCTTGCATGAATGAGTTATTAATAAATTATGTTCAGTTATCTAAGTTTTTCTAGGTATTTAGTGGTATTGGTGCTTCATTTGTTTTATTTAAAGAAGTAAAGTATTTAGTACCTATATGTAGTATGAATAACAACCCATGGTTTCAATATGATTTGTCTTTGTAGTACTAGGATACAATCCCAAGACCCTACCTATGCTAGGCAGGTAATCTACCAATGAGCTATATCCTTAACCCTTAGTCAGTTTGTTTGTTTGTTTTTCTTTTTTTTTAACTTTATTTTTTTAGATTATATTTTAAAATTATGTGTATATATGTATAAACACATATATGCATGTATTCAGATTTTTTATGTACATAAAGACAATCCTATAGTTACAAATGGCCTCGTCAAATGTTATCATATAAACTAAATTATATTTTAGATTTTAGGTTCACATTCTCTGATCACCTAAAGTATTAAGCTTGCCTAAATTAGATAAAATATGTACGTATTAGCTTAATCATATTGGTAAATATATGATAAAATGAAAATATCTCTCATCAAACTGTTTTTCCTGTTTTACTTTTTATTCCATACATCCCTAGAACCACTTAACTATTATTCTGGTATGGCATATGGTCCCTCAAGAAAAAACTTAATGATGGATTTGATTGGTTGATTGAAAGCTCTACTAATCAACACATTCCCCTTAAACTTAATAATAGCCACATTTTACATGTCAAGCTTTCCATGTCTTTGAGTTCACTAAAGATAGGTTAGGACTTATATAGAACATATGATTTCTTAGGAATTTAGTTATTTATGTGCTTACATTGCTTTTATTTAAATTTAAGCATCTTTATGTTACTATAAATTGACATGGCTCATTTAGGCCATAAAATTTCTTTTCCATGGTGTTTATTTATTTATGATATCATTGTGTCATATTTTAAATTTCCTTTATATGGGTTGCACTTTTACTTTCAAGAAACTACTGCAATAAAGCAATCTACATACTACTATTCACATTCAGTTATGTTCATGAAAATATTTTTCATCTTATTTTCGCCATATCTATAGCCACACTCTTATAATTGTCAAATAAAGTGTGTGTGTGTGTGTGTGTGTGTGTGTGTGTGTGTGTGTGTGTGTGTTTATAGGTACACTTAGAATCCCTGAAAAGTAAGATAGGGAGATAAAAATAAGAGACTTTGGATATTATACAATACAAAAGTAACCTTAAAAACCAACCCTAAGATGCCCACTGTACCCTTTTCTTTACTTCTCCTGTTTTTAGACTTTATTTTTGTTTAGTGATGGAAACTAAACAAGCTCCTTGAGCATATGAGGTAAGCACTACATTCTAAGCTACATCCCCAGCTGTGATGGGGCCAGAGCCGAGGACACCACCTTAGGCTGCTTCAACTCTAAAGCCCACATGACAGACAGGAGATACTACTAAACCCCTAATAGCCCACATGACAGACAGGAGATACTACATTTGACACAGGAGTTTCAGGTCAGGTCCTACTTTTCATCTCCTACATCTCTTTTCCTATGCCATTAGATCCCTTTCCTGCATAGCACCAGAAATTAGTATAGTATTGATGCTGTTTTCTTTAATTCTTTCCCTATTATTACACATAGACTTATGGTGTATAAGTGAATGAGTCTTTCCTCTCCAGTTTCCCAGGAAATGGTAGATTTTAAAACCTACTTTGTGTTTTGGGTTCTTTGTATAGCCAACTGATATACCCAGGTCTGTTGAAAAGACACTTCCTACTTGGTATTTCTTGGAACAAACTTTGTCAGGTCCACTCACTTCCATTTGTTCTAATATGAAAATAAATTTTAAAACAATAAAAATATGTTTTAAATTTTGACACTAGTTTTATTTTTAGTGCAAAGGCATAATTATTATACTTAAAAATCTTGTCCTGTGTTTTACTGTTTAGTACTATTAATTAAAGGCAACTGAAATCCTGTTACATACATGCCATTTCACACTTCTCTTTTCTGATACATTTAAAATCCTCTTTGAAGGAAGAAACGTTCTATTTTCTCAGAGGCTTAAGCCTGTTCTTATATTATTTCCACACAAATGTTAAATTTGCTAGATTTCCTAAACCCCGTTATCTTATACAAAATGGAGTATGAAGTATATATACATTTCTGAATGAAGAAGGCATAACTAATTAAAATCTGTATCATGTAGGAATTGATTCACTCTTCTACACAGCTATAATCCACTTGGTAGGGACCACAAATGGGTGATAAATAATTTAACTAATCTTTTATTAGCTTTAGGTTCTATATTCCACATAAACTGTAGTGATTTCTGTAAATAGAATATAATCATCACCGTATGAAAATGTGTTTCATAATATACAATAATTTTTAAGTTGTAGAATTTAAGTAATGTAACAATACTTGTAGGATATTTAAGAAATTTTTAAGAATAATTTTCCTCTCCAAAATAATCTTCCAACTGAGAATATTAATCTTCATAAATTCTGAACTTTAGGGACTAAGAATTTTTTAGTATTTTGTTTTAGTCCTTTATATAATAAGTACTGCCTAATATATTGCATAGTATATTAGCCATTCATCGAGTTATATATGTGTATGCTTCTTTATATCTAGAGAGATAGCAAAAAGGAAAGAAGGAAAGAGTTATTTCTTGTTATCCATGAGAGACTTGTTGTAGGACCCTGCAGATGCCAAACTTCCTACTTGCTCATGTCTCATAAAGTGGTACAATATTTGCATAATCTACATATATCTTTATATGTATTTCCTTCCTTCAATAAACATTTCTGAATAACTTAGAAATTATAATTCAGTATACGTAGTTGTTAAACTGTTCTTAAGAAATAATGGAAAGAAACATATCTGTACATGTTTGATATAATTTTTCATGAATTTTTTTTATCCATACCTTGAATCTAGGGATATGGAACCTACAGCTAATGAAAAGAGCTACTATTCTAGTCATTCAATTTATATATAATTTAAATAAACACTTTAATAAATAAAAAGATGTGCATACACTAGCCAGGAGTTGATAATGCACCTTTCATCCCAGAACTGGGGAAACAGAAGGAGGTGATTTTTCTGAGTTTGAGGCCAGCCTAGTCTACAGAGCAAGTTCCAGGGCAGTCAAAGCTGCAGAGAGAAACCCTATCAAAAAACAAAGCAAAAATGTATGGGCATTATGCTCTCATCTCTGGTATTTGCTGTAATATGACACAAAACTTTAGAACGTCACATGTAACACTGCAATGTAGGACTGTTAGATCAGACTAATAAAGTAGAATTATGATCAAAATAACATGCTAAACTGGGTATATAAAGACCCATGATCCCTCAACCACACATGGGACTACAGTTACTTGAAGAAAGCTTGGAGTATGTGCTCCACCCCAGGGAAGAGCACACCAATTAGTTGTACAGTGAGTGCTCAGATGGTTAGCCTTGAAAACATGCAGATACCAGATGGGAATCTAGTGGAAATAGAAAACAGAATTATAGATTTATGCAAATACCTCACAGAAAAGCCCAACAGTGGTCAGTGGCCATCAAGAGAATGTTGTTCATGGGTCATTTGTGTATTTAAAGGAGTAATTAAGGTTTTTTTCTATAGAATAAAGGATTCTCAGAATGCTGATAAAATGAAAGTGTCCAATCATCAGGAAAACATTAATCTATAAAGTCATGCAGGATTCAGGAAATAAAGGAATATGGAGTACAGATATTTGATACAAAAGTATCTTTGTATCAGAAATAGACAATTTTCAAGAATTTGGAAATTAGAAAGCTTATCAATGCTATAAAGTCTATAGCATCCTTCAAAAGGAAGGTTTTATAATCTATAACTTGCAGCCAGGCTGGTTGATCTGTGACAGGCAGGGACTAGGATTTTGAATCTGAATTTGTTGAGTTGTTTACCAACAGCATTTCAAATTCCTACAAATGAAGAAAGAAACGGAATGAGAAAGTAAACAATCTAGTGATACAAAGAGACAGTTTCTTAGCCTCATCATCACTTGAAGTGTAGAAATACATCTGTGAACTGGGCATCAGCAATGTCCACGGAGGACATTGGAACCATCTCAAATATTCTCATTTATGATCGCAAAGTGGAGATCATTCTCATCATTGTGAGCTCCGTTGGCAGTGTAGATGGATACATGAAACTGTACAGGACAGTAAATCCAACCCTCCTACCTACTGGCTTGGTCCAGGCACCCTGTGGACTCTTAACCATGTTTTGATGACTGCCATGAAGGTAGAGCTTTCCAATCAAATTACATTTGTATGACAGGGTGGCTCAAATTTTAATAAAGAGCTGAAAATTTTACTTACATTTGGCAAGTGGAATTACTAAAGAGCAAATAATGATGGAACATCAAATTTCTTTGAAAGCATTCTTTACACTGATAGATATTGGCTCACTGCTATGAAAACATTTATTAAGACAACACAAAGCAAATTAAGTTTAATGGGGAAATTATTCTTCAGTAAGTAAAATAACTTGAATCACTAGAATACCACAATTTTTGATAGCTCAAGGGGAAAGAAGCCAATAAAGTATGCTGCTGTGCTGACCTCACTCTCAGGAAATATTTTCAGATCAGTGGTATCCTATCCCAAGGGGATCTTACTTGTCTTTCATTGTTAAAGATGTAAGTTTTACTTCTGGCTTAATTGTATTATTTGCCAGTATGGTAAGAACAAGGTTCAGTTTTCCTGCACCTGCCTGTTCTATCAAATAAACATTTGTCTTATTTTAAGAGAAAACTAAATATAGAAGAGTTACAAAGGAGAAAACGGCCAAATTGTTTTCTAGATATACTCTTACATTATGTCTTTGTTTTGTTGGAGATAAGAATCTCACTATAGCCCAGACTGTCCTGGAATTTACTTTATGGCCTGGAATGGCCTTGAACTTCTACTTTAGCTTTTCAGATGCTGCGATTACAAGTTTAAGTGGCATTCCTGGCTTTCTATTATGTCTTGGTGCTTAGATACTGAATTATTAAACTTGCAAATAGTGGCTAGAAGTGTCCCTTGCCTCACCCAATAAAGAGATATTTAATTTTTTTCCTTGTAGCATATGTTTTCACTCTGAGTATTAACTGGCAAGTATAGATAAATTTAAATATATAGCAGCTGTTCTGTATAGTAAAATAAATTCTACAGAGATAATTATATCATTAAAATACTTCATTTGCTTCCTTCCCTTTCCTCCCTCCAGATCTTCTAGAATGCCCCCACATTCTCAGATGTGTAGCCTTTTTTTCATTTTAATATTAATGTGTGTGTGTTTGTGTGTGTCCTTTTTCTGTATTTTCTTTACTCTGTTTTTCTCTTTTCTCTCACCTCCCCCCACCCCTTAAGTTAAGAAAAGGGTCTTTTATGTGTGCCACACTGGTTCTGAATGCTTAGCCTCCTGCTTTAGCCTCTAAGTAGCTAGGACTAAAAGGTAGCAGATTATGATCATAAAAGAGCCTTGATACTTGATTTTTAGTATCTATATTCTATGGTCCAAAGAAATTATAGGCCACCAAAATCATGACACCATAAAATCAAATTGCATATCTTTTCCACTTAGCGATAGGTACTTTGCTCACCTGATAATACACACTCCAGTCTGTTGAGGATCTTTTTAAAATGATGCACACAGCCAGTCATGGTGGCGCACAACTTTAATCCCAGCACTCAAGAGGCGGAGGTAGGCAGATCTCTGAGTTCAAGGGCAGCCTGATCAAAATGAGTGTGACCAGAACTGCCAGGGCTTTATCATACAGAGAAACCCTACCTGGGGCATGGGAGTGGGAGGGGAGAAAAGAAAACAAAAAAGTGATCCATACAAAGTCAGACATGAGTCCATGATTTTACAATTTTTTAATGAGTAGTAATGTGGATTTTAACATGAAACTTCTATTCTGGTCTGGCAATAAATACATTTTTATTTTAAGGGTTTTAATGGTAATCAGTTGAATTCTTTGATGGGGCAAAATGATAGAAAACTCTTGGCATGAGGGACATCCTGGCTCAACTGTCAGCACAGCAATAAAGGTGTAGGTGAGGGACAACGACTGAATATGTGCCCTACAGCAGTGTGATCCATCCAGTAAGACATAATCTTGAGCTCAGTTTGTCTCCAACTCCCTCCTGCTAGATTTATAGGTATGCATTATAATTTCTGGCCAGATAGCATTTTTCTGTCATGATTGAAATAGTCTATATTGTTTAGTACAGTATAATCTGGAGCCAACTTTCTGGTCAGCACCTAAAACGGTAAAAATTAAAGAACTGAGTTTTTATCCAGTTGCCTGTGGATACTGCTCATATTAGGCAGCATAGCTCAACAATCAGAAAGCTCTGCTAATGACTCTCCTTGGGGATTATTAAACATCACACTGAAGTATATTAGTTTATAATTAAAATACATTTTAAAACAATTCATTTTAAAAGTTGGAAAAACAAATTAATTTAAAAACATTAATGATATATCTAATATAAACAGGCTGTTTTGCAGTAATTGGACAAAACCAAAAATCTGAATCTACATGAATTATTTGATATTGGTAATTATGTACTTAGTTCTTTTTTGAATTTGTAAAAATCATTAATTTATGTTAATAGCATTAGTTCATAATTTGTTTTCTACCCCAGGATAAAAATTAGATTCTGTCAGTGAATTTTTCATAGAATTAGTGTTTTGTTGTAAATGCTGTAACATGAAATTTTCATATTCAATTTCTGATATTATTCATTTCTACATGAACAATTACAGTACACTAATATGATTGTTTTTTATCTTTCAGAAATATCTATTGTTAAAAGTGGAGTCTTTACTGGCTTTAATTTTTATATAAAAATTTACTTTTAACTTTTATATTTAGAAATCCCCAAATCATTTCAGGGTAAAACAATAGTTTTGTATCAACTCTAGGTATGATAAAAGTGTGGAAAATTATATTCCCGCATCCATCACAAGCTCTGTATCACCAAGTGTAAGTGTGCTGGAAGTCCTTAGCATCCCAGTAGTCACAAGATGCTGGGAAGTAATAGTATACGTGTGTGTGTGTGTGTGTGTGTGTGTGTGTGTGTGTGTGTGTGTACGCATGCGCATGTGTGTGCATGTGTGTCCTATGAACTTTAGTGGAAATGTGAAACATAAAAGTATAACTCAAGCTGAGCCCTTCATAGTCTGCACATTCTCTGCACATTGGTCGCACTGTTATGCTCTCTCATCCCTCATCAGAGAAGCCTCTTTTTTGCAGTAGTAGGCAATACACAGAGCCACAGTTTTCCATTGCTTACCTTTACATAAGATTCTGTCAGCGCAATCTTCATAGTAGTGGTGTTTGTTACAAATGCTGTAACACGAAGTTTTCATATCTTACAGCTTACGTTCCATTTTAAAGGAATATCTATTTTTGGAGTCTTAAGAGACTGGTTAGTTTTAGCTTTCTCTTATTTGGCTAAATTATTTATGTAAGGAACTCAAAATTCTTATGATTTAATTAATTCTGACCTTTTTTAATGTGACCAACAAGAGAAAATTACTCTCTCTCCATTTTAAATTTTCATGTAACTTTGAGCTATTTGGCATAATTTAATATTTTCTGTTGGCTGGTTATATGTTACAACTATAACCCACGCACACTATCTTGTAGTTTATTGACTTCTCAACCCCAAACTTTGAAACAAGTAAGTTACCCATGCTTATAATTGCAGCCAATACGTCCCATAACACACGCTTCCTACAACAGTGTGTACATGGATTCAGGGGTTATGTAAGATGCTCCCTACAGACCTTCTATTTACATGGAAATACACTGACAGTTCTGTGGAAAGAATCAAAGCTTCAAATCAAGTGCTTGTTTTCATTGCTTCAGATGGAAAAACACAAGATAAACTAGCTTTTGGAGCTTGTTTTTGTTTCAAATAATTAAGGAAGTGCTCAGTAAAAGAATTAAAATAAGTGGGACTGGGAGGAGAGAAGGTACAGGGGCGGAGGGAGTATATAGTGAATAATGAAGAAAAAAAGAATTAAAATAGAAAGGACTATTGATGGCAGAGTTAAAATATTGTCAGAATTAAAATAATAACTATTAAATTTTTATCTGATGGCCTTCTTAGTAAAATAAGGATGCATGGGGTTTTTTTGTACCGATAGCATGTAAGTGAATAAATAAACGAGGAAGAAAGAGTAGCTCTCCACAGAAAAACCCCAATTTTAAGAACGCATAGAATAATGAAAGAACGAAAAATGCTTACCATAGCACAGTAATAAGTGGTGAACTCAATGAGTAACCAGTGGAAAAAGGCATGTGTTGTATAATGAAATTTTTGGCTGCTAACTTCTTTCCTTATAGATTCAGAACCACCAACCTGTAAACCATTTGTTGCAGTAAATCTCCAACCCCAATAAGCTCGTAGAAAGAACACACAACTCAGATATAATGTTTGTAAGCTGCACGCCTAGATTGAGCAGACACACTACTGCATGCTCTACTCCCCAGCTGAGATCCCTTGCTACTTGCAGCTTCTCCAGGCTACGTGATTCTGCTGTCTTCCTCCATCTTTCTCTGTCTCCTCAGTCTCCTCTTCTCCTTCCTCTCTCCCCTCTCTCGAACCTCTAGCCCCACCTTTCCCTTCCACTGCCCAATCACAGGCTCTAGCCTTTATTTGACCAGTTAAAATGGGAAGAAGGGTCACGAAATCACCTGAGTACAGTGATCCACTCCTCCAGGGGCAGCCCCTCTTGAAGCAGAATTAGCATCAAAATACAAACAGCACCAGAGCAATCCACACAGCCCTGTATTAAGTACTTTTAAAATAATTCCTTTCAGTGACTTCACTGAGCATTTGTTACTGTGGAAGTGAGAAATATTTGGTCTTTATTTTTCTATGGACTGTGGGGATTTTTAATTTTTTTAAATTTGTTTTAAATTTTCTGTTTTTGGAATTAAAATATAATTACATCATTTGCTTCCTTCCCTTCCCTCCCTCCAGATCTTCTAGAATGCCCCCACATTCTCAGATGTGTAGCCTTTTTTTATTATTTTAATATCAATGTGTTTGTGTGTTTGTGTGTGTCCTTTTTCTGTATTTTCTTTACTCTGTTTTTCTCTTTTCTCTCACCTCCCCCCATCCCTCCATTTCACCTGCCCCCACCCCTTAAGTTAAGAAAAGGGTCTTTTATGTGTGCCACACTGGTTCTGAATGCTTAGCCTCCTGCTTTAGCCTCTAAGTAGCTAGGACTAAAAAGTAGCAGATTATGATCATAAAAGAGCCTTGATACTTGATTTTTAGTATCTATATTCATAAAAACAAAAAGCAAGCTTTAGTTAATATATAGCTTTGTGTCCTTGCATCTCTTTTTAAAAAGACTTGTCAGTAGTTGTTTGCCTTTATCTGGGGTCTTATACCATTCACAACTGAAAATGGTAAGTTCAGGAAGCAGTGTTTGGAAGGGTGTTATTGGCAGATGCTCTGTAGACAAAAGCAAGCACAGAAATAGTTGAGTATTAGGCCTCACTGTATCCTTTCAGCTGCTGCAGCAATTGAACAGTGCACATGGGGTTTCTTGGCTTGTTTGCTTTTTTGTTTGTTTGTTGTGAGGAGTATGTGAACAGTATGTTTAATTTCTGTAGTAGTCATTAAACTTAACTTGTTTAGAATAGACATTTTTAAACCCCTGTTGGCCCACATTCACTACTTTTAAAGCACAACATTGTACTTGGTTTTGTCTTTCCTGTAAGTAGCCCAGGTGTTGAATACCATTGTTTGTTAGAGCAGGTAAGTTTTACCCATTACTTATTACCCTGACATTTGTGGCACTTCTAGAAATAACCTTTTCTGAAGATGGCTATGGTAGGAAAGGAATTTGTTGGTCAGAGATTGGGGCAGGAAACAAATAGGCTATCACTAGAAGTGATCCAGCATTGTGAGTACTTTCTAGTCACATTTTCTCTACACTCTATGTGTAGACATAATGAGTCTTGAGCTAATGTAGTTTTGAGCAAATTGCCAAGCCACTCCTCACTATGAAGAGAATAGTTCACATCTTCTGTCCAGTGTCCTCCTAAGTATCTTACTTTACAATAGCAGTTAGACTAGCTGAAGAGACCTAGGCTATTTATTATATATATTGCCTCTTCAGAACTTGTCGTGGATAATAGAATACATTAATTTGCTTGTTGTGTAGCAAGTACAAGCTGGATAAAGCAGAATGGGAGTGGAATGTCTGGGTCTGAGGATATAGAAAAATAAAATCATTGGGTTGCAGTTATCAGATTCCTGGTTTGAATAGATTTTTGAAGATTTGTTTTCTTTTCTGAAAAGATTTAGAAGTTTCTGAATCTTTTCTAACTTCCTTTCTTTAACAAACTGTTCTTTGATCTCTTTGTAGATGGGAGGAAATTAATATACTAGTTTTACATTGGAAATATAAGACTATTGATTATTTTACTCATTTGTTTTATGACTTCTGTTGTACTTTGTCACATTTTTATGTCCTTTTCATTTTTTCTTCCTAGCTCCAGGCTTCGTAGCATAGAGATTTACATATTTCCCCCAAATTCATAGGTATAATTTAATTGACTCATGAATTTGAATGGAAGAAAACTAATAACAGTTTATTTTCAACTAGCCCAGTTAGAATTTTAACATCTTCACCTTTAAATGTAGACAGTTAAAACAACTGTGAGTTTTAATACCTATTTAGTAATATATATCATAGATACTTTTATGACGCAATGTCTTTTAAATCACATTATCATTACTTTTAACTTGTGATAAATACTAGATTATTATTAGATCTTATATTATAATATATGGAAGAATGCTGTATAATTACCTCAGTTGTTTTTCATTTCAAACTATATTTCAGTAGAGTTAGTTTCTTATATCTATCCATGGGTTTTAAAATGTGGTTCTGAGAAAGA
The DNA here is from genome assembly GCF_900095145.1 of Mus pahari. NCBI lineage: Eukaryota > Metazoa > Chordata > Mammalia > Rodentia > Muridae > Mus > Mus pahari. The sequence goes on along the minus strand of NC_034602.1, from coordinate 38,334,216 downwards.
ACATTTTACCATAGTCGAAGTAGTCCCCACATGAACATGTTTACAAGTCCCATCTGTCCCTTTGCTGTTTGATCTTCTACTTTCCCTGTAGTTCCCTCTCTGTGCCTGCAGATATGCCGATTCTAGCTTTCAGATCTTTTTCTGCCTTTAGTGGCTACACCACTTAACCTGTGCTTAAATGCTACCAGCCTCTTATCCAAAATCTGTGTTAGTGGCTAGATATACATTCATTGCATTAAATTTCAAGTAAACTTGTTTTCTGTTGTAAATCTGTTATTTTTCTTTCTGAGTTCCTAGTAACTTGGGCTACTGATACCTTCTGCACTGCATACTTAAAATGCACTGACTACTGTCAGACCATTCTCTAGAACATGATGCTTTTGTTTCCTTAGGAGAGCATGAGGGTTTCTACTACTTACGGCCATGTCAGCCCTGCTACTCTTCTGATAGCACCTATTCTAATGAGTGTGGATTGATGTTCTGAGGAAGTTTGTACACTTACCTTTTTATTTTTGTATTTTTGGGGTGTTTGTTTGTTTGTTTCGAGACAGGGTTTCTCTGTGTAGCCCTGGCTGTCCTGGAACTCACTTTGTAGACCAGGCTGGCCTCGAACTCAGAAATCCGCCTGCCTCACCCTCGCAAGTGCTGGAATTAAAGGCGTGCGCCACCACTGTCTGGCTACACTTACCTTTTTAAAGTTATCTGCTTGAGTTACTGGGCCATATTTAATTGAGTTGCCTACTATCATTGGTGATTTGTAGATACTCTTTATAAGTTCTCAAAAGAAATTCTTTGTCAGATAATTATCAATGTTCTGTATTTACTGAATATTGATTCTTTTTCTGAAGTACTTATGTCTTATACTTGAGTTGTTGGGTCAACTAACATAATGCTTGCAACAGACTAGTTTATGTCCTTAATTTAGTAGTAGAGAAATTAGATACTTCACAGAAAATGAAAATGACCAGAGCTCTGAAGGATTAAGAGAGGCTTGGCAAATTTACTGTTAGGGTAAAAATATATAAATGGTATATTATAAGTGTTTTGTATAACAAATTAAGCTTTTGACACATTTATAAAATAAAATTGTAGTTGCAAGATGATTATAGGATTTATAAGATCAACATAGTCTAAATAGGGATAATCCTTCCAGAAATATATAACCTTATTTGAACAAGATATTATATGTGTGTATGTATGTATATGTGTGAGTGAGTGAGAGAGAGTATGTATAAAGTTTATGAACGTGAGGCTCAAGTCAAATGACTTCCCTGTTTGCTCTCATGATAGCTATACAACTAGGTCATAGATTGTTCTGCTATATCACCCTTTAGTGAAAATACATATCTAGATTTGCCAGTAATTGATAATTGATAGATAATATACATATCCTTTCTATTTATGTTAGCTGTGTTTCTTAATTGTTAGAACAAGTATGTGTACTTCCTTTAGTATTCTTTGTATCATACTTGTTAATATAGTTCCCTGGGGGAATGTTTTCCATTTTTCATTTATCCCTTTATCACATGAGATTTTCAGCAAGGAAAAGGGGAAGTTAAAAGGTTTATTTTTCTGGGGCTGGTGAGATGGCTCAGTGGGTAAGAGCACCCGATTGCTCTTCCGAAGGTCCCGAGTTCAAATCCCAGCAACCACATGGTGGCTCATAACCATCCATAACAAGATCTGACGCCCTCTTCTGGAGTGTCTGAAGATAGCTACAGTGTACTTACATATAATAAATAAATAAATCTTTAAAAAAAAAAAAGTTTATTTTTCCTTTGTTAATGAGAGTGATGTAAGTAACCATCCTATTTTTACATTCTATTCTGAAAACATTCTTTAAAGGGTTAAATTAATACTACTGTTCACCATGAGTATTACTATAATCTGATGATATAAACCATGATTGTAAAAAATGATCCATTATTTCTAGAGTTCTTTTCTATTCATGTAGTGTAGTAAGACTGTTAATGCTTCTTGTGTTAAGTGTACCAACATATGTGTTTCATGGTACTAGAAATGCATTTGCAATAGTCAACGACACTGGAAACCGTGATCTCAGGTCACAGCTATGTTGGCATTAACATACAAGATAGGTAAAACCAGCCTAATGTATATCTCTGGATTGTTTGGGAGAATTTAAAGTTTAATAATTTTTTACATCTTAAAAATTATTTTATATTCTATCAAGGCCAGAAAACAACTTGAAGAGTGGGTTTTCTTCTTCCTCCTTCTGGATCAAAGTCTTAGTGTCAGGTGCTTTTTACCAGCTGAACCCTCATGCATAGGGTTCATGCACATATATCTACACACTGGCCCTCATGCAATAAAACTGTTAGCTCTATATGTAAATTATATAAGATAAAACATACAGTAATTGTGAAATTAAAGTAAAATGGTCCATACCTAGTGAGCATATTGATACATGAAATGTATTTACTTGACATAATGTATACTGTTAATTGTTCCCTGAATTCATGGCTTTACTTGCTATGGTTCAGTTGCACATGGTCAAGCATGATGTAAGAATACTAAGTGGAAAATCATACAAATACATACATCTCATAAGTTTTAAATAACCTTACTGTAGTGTGTTGTTACTACAGAAGATTATTTGGCATTAAGAGAGCCATGAGTAGTAGAAACAAGCCTTAAGTGAAGTTGGGTGTCTGAATTGTTCAGAGGGATTATAAATGTGTTTAACATATACCATTTTATATTCTAATTTTTATATTAATAGTTCTGTTTCAGCTGGGCGTGGTAGCGCACACCTTTAATCCCAGCACTTGGGAGGCAGAGGCAGGCGGATTTCTCAATTCGAGGCCAGCCTGGTCTACAGAGTGAGTTCCCAACAGCCAAGACTACACAGAGAAACCCTGTCTTGAAAAAAAAAAAAAAAAGTTCTGTTTCTTTATACTTCTTTGTTTAATCTAGTACTATACCATATTGATTAACTTTTTATCATAAACATGTATGTACAAGAAAAAAACAGTTTACAGGGTTTTATAACTTTAGACATCTAAAGAGAATCTTAGAATATATCACATATGGATAAAGGAAAATATTCCATAGATTTTCGCTTGTACTATTCAAGAGCTTTCCACAATATTAAATGTTAGTTATTCCAACTGAGTAAAATTAGTAGAAACATTGTTATAGTTTGACTTTTAAATCAACAAGATAACATTAGAGACATGCAGAAAATGGAAAATGATGAATCAAGGTTGTTTTTGTTTGGGGGTTTTTGTTTGTTTGTTTGTTTGTTTTGCCTTATTAACCTACCTTTCAAACTGTGTGAACCCAAGAACTAAATAGATTTTGAATTTGAAAAATGATCATGATACTCACACTAGGATTTATATTACTGATACCACATAGTCTTACCTTAAGAGATAAGCTGATGTTGCAAGTCTCTCACTATTCCTGACTTGCTTTTTCTCTTTTTGTTTTTCCTTCTCTGTAGAAATACAGTTAGGTTGAATCCTATTTAAATTTGGTAGACCTTAGAAAGTCTTGTCCGATAAAGTCAAGCATAATGATGTATGCCTGTAATCTTAGCACTTCTGAGGTTGAGTAAGAAAGATTAGTAGTTCAAGGTCATCCTTGGCTGCATAAAGAGTTTGAGGTTAACTTGAACTACATGAGACCCTATTCCAAAATTATGTATAGATACGTGTTCATATCCATATAGAGTACATGTATATGTATGTGCACATACAAAAATGTACATAAATACATGTATTCCTATATTCCCCTGCCTTTTTGTTTTGTATGACTGACAAATGGTCTTGTATAGGTGTCTGGTTATTTTGCACTATGATTATGTGTGTGTGTATGTGTGTGTGTGTGTGTCTGTCTGTCTGTCTGTCTGTACACACACACACACACACACACACACACACACACACACAATCACTCAGTCAGAAGTCATGAATGGCCAGGCTTCTCAGCTCTTGCTATCATGTCTTTGTTTTAAAATATAGAGGTAGGGAGATGGCTTAATCAGAGCCTACCATGTAAGCGTTAGTACCTGAGTTTAGATCTTTAGTATGCATGGGAAAGCTGGGTGTGGTAGCCATGGAGATGTTCGGACCGGAAGATCCCTGAAGCTCAGTGGTCAGTAAGCCTAGTCAAATGAATGAACTCCAGGTTTAATAAAAAACTCTGTCTTTAAAAAATGATATGAACAGTGATCTTTTGTGACATCCAGTATCAACCTCTGGCTCCACACATGTGAGTGCATACATGAGCAAATATATGCACCAGACATACACACAAAAAATGAAGTTTTATGCTACTTATTGCCAAGGTATATGTGAACACTTGCACTTATAAATCAAAATTAGTACATTATTGTTGTGCAATCAGATGTATCAATGCCCACATTTTGTGTAACTCACATAAAACAGGACTCGCTTGCCAAAATGGATCATTTTTACTATTTTTGTATATTGGGTTTCATTTCATCCCATGATTTTCTTTTTCAACTTACAGTTAAATTCTGTTGTAAAAGTTTACTAATTTGGAACTCTTGACTAGTAGTTGTACATGAAAATAGATTGTCAACATGAATTCTAATGCAGAAGTCTATAATGGTCATCAGTGGTGTATTTTTATTTGCTGTTATTATAATTCGTCTTCTAAGAATTTGAGTTTCTTATCTAGAAGAATAAGAATTGATTTTTCTATTCTCTCTCTAGATAATACTTTGATTCCTTCCTCTCTTTTCCTAGCCTCACCAAAGTGGCTTATTTAGAGTAGTTCACTCCTTCATCAGGGAGTATACTACTGCAAAGTAACCAGACACCGATAACAAATGATTTGCCAGTTATCTAAAGTAAAAAGATGGGAGAATAAGTTGTCTCATAACTCAGAGCTACTTCATTTGTTGTCCATAAAAGTGTGTGTCACATTTCTTCAATGAACTCCCGTGGCTGACAGACTAGTTGCTTGATGAATTATTAAGGTGCTTCCACACTCATATTTTTTTATTACATTTATTTTAAAATTTTATATATGTATACTACATCTGCATCATTTCTCCCTCTTCTCCCTTCAATTCCTCCCCCTAAGAAACATTGCTTTAATTCTTTATTATGTCCTAGCCTGAAGAAAATAGAAACCTTAAAATATATTCATGCCATGTTTAGTGAATGCTTTTCAGTATGGAGAAAAAAATTTTACTAGGATTCTTGCTTGCTAGTAGCTGGAAAGTGTCAGATGGAACTGCTGTGCGCATGCCACAATGTGATGTAGAACTTAGTTTGTATATAGCATCATGTAGCACCTTCTCAGTTTGCCTGTAGTTTACAGGCACTGTCCAGTAGTTCTCCAAATTACAATTCCTGTATTTTCAAGATGGGATGAAATAACTTGCAGTTAAAAGAAGAGATATTGATAGACTCTTTCTTAGAGCTTTAATCATATTACTTATTAGTAAGTAAAGAAAATTTCAAAAGCATGTTTCAAACTAAATATTATGAGGAGCCTTGTGTGTCTTGTCATTCTTTATCCTAAAGCAGTGTTTCTTAACCTGTAGGTCACGACCTCTTTGAGAGTCTAATGACTTTCACAGGGGTTGGGTCACCTACAATAATCAAAACACTAGTATTTCTGATGGTCTTAGGAACTGAGACACCACTCCTCTGTCTGTCTCCAGACTGACCCACCTTAATGTAGGTAAGCCCACATACAACTACCTGAACACAGACACCCTGAACAAATGCAGGGATGTGTGATAGGGCTGACACCATAAAGTACTTTGCCAGACCAGTTATATATGTATGGCGAGCAGTAATTGTGTTGAAAGTAGCAATATTGCAGGTAAAGTAACACTTTATGAATTATAATTGCTAGGTAAATGTAAAATCATGTACTGTAAATCATTACTGGAAAAAAATATCATGGGAACTTAATTTTTTATATTCCCATTGTGAATACTGCCCCCTTGTGATAGTTACAGGTATATAAAGAAAAAAATGAACAGGTAAATCATAGGAAACATTAATGAACTTTATTGACTGGACTGTGCCATGTATGGTCTTTTGTACTGTTAAAGCTATTGTTATATATTATTCTCACTAGAAAACCATCCCATGACAGTGGATTGTGTAGAGAAGAACATTAAGAAAAGAAAATATAGTAAGGAATTTTTTATAGTATGGTTTGACCTCAATAATTACAGCAGGAGTTGAGAAACCATAATGTGGTATTTGTTGTGAAGCTGAACAAACTAAAAAGCCAATTTGATAGCAAGCAACTGAGCTTTGCTGGCAAGGATACCAACTATTTTAGAAGCAAAGATGATGGACCTAAGAAAACCAGACTTAATACTGGTGGTAGCTACCACAAACAAAATGTAGCAGCTGTGAAAGCTTCACATGTGGTGGTACTCAGACTTGTTAGAGCTGTGAGCTGTCATACTATTGGTGAAGATTTACAGTTGCCAGCGGCCATCATTGTTTGAGTTATTAGTGGAGATGAATTTGTTTCTCAGTTGAATGCAATTTCTTTATTTAATGACACTGTCTACTGAAGAATAGATGGCATGTCTGCTGATTTACTTGGTCAGGTAATTCAGGAAATTAAATATATTCTACTCCCAATATTTAGTATCCAGTTTGATCAATCCACAGACATTGCAAATTGTTCACTGATTTATGCAAGGTATATCAATGATGGCGATGCTAAAGATGAATTTCTCTTCTGCAAGTGTCGTAAAACAACATTTCTGTGTGTAATGTATTTGACACAGTTACTTCATTTTTGGAAGAGCACAAGATCTCTTAGGGAAAGGTTTCTGCCCTAGCTATGCTAGGATGGTGATCTAGATTTCAATGTTTGGAACTAAATGAGTCGCCAGAAGTCATAGGAACTCACTGTATGAGTTATTGGCAAATATTACCAATGAAGACACTGCCACAAGGGTTACGAGAAGTAATGATCAGCACCATAAGTTCTGGCAGCTTTGTCAAAGTGAGACTTTAAACAGTCTGCTGTTTTCGAAACAGTGTGATGAGTTGGATGCACCACACAAAGCTCTGCTATTTCACACTGCAGTAGGATAGATCAAGATAAAAAGTTCTAAAACATGTTTTCGATCTTTGTGATGCACTCAAAATGTTTATAATGAGGAAGCAATACCATAGTTTGAAGCACTTTTCAGTGATGAAAGCGAATAACAGAAGATAGCTTACTTTGTTGACATCTTTGCCATCTTGAATAACTTAAATTTATTACAGAATGTAACCTGCCTTGATTTTGTAAAAGTCCGAAAAGTTTTTATTCCAAATGAAACTTCAGGTTTGGCCAGGAAAATTAAAGAATAAAAATAAATTTTGCATGTTACCTAACTTCATCTGCTTTCTTTGAGGAACATAACATTGAGCCAGACATAAGGATTACAATGATAATTCCTATGAAACATCACTTGCACAAGCTTGCAAACAAAATTTTATTTCATTTTCTAATTCTACATGACACCCATTTGCACTTGCCAGAAGCTCTTTAACAGTCAAAGTTGAAGATGTTCCTGAGACAGTAAAGTTCATTGAGCTTATTAACAGCAATGTAGCAAAAACTGGCTTCACCACAGTGCTAGTTACAAAGTTCTGGAGCAAATATTTCCAGTCCTGTCCTGTCCTGTCTGAGACTGTGTTGCACCGACTTCTTCATTTCCAATACCATATCTTTGTGAAACAGGGGTCTCCAGCTTGCTGGGTATCAAGTCTAAATATATAGGTAGACTTGTGGAAAATAATCTTTGTTGTCCTCTTGTAAAGACTATCCTGATAATTTCTGATCTGGTCAGAAAGAAACCATCTCAGTCTTTGCACTGACATTGGCTTTTTACACATACTGTCACAAAATGTAGCGATGTAGTTTACTGTTGTTATATTAAAACTGTTAGCCATGCTATATATACCATGCTTCAAAACAAATTTGTATTTATTTATGAGAAATAAATATTTCTCAATATATAATTACATATTGTTTTATGATTAATCACTATGCTTTAATTATGTTCAGTTTGTAACAATGGACATATATCCTACATATCAGGTATTTACATCACAATTCATAACAATAGCAAGATTAGAGTTATAAAATAGCAACAAAAATAATTTTATGGTTGGGATGTCACCATAACATCAGGAACTCCTAAATGGTTTCAGCATTAGGAAGGTTGAGAACCACTGTTCTAAAGGATCTCTGGTGCCATCTGCTGAATGACTTTTTAAGGAAGACCATGGGGCAAAGTATAGAATTTTAATATAATCATTTTTAGATTGTTTTTTCATTAATAGACCTTAATTTATATTTTCAGATGGAGGGGTCTCACTAATTTATTCATGCTGCCCATCAACTTTAAATTCTTTTACCTCAGCCTTCTGAATATTAGTATTATAGGCATATACCACCATACCTAACATAATCTTTTTTTAAGTTAAGTTTATAGATGGAGCAGTAAGTTCAGTGTTCTCACATGCATATATTTTGCCCACATTCTTTAAAATTTCAGTATAAACATATTGTTTATAATTGATAAATCAATAATTGATGAACATCATAGCCAAAAGTAACATGGGAATGAAAGAGTTTATTTCATCTTAGACTTCCAAGTGGCAGCCCAACACTGAGAAAAGTCGGAGCAGGAACTAAGCAGGGCAGAAACCTGAAGGCAGGAGCTGAAGTAGAAGCCACAGAAGAAATATGTAGCCTTGGCTGTTCAGGAATTCACTCTGTAGACCAAGCTGGACCTGAAATCAGAGATCTACCTGAATCTGCCTCCTAGTGCTGGGATTAAAGGCAAGCACCATGGCCGGTTTTTCTTGTCCTACATTTTGGCAGATTGCTTTCCAAGAAATCAGTCCATTCCCAGCTATTAGTCACTTTTGAGCATGAACTTACTGTCTTAGTCAGGGTTTCTATTCCTGGGCAAAACATCATGACTAAGAAGCAGTTGGGAAGGAAAGGGTTTATTCAGCTTACATTTCCACATTGCTGTTCATCACTGAAAGAAGTCAGGACTGGAACTCAAGCAGGTCAGGGAGCAGGAGCTGATGCAGAGGCCATGGAGGGATGTTCTTTACTGGCTTGTTTCCCCTGGCTTGCTCAGCCTGCTCTCTTATAGAACCCAAGTCTACCAGCCCAGAGGTGGCACCACCCACAAGGGGACCTCCCCTAATTGAGAAAAATGCCTTACAGCTGGATCTCCTGGAGGCATTTCCCCAACTGAAGCTCCTTTCTCTGTGCTAACTCCAGCTTGTGTCAAGTTGACACAAAACTAGCCAGTACACTTACTCATAATTTTTATTTTTCCTTTTAATTAATTGGCATCTATAATAATGATGCATTTTATTTTTGATTCAAGTAAGCTTGTATATTTTTTCTTATTCTTAATATCATAAGGGATATCAAACTGATTTTTTTTTCAAAGAGCCAAATGAACCTGTTTTTTTGTTTGTTTGGTTGGTTTTGGTTTTGGTTTTTTCAAAACAGGGTTTCTCTGTATAGCCCTGGCTGTCTTGGAACTCACTTTGTAGACCAGGCTGACTTCGAACTCAGAAATCCACCTGCCTCTGTCTCCCTGGCTTGTGCCACCATGCCCGGCTGAACCTGTTTATTTTTTTAAAGGTGTAAAATACAAACTATGTTCTTTTTATTTTATTTATTTATTCACTTTATATTGTGATTACAACCCCCCTCTCCTCCTAGTCCCCCTTCACACAGCTCCTCTTCCATCCCCCCATTTTCTTCTCTGAGAAGGGGGAGATGTCCCCCTGTGTCAACCCATCCTGGCACATCAAGTCACTGCAGCACTAGGCAAATCCTCTCTCCTGAGGCCAGACAAGGTAGCCCAGTCAGAGGAACAGAGACAGGGACACAAGAGTCAGGGATAGCCCCTGTTCCAGTTGTTAGAGGGCCCACATGAAGATGAAGCTGCACTTGTGGGGTGTAGGGGGGATAGGGCTAGCCCATGTATGCTCTTTGGTTGGTGGTTCAGTCTCTGGTTGCCTGCAAGGGTCCAGGTTAGTTGGCTCTGTTGGTCTTCCTGTGGCCCCTCAGTCCTTCTCCTAACTCTTCTATAGAACTTTCCAAGCTCCATCTAATGAGAAACTATATTCTTTATTCTAGTCTTAAGCAATATAACCTCTTGATGACTTTAAAGCAAGAGAAGTTCTAAAGTCATATGAGTTTTCTCCCTTAATTCAGTTTTTGCTTTCATTGTTTCCATATGCCCTCGAGACCTTATATGACACTAAAGCATAGAGACATAAAGAGGGGGAATACAAAAATGCTTCTTTCAGGGTCAGTGAATGGCCCAAGAGTTTTACTCTGGGGTTTATCACATCTGAATGAATTGTTTATTTATCATATAGTGAATATGGAAAATTTGATTGTAAATGAATCATCAATTTTAAAAAATAATTAAGGATAAAAACATCCTTTAATGGGAATTTATAATCAAGAAAGTCTTTTGTTCTAGGAATAAAGAAGATTAGGACTGTAAGAGTCTCATTAAAACAAAATCCAGGGGCAAAAGCAAAGTAAAAGTGCAAATTAGGCAACGAAGAATTCTGTGTCCAGAGGAGGATGTTTCCCTGGGAAATTATCGGGAAGGACACATGAGCCTTTTGGGTGTTCTTACCTTTTCATCTTGTTTGGTTAGGTTTTCTTCCCTACTGCAAAACTAGGTTAGCTTGCCCACAAGCTTTTGAATAGTTTCTTGTTTCTATGTCCCATCTCCCTACAGACCCTACTGAATACAGATGCTTATGTTACGGTGTCCAGGTTTTCTATTCATTCTAGTCATCTGAACTCAGGTCAGTAGGCTTGTTCAGGAAGTGCCTTGACAGCTAAGATTCCAAATTCACACAGAAATCTAAAGTTTATTTTATAATTATGGGTCAGTCAACTCCAGAAACCTGATAAAACAGACAAAGAACACATGCAAAATTAATCTCAGAACATTCCCAAATACAAAGTTCTCTGGAATGTTTACTTTCCCCCAAATAAATAGATCATAACATACAAAAGTAAGATTCATTAGATCATAGCATACAGAAGTAAGATTCATTACAAAAGTATTGAAAGAAAATAATAAAGAGCAAGACCAGACCATCAAAGACTGAAATAGAAAAATAAGAAGGTTTGGACCTGGAGTTATGGCTCAGCACTTGTTCTTGCAGAGGAACTGGGTTAGATTTTCAGCTTGCACATAATGGCACAAAACGATCTATAACTCCCATTCTAGGGTATTTGACTTCTTTGAGCATCAAGCATGCATATTCATGTGGACAAAATCCTTGTGTGTATAAAAGAAATTTTTTTTAAAACTCAAAAAACCCCATTAAAAATGGGGTACAGAGCTAAATCTCAACTGAGGAATATTGAATGGCTGACAAACACCTGAAAAAATGTTCAACATCCTTAGCCATCAGGGAAATGCAAATCAAAACAACCCTGAGATTCCATCTCACACCAGTCAGAATGGCTAAGATTAAAAATTCAGGTGACAGCAGATGCTGGCGAGGTTGTGGAGAAATAGGAACACTCCTCCATTGCTGGTGGGATTGCAAGCTTGTACAACCACTCTGGAAATCAGTCTGGCGGTTCCTCAGAAAATTGGACATAGTACTACCGGAGGACCCAACAATACCTCTTCTGGGCATATACCCAGAAGATCTTCCAACTGGTAATAAGGACACATGTTCCACTATGTTCATAGCAGCTTTATTTATAATAGCCGGAAGCTGGAAAGAACCCAAATGTCCCTCAATAGAGGAATGGATACAGAAACTGTGGTACATTTACACAATGGAGTACTACTCAGCCATTAAAAACAATGAATTTATGNAATTCTTGGGCAAATGGATGTATCTGGAGGATATCATCCTGAGTGAGGTAAATCGCAAAAGAAGTCACTAGATATGCACTCACTGATAAGCGGATATTAGCCCAGAAACTTAGAATACCGAAGATACATTATGCAAAACAGAAGAAAATCAAGAAAGATGACCATTGTATGGATACTTCATTCCTCCTAGAATAAGGAACAAAATACCCATGAAAGGATATAGGTACAGAGACAAAATTTAGAGCTAAGATGAAAGGATGGACTATCCAGAAATTACCCCATTCGGGAGTCCATCCCATCATCAGCCACCAAACCTAGACACTAATGCTCATGCCAGCAAGATTCTGCTGAAGGGACCCTGATATTGCAGCCTCTTGTGAGGCTATGCCAGTGCCTGGCAAACACAGAAGTGGATGCTCACAGCCAGCTATTGGTTGGAACACAATGTCCCCAATGGAGGAGCTAGAGAAAGTACCCAAGGAGCTGAAGGGGGCTGCAACCCTGTAGGTGGAACAACAGTATGAACTAACCAGTATCCCCTGAGCTTGTGTCTCTAGCTGCATATGTAGCAGAAGATGGCCTAATCGGCCATCACTGGGAATAGAGGCCCCTTGGTCTTGCAAACTTTATATGACCCAGCACAAGGGAAGGCCTGGGCCAAGTAGTGGGAGTGGGTGGGGAGGGGAGCAGGGGCGGGGGTGGGGGGGTATAAGGAACTTTCGGGATAGCATTTGAAATGTAAATAACGAAAATTTAAAAAAAGAAATTTTTTTTAAAAAAAGGAATGAGGGTTTCTTTATAACAATAAAAAGTTTAAAAAAAAAATGTGTGAAAAACTAGTACAACGTGAGACTTGAGAGATGGCTCAGCAGTTAAGTGCTCACTCAGAGTACCTGGGTTCACTCCCCAGCACCAGCATTGTGGTTTACAAGCATCTGAAACTCCAGTTCCAGGGGATATGATGCCTTCTTCTGATCTCCCTGGGCACCTGGCATACTTGTGGTGATCACACACACACACACACACACACACACACACACAGCTAGGCTTGGTGGCACAAAGTGAGGTTGAGGCCACCCAGAGATACAAGTAACAAAGCAGAATATTAAAAATAAAAATGATACAGTTGAATTTAAAACGTAAACTTTTAAACAATATGTTGCATATAGCAAAAGTTTTTGGAAGTCTGAAATCTGAAGAAGCCATTAAGAATTCAGCTATGAATTGGAAGTGTTAAAGGTGCTAAGAAATGAAAGATAGAACAAAATAGCTACTATGTGTTTAATGATAGTTAGGTGGGAAAGAATTAGGGAGAGGGCTGATGCCACACACCACCATGTAAATGATAGTAGCATGGCTAGAATTAAGGAATTGTTCGTGTATTTAATTGGACAAATATGTTAAGTGTAAACATTTGTAAGGAAGATAAGCTTGTAAAAACCTCCAGTGACTAATAAAAGAATTGATGTTATATCTATCTAAGTCAATAGAAGAAAAATAGTAAGGAGAGAGAATATATTGGAAGAACAGCTGACAGTGAGAAAAGTGTAAATGGAAATATCAATTATCTAATCTGTTAAAATGGATTATCAAGTATCATAAAATTCATTATGTAAATATTCTTCACATAGGTTTCTGCATAGATTAAAAAGCTAGACAAAAAACAAAGCCTGTAGAGAGAAGGCTCAGTGGTTAACCTGTTGACTGTTCTTGCAGAAGACCTGAGTTTGGTTCCTAGCGTTCGGATAAGTTGAATCACAACCACTTGTAAGTCCAGCTGTAAGGGATATGACACCCTCGTCTGGCTTCTAGGGGTACCTGCATTCTAGCATACTAACTACACACAGACACACAGGCACACATAGACACAATTATAGATAAGTAAATCTTTAAAATGTAAATAAGCACTGAGACTGACCATATACAATATCATTAGCACTAAAAATAATGAATTTATTGTTCATCAGAAAATCCATGACAGTTCTGAATCTATCTGTCCAAAATAATAGTCACTAAAAGTAATATCCAAAATATTATGAATGAATAAACTTGTCATAAAGAGTTTGATATTTTAATTAAGTCTAACAGATCAGTAGTTAAAAGATACTGTACCCTATAGCCCATTCCTTTACTTTTTATACCCAGGAGTTTGGAAAAACAGAAAATTTTCAGGAAGATTGCAAATTCACATCCAACAGAGCTTCATAGTGAGACTGTCTCACAAGGAACTGAAACTGTTCCTTCCTCAGGTCAGAAAGCAAACCTGATGTTACCTATGCTGTATGGATTGAAGTAGTTGTCTTCTGTTCTTAGTTAATCCTTTTATGGCTTTAAGAGCAAGGCTTGTTATGTGGGGTTTTTTTTCTGCATCTTTGGAGATGATGCTTTTGTATACTTCATTCTGTTAATAAATAGTTTTACAATAACTAAGTGATTCTCATTTCTTGACCCAAACTCCAATTCATGGGATAGTAAGCCCCTCTACTTCGTTGTTCATAGTCCTTTTTATTATGTATTGCTGAACTGTGTTTGGTACCATTTTGTTGATATACCCCTCGTTTGTGTGTGTGTGTGTGTGTGTGTGTGTGTGCGTGCGCGCATGTGTGTGTGTAAAATTGATAATTTTCTTTTGGTAGTGTTATATGCATGTTTTTGTCCTGTCTTGACATCAAATTAATACCTTACAGGATGAGTTAGAAGTACAGCGGCTTTGGACTTAAAAAGTTTCCAACAGTTGGAATTAGTTCTTGTTTAGATGTCTGATGGCAGAGTAGCCATTGAAACCATCTGTTCCTGGACTTTTTTCCAGGTTGAGTGTATTTGTTTATTGATTTCATCGTTACTTGTTTTAAGTCAGCCAAGACTTTCTGGTGTTTCTTGAGTCATTTAGCCAGCTTGGGTTCTTCTAGGAATTAGATTATCTAACTGAAGTATCACTTTTATAGTATTTCTTTATATTTCTGTATTTTCTTTTAAAATTGGTGGTGTTGTCATCCCAATTTTAGCAATTTTGAGTTTAACTGTGTTTTGTTTGTTTGTTATCAGTCTAGTTAATGTTTTACTGTTGTTATTGTTGTTCTTTTCGTTTGTTTGTTTGTTTTTGTATCTTTTAGTTTCATTCATCTCTATTTTTCCATTCTGTATTTTGTTGATTTCTCCTCTGGCTGTTCATTTACATTCTGCTTGCATTGGTTTGGTTTTTAGTTTATTTACTTTTAATGTGGGACATATAGCTATTGATTTGGATTTTTTCTTTTTATATGTGTTTAGAGCTTTAAACTTCCAAGCACTGTTAGCTGCATCTCCTACCTGAATAAGTACTCCTTAATTTGATCCCTTGTTCTTTCTACATATGTGAGAATTTTTAAATCACCATGGCTTGATAGCTTTTATTTTAAACATTTCTTTGCCTCCTTTTTTATTTTAATTTAATTAGCAAGATTAAACAAAAGGACTTCTTCTATGTTTTGCTTAGAAATTTCCCCAGTAGATCTTCCAACATTAGGCACATCTTTTACTTTGGAAGTTACACTATAGACAAAATAGGTTTGGTATTTTATAATAAGTTTATATTTCCTAACTTTCCTAGTACATACTTCACTCTGTATTAAATGTGTAAGTCTTCTGTAAACTGGAACTTGAAGTTATTTTAGGCTTTTTTTTTTGGGGGGGGGGGGTTCAAGACGGTTTCTCTGTATAGCCCTGGCTGTCCTGAACTCACTCTGTAGACCAGGCTGGCCTTGAACTCAGAAATCCGCCTGCCTCTGCCTCCCAAGTGCTGGGATTAAAGGCGTGCGCCACCACTGCCCGGCTTTTTTAACCTTTCATTGGTGTTAACCTTCATAGCTCACAGCCTGGTTCTAAAGTCACCACTTTCATCGCTTATTATAACAGCATTCCACTAATATATAACAAAAAACCTACAGTATTTTATTGTAAATTGGTGAATGATACTGATCAATAAGATGCACAGAAATTATCAAGAATGCTTAAGTTTAAAACTACCATCTTATATAAACAGATAATGCGAAGCAAGATTCAGTGTTTAAAAGTGAGGAATTGTTATTGAAGCCATCAATTTATGAAGGTAATAATTAAGAAATGTGTTTGTAACTTCTGTGTCCAATAAAGAAACTATTTAGTTTGCTTTATTAGGAAGCATTTGATAATAGTATAATTTTTTAACCACATAAAAACCTCATTTGAGTTGGTATGTTTAGGTATGAAACACTTCCCATTTTGACCCTGATTTATATTAGGACCATTTAATCTGTGTGTATTTGCTTCTCTTATTCTGTCACCTCTGATAACAGATCACACTTAACCGAGCTGTTTATATATCCAAGATAGTTTAATATTTTAGCTACAATTATATAATTTCTTTACCATTTTATGATAAAGCCCTATTTTGACTTCCCACTGTCTATTATTACTCCTTTAATAAATATGGAGACAGAAAACATAGATGGTATGTGGCTAGCTTATATTTTTAGATAGATAGATAGATAGATAGATAGATAGATAGATAGATAGATAGATAGATCTTCTGGTTCATAGCAGATAGTTTGTAAATAAACAGTGAAAGCAAAGACTAAAATCTGATCTCATAATCCCATGGTGCCTTCTCTCAAATGTTTTTCATAATTGAAAATTATTTGCTTTGAAATAAATAGTATGTGTTATGCAATGTCTCCACCAGACCGAGAGAATATTCCATGGTTAGATAATATGTTGCCTTAAGTTGAACCTTGTTGCAAAAAGTGATAAAAGTAGTATTTTTCCTTTCCTCCCTGTGAATTTTATATTTTCAAATCCTCTTGTGTTATAGTCATGAACCTATCATGATAAATGACTTATCATGCTGGGATGACTTTCCTTTATCTTTTTAACAGATATTCTAACCAATACTGAACCGTGAAACTAGGGAACATTGCCCCCTATTCTCACACAGCTCTGGGCCAGAACAGGCTTGTTCCTATAGTACTGGTCTGTATAAGTAAGTGTCTCTAGAAGTAGGTCTATTTCAAAGAAGTGGGAAGCCTTCCCAAGTGTGATTTTCTGTCCTTTATGGCTTTTCATTCTACCTCTGAAGGCCAAACTTTTTACCTGTGTGTAAAAAGTTTCTGCTAGGCCAAAATATCTGCTGGTACTCAGCTGGCTTATAGATGACCTTGTGATTAACCGATACTTGATACAGTAAAGTTGTTTAATTGATCCCCATCCCCATTTTACAGGTTTCTGCCAGATAGGGAGAAGGGGAGGGGGGAGGGGTGTAAATGTGAATGTAGATGCAGTCCTTTGTAAGAGCTTTCAACAGCTGATCAACATGCTTTGTATGATCAAGATCTTCAATAGCAAATAATACTGCCCTTTTTAGGACACTGTTGGATGACCCTTGCTGTAATTTTTCTTTAATAAATGAAATGCCGTAATTCTTGACAGCTCATATTCTTCAGTGGCTCTGCAAATTTAAGGAAGCAATGTGTCAGGATATTAGCAAATCTTGAATCTTGATGGCTACTATTTGGGTCACTGTACTTGCCTGTTGCTCTCCACAGTGTCCGTTTTCTGTGTAAAAGGAAATAAATCTTTGATGACAATTGAGTGTATCACACAAAACACACTTGATAGAATGAATGTAAGAAAATAATCATTGGTAGAGAATTCTAAAGCTTAGATGTCTTCTTAGTCATTGATATATATTGTATACCTTTGGCTTACATAACAAGGTTTGTAGTCAAATACTAAATGTAGTTTTAATATCTAATAGAACATTTGAATGAACATTTAATCATAGAGGTTAAATCCTTCTCCCGTGCCTAATTCTTTGATCTGTACTTTTGTTTGGGATAGAAAAAAAATGAATTTTTTTAAAAGTTACATTACAGAAGAATAGCTGCTATTTCTGAGTCTAAGAGACTACTGGCCACTGTAAACTGCCACTAGCTTCTAATAATGTCATTTCTCTGTAAAACCCCCAGGTTGTTCATATTTGTCTTTTAATGATACATTTATTTCTTCCCCAGATCTTCCTCAGAACTGTGATCCTAACATTCCCTTAGTTGCTCAGGAATTAATGAAAAAGATGATACGTCAGTTTGCAATTGAGTACATCTCAAAAAGCGGTAAAATTCAAGAAAATAGAAATGGTTCAATTGGAGCAAGTCTCATGTGTAAAAGTATCCAAATGAACCAAGCAGACAACTGCCTTCAGGATGAGCAAGAAGGCCCCTTAGACCTCACTGTGACTCGAACGCAAGAGCAAACTGCTCAGCAAGGTAAGCTGTTTGTTTAACATGTAATAAATACATTTTTGTCCTAACACATTTAAATATGGATACGTTTTATGTTCATAAGGAAAGTTATCTTTCTTACCTTGTTTCATTTCTATGGCATAGACCAGAGAGGAAAATACACAACTTTGTGATGCAGTTTTTAATGATTTATCTTTTACTTTTACTTATGTATGATGGCAGTGCACTTCTGTGCAGGTGCTCAGGAAGGCCAGAAGAGGGGAGTCGAAACCTGAAGCTGGTGTTACAGGAAGGTGTGAGCCTTCTGGGTGCTAGGATGCAAACCCAAGAGCTTTGGAAAAACAGTACATGCCCTCAACTACTAAGTGATCTCTTCAGCCTACTGTAGTATATTTTTAATAGTTTATAGAAGAAAATTTAAATGTATCTCTTTCTTTTTTCAAAATGGAGTATACAGTAAGAATCTCATTAAGCAACCTAAAAAATAAAGTATGTGTATAAAAGAGATGAGAAAGTTGTTTTTCTAGTAGATAGCCAAAAACATTAGTTTAGTATTTGCTCTCCAGTTTCTGAACTGAGATGAGAAAGAAATAGATGTTTCCCATTAGGACTTTTTTCTTTATCTTTTTATAGTAATTTGTTTTATGTGTATGAATGCTTTTCCTACATGCATGTCAGTGTAACACATGTAAGCCATGTGACTTCAGAAGTCAGAATAGGGTGTAGGACCCTCTGGAGCTGGAGTTACAGGTGGTTGTGGGCCACCATGTGGGTGCTGAGACTTAATCCCAGGTCATTTTTAGAGCATCAATTGCTCTTAAGCCTCTAGGCCATCTCTCCGCCACCCCACCTCCCAGTTTTGTTTTTTTATGATATAGCTGGAAAGGGTTAAATTGTGTATGTGATAAGTACACTACACTCCTATCATTTAAAACATACAGAGACACCTAATGTTGAGTTTATTTGTAATATACTGTGTCTTCACAGGAGACCAAAGAAAAAGCCTTTTAAGAATGTGGGAAGGTGCCAAATAAATGGCTTGAGATGAGAGAACAGGTAGTTTTTATTCAGATGGTTTAGGAATCATATCACTTCTTGAAAGAAGCAAAGGGGGCATCTTTCCTGAGTTATCCCATGTTTGATTGGAGATAAGATATAGGTAATAATCCAGTAATATAATATTCACAAAAGATGACGCAGAAGTGGGGAAGATGGTTTTTTTGTTTTGTTTTGACTGTGTCATTGAGATGCTCCTAGAGTGCATTTGTGTTTGGGCTCTAAGGTATGAGCACAGCAGACTGTTTAGAAAACAGTCTCTAGAGACTTGCCGGTTTGGAAAGATGGGAGTAATCCACCTCATTTGAAACCTGATTTTAAACTGTATTAGTTGTGTTTATAAAAAGATTAAATTATTAGGCTATAAGAAAGGTAAAATATAACAGTAATATAAGACTTAAGAACATATATATCGACCCAGCACAGGGGAAGGCCAGGGCCAAGTAGTGGGAGTGGGTGGGTAGGGGAGCAGGGGCGGGGGGGTATAGGGAACTTTTGGGATAGCATTTGAAATGTAAATAAAGAAAATAATAATAAATACATTTTAAAAAAAGAACATATATATCTTACTTTTGACTTTTGGACATTGTAAAGCACAGGGTTTTACATTTTTATTTGCTATCTGTACTATGTATCTCCTCTCCTTTCACAGAAGCAGTGTAGCAATCTAAAGGATAGAACTTGAACCTTGGTGTCTGACAGACTTATGGTTGTAAATAGGAAAAGATGCCAAAAGAAAGGAAAATTGAAACTTACAGATATAAGTTCAAAATCCTAAATAAATTTTATCAAATTGAATACAATAAAATATTGTGCAAGTCCATAATCTCAGCACTTAGAAGGGAAAGGCAGGAAAATTGGAAGTTCAAGGCCAGCCTCTTGGGAAAAAAAAAAGTAAAATAACAAGTAAATACCAAAAAATGAAACCAATAGACTATGTAAGACCTTACAGAGAACATCATTATAACTTTTTGACAGGTGTGAAGTAATATTTCAAAGCAAGTTCATATATCTCAACTGATTAGGAATACTTTTGCACATTTAATGTCCAGTCAGAATTTTACTACTTTGTTGGGTTTACTAAAGTGGAATGATTTTCTGATATTAAAATTGACAAGCTAATCTTTAAAGAGACAAGAATAATAAAATCAAGGTAATGAGAAGCTTGCTTTAAGACCCATGAAGTACTTACAGTGCAGTAATTAAAACTGGGTCCTATTGGTCAGTAAAAGCTCAGAAATTTCCTGGGCATTACTGAAATCCTACTAAATGCAGGTATCAGTAAATCACTGGGGAAGATGTTCTATTCTATAAATATTCCATGGCAATTGCTACATACCTGGAAGGAGGTTGACAATAGATCTCTACCTTACGCTGCTCATAAAAATGTTAAGGAGTCAATATGAAAAGCACATTTGCTGTTTAACACTGGACAGAATAGAGTTTTGACTAATGAAATTTATAGAATATGATTTCTTGGATAAGAGAAAGCAATTTACATCACTTGTAGCCTTGTGAACTTTGCAGGCTAATTAACCATCTATCATTTTGCCCTTTAATTAGAAAACAAATGTTAATAAAACAATAATCCTGCTGAGTAAACTCCAATATGTTAAATTACAGCACTATCCTTGTTACTTTCTGTTGCTCTGTTAAACATGGTAACCAAAAGCAACTTGGGGCAGAAAGAGGGTATATTTGACTTAAACATCCTAATCGTTGATTGAGGGAAATCAGGACAGGAAGTCAAGGAAGAGCAGAGGCAGGAACCATGGTTGCTTGTTTTCTGTGGCACATTCAGTCCTTCTTACACAACCCAGGACCATCTACCCAGAGTGGTACTGCCCATAGTAGTATAAACTCTCCCACATCAATCATTAATCTAGAAAATTCCCCACAGACATTCCCACAAGCCAATCTGATGGAGGAAATTTCTTGGTTAAGATTTCTTTTTTCTGAGGTAACACTAGTTTATATTAATTTAACACCCAAGATTAGCTTTCACAAGTCCACCCTTGTCAGTTTGACACCCTGTTGCTTTTCCTTGCATTACACTTAGTTTCCAAATGCAAACAGTAACCAGGATGTAATTCTGCCAAACATGACATAACTATGCCATGCACTACCACAAGTATTATATATTTTAGAATAGGTAGCAATAGCCTTTGAAGAATACTTAGTCTTTTAGCTTTGTACAACTTAAATATAAGAGTACAGATTTACAGAAACCACTAATACTTGAATCAGTGGTACATTTCATGATAAATAGAGGAAAGAAAACAGATATAGGCTTAATACATGTTTATTTGTACATAAACATGTTCTTAACAAAGTAAAATGGAAAAATTCATACTAGCTATTTCTACAACATGTCATGTTGCCTTAGCCTGGATCATCTTCCTCTACTATACACTCTGTATTTTCTCTGTCCTCAGCAAGCACCTTAGCAACTCTTCCTTCTTTTACTGGAGGGGTGACCCATACCTTCATTCTTGAGGGACTCATCTGTGCTCTTTATCATCCTACCTATACTGTTTCCCAGACTTCAATCATAGGACATGGTAGCATCAAGGGACACCCTAAAGGATCACATACATTGCAGTGTAATCTTCCCTACCTCCATTGTGGAGAAGCAGACCAACTTTCCCCCTGTGGTCTGAATCAGTCACCCCTTTGAACACCTTTTCTTTTCTTTTCTTTTCTTTTCTTTTCTTTTCTTTTCTTTTCTTCCCTCCTTCCTTCCTTTCTCACTGTCCTTCTTCTTTTTAAAGATTTCTTTATGTGTATGTGTGTTTTACCTGTATGAATATATATCTATGTATGTATATGTGCACTTTGAAGAAGCCAGAAGTAAGCATGGAAGTCCCTGAAACTTGAGTTACTGATTCCTTTAAGCCACTATTTGGGGGGATGGGAATCAAACCCAGGTCTTCTAGAAGAACAGCAAGTGCTCTTAAAACACAGGTCATCTCGCTAGTTGCTTTTGCTCCTTTCTTACTAGTCTGTTAACATAAAGGACATCAAAAGCCCCAAATAGCTAGTAAAGAGGCTTATTGTCCAGTTCAGTGGAATGTTTGTAGTGTTTCCTAGTAGAAGTATTTCCTCCTCTGAAGCCAAAACTTCTAGGCCAGTGAAGTCTAGGAACAGGAAGCAAAATTTTTCTAGTGGGTCACTGGGGGTTGAAGAGTAGAAATTCCTGTACCCATTAATCTTAGCTATAGGAGAAACTGTACCATATATTAGATACTGACTCAATGCATATGCTGCCTTCTAGATGATTCTCCAGAGCTCCAGGATATTGCCACCTAGTGCAATCACTAAACAGTGTCTAAAAGGCTGTTCTACCATTTTAGTAAGCTAGTGCTTCAAGATTATAAGGAACATGATATGGCCAGTGGAGTTCACAGTGTTAAGTATACTGTCACACTTTTCTGGCTGGGAAATTAGTTCCTTTGTCAAAAGTGATTCTGTGTAGACTGTGCTAATGGGTAGTAGTTTGGACAGAGAAGCATTATATGCAGGAAGTGAAAATCCATAACCAGAATAAATATCTTCTCCAGTAAGGACAAACATTATGCTCTCCACGAAGGAAGTGGCATGACGTAGCTTACCTACCACTCAGCCACTGGCTGGCCATGCCAAGGAGTGGCACCATATTCGAGGCTCAGTGTTGGTCTCTGCTGTAGGATGATGTGGCACTCAGCAGCAACTAGAGTCAGGCCAGCCCTGTTGACTGGAAGTCCATGTTATTGAGGCTGTGCATGGCCTCCATCTCTCCACCATGGCCACTATATTCATGGGCCCATTGGGCAATAACAAGAATAGCTAAAGAACGGCTGATTGCACAGAATGGGTCATCCTGCCTACTTGGTTATTAAATTCCTCTGTTAAAGGCAATCTTTTGAGGAGCATTTGCTTGAAATAGGAATATCCTCATGTTCTTTGGCCATTTAAAGAGGTCCATCCATGTTCCTTGAATGTCCTCACCAGTTTTCCAGTCATGCTTCTTTCAAGTCCCTTAGCCATGCAGTCAGGTGCAGCAAAAGCACTTTGCATATTTTCCATCATAGAAAAGAATTATAGCTTTTCATATGTTTGATTTTATGGCACTAGGAATATTTTCTGGCAGTCAAATACACATGATTAACAGCTGAAACCATAAAACTTCCCCTACGAGTACTGTAAGAAAAAGTGCAGAGCCAATGACTTACTAATCAGTATATTAGGTGAGGAGGAGAGGAAGGGCTCTATTTGAAGAGATAAAGCATGACTAGAGAGGTGAGATGAAAAGGCCATAGGCATTTTAATGATACTAGCATTCCTTTTTTAAACAATGATTATGAGAATAGTTTTATAATTAGTAATAACTTTAACATTTTGTGGAATTTATTAATAAAATTTTTTCTTTGTTCAGACAGTATTCCTTTTCATTTGTAGTCATTGCCTTTCATGTAATGAGCCATAATTTGTTTTGGTGTATTTAATATTCATGATAGATAATGTGACTTCAAAGACTTTTGAACTCATGTTCATAGTCAAGTATGAACTGAACCTCATGATTTGCATTGTGTAGCAACTAGAAGCCAATGATATTGTGAGGGGCTAACATGGTTTTTCACTTAATATTCAAATTCAACTAAGCATTAATGATTATCTTGACATTTCTGAAGAAAGTCTTGTTTCCCCTTTAAAAAGGGAATTGGTTAAAAGTCACCTTTAGCTCTTTGAAAGAAACTGCTAATACTCTTTCCCAGGTGAACATTAATGATTCAGTGAACAAAGTTCATTGAACTCAGTACTACTCATTAGTCAGTCGGGATCTACTGTGTAGAACGCTACATGCTGATTATACGTGCTGTTTGTTGCCAGAATTGAGTGAGCCAATGCTGGGTTAATTAATGAAAATGATAATCATTGAATTACTACCACTTTTATGCCATTATTTTAAGAAATGAATACTATAGAAAATCTAGTAAGTAGTTTTACTTTACTTAACGATAAAGCTTAAATAGATTCTAACCCTAAGTACCGCTCAAATACTACTGAATTTATGTTTTTAGACTAGGCAAGTTACATGAAAGTGACATAGTATAGAATTGACATAAATAATATGCTGTAAAGTTGTGAAAGACAACTATGTAGGGGATGATGCTGAGAAGTGTGTAGATGTTAACTAGGCTAGTAGAGTAGGGTACCATGGAACAACAGAAACAGCAGCAACAAAATCTGAAAGATGAGAGAACTGTGACCTCAGAAGAGTAGAAGACAATTTTGTGTTACAAAAGTATTCCTTGTCAGTAATTTGGAAGAAAAAAGATGAGATCAGTTTGGAAACAATTTTTAGTTTTTGTCAGAAGACCTGATAAAATGTTTATGTTCAGCATCATCATGGCTTAAATTTTCAAACATCAGTCTACTTTTGGATTTGTCTTTGGTGGTATAATATATACAATTAATTATATGTCCATTTTGAAAACTTATGTTGGCCTGCCTTTACTTTTGAATATTTTCAGTAGTAGTCACAGGCAATTAAATTCTGATTATTAAATGGCAGTCTATAGCTAGTAAATAAAAACAGTGTTGTGTTTATTCTTTGGGCAGTTCTTAAACATACAGAAAAATAACAGTATAATAATCATGTGCTAATCACCTAAAATTAATTAATGTAATATTGACTCATTTGTATTTTTAATTTGTTTTCTTATGAAGAACAAATACATGTCTAGAAAAAGTTAAGATCTCTTTAAATCTTTTAAGTTCTCTGACTAATTTGCTGATACCACCAATTTATGTGCAAAGTAGTTTTCAGTACTTTAAAAATTCGCATAAATTGCATGCTAAATGCATGTTTTAATTATGGATATTTGTAATACCTATTAACATTGAAAATACACATGGATCATTATTCACCACTTTGACTTTTAGGTTTAAGTTAGAACAGGTCCTTATAACTTGAACATAAGATGACATACTTAGTAAGGTGCTTATATCAGCATTGCCTCTAAAACAATAGGTAACTAGAATGGAAAACTAGACATGGGTACCTACTAACAGGTGAATGGAAAGTAAACTACCATGTATTAAAGAGAATACAGGGTTACTTATTTAAGTATATCATCATGAAAGCATAGTGAATACATAGTTCTTATCTACTGAGTTAGTCATTACTACTTTAGATACGTATATTCGTAAAAGAGCAGTAACAGTAGATGGAGCTACCATTTGACAACATACAAATTATCCCTAGGATCCAGAAAATGTTCTGCCTCCATTTCTGATCTTCCCAACCTGTCCTCCTTACCCACTGTTCTTACTACATTTCTCTTTTCCAGTTCAGACAATACTAGGAATGACAGTTTTCTCCAGTCTACAGACTTTATGCTTGAAAAAGAAGTAGTAGCAAAATATTTTAATATAAATGGTGACTGTAAGAAAATGTGATAGTTTCTGTGGATTTCTAAAATGTATCTAAAAGTTTAATGCAAATTAGAATATCTATGCATATACTTATTTACGTGCTTGTGTTTACTATGGAAATGGATATAGCCTGAAACTTTTCAGTGTGATGTGACAAAAAAATATTGGAGAATTTTTTTCATTTTCACTAGATAGACTATAATATGTTACCTTGTCAAATCTGTTTAGAACCAGACTTTTAATATATGTAATACAGTCATCTTAGTTATGGAGAAGGACTAAAAGTTTAAACTTCTACAAAGAAAAAGTTAGGATCTAATAACCTGATATGAGCAGGTCTCTTAAAGGATAGAATAAGACTTAGAAATAGCTCATCCAGTTTGAAAATAGGAATAATTTTACTTTCTCTATGTGATGGTAATTGAAAAACGGAAAGAAAGCTTTATTGCCCCAGCTAGAATGTCACTACTTATTACACTATATCTGAAGACAGATTTTTTTTTTACTTTGAAGAATTAATGAATTTAATTAAACACATCAAAAGTCTAGAAGATTTAAAATTATACAGATGTATTAATTTGTTCTTAAACTATGACTAACAGTGTTAGGGGAAAAGTGTGCCCCCTCTCCTGCTGTTTAAGTTGTATATATTAAAACCTAACTTGAAAAGGGGTCAGGCAATATCTTGAAGAAAATGCTCTGAAAAGTTCTTAAAATGGTAAAACTTCAATTTATACCTAACAGAAATGAGATACTGAAACAGAAAAATCTATTATTTATTCATTAATTTTAATGAATATTAATTTAGTTCTCTTAAAGAATTATTTCTTGAGACTGAAGAGATGGCTCAGCAGCTAAAGCATTTGCTGCTCTTGCAGCAGACCTAGGTTCCATTCTCAGTACCCACATGGCGACTCACAACCATTTGTAACTCCTGTAGCAGGTGTCTGATGCCCTCTTCTAACCTCCATGAGCACAAGGCAGGCATGTGGTGAGCGGACAAACATGTAAGCATAATATCTGTAACTCTAAAATTTGTTTTAAAACATAATTTTTACTCACAGGAAGAAAACCTAAGTCAGTAAGTGCACGATGGCGTGTTGCAAGATGCTGCTGACGTGGGGGAGAGGAGCCTTTGCTTGCAGAGATCTATGCCTTATGAATAGAGCTGTACAGAAAGTAGAGCAGATATAAAGAGTATCCTAGACAGAGGATACTCTTTTGCAGTTCGAGAAATAACTGTATACTGTAGCATTTCTGAGGAACTAAGTACAAGTGGTTAGATGCATGAGAAATACAAGATTTTAGTGAAAACTATGCATAAAATTAGACTGAATGGGTAAACTTGTCAAGGTACTTGGAATAATAATTTTTGTGTAGCAGGAACTTTATCTCTCTCACTTATTCTCCTGATCTAAGTGTTCTAACCTATAACTCAATACTAAGGTTTTCCCAGTTTTTCAGTTTTGCTTATTTAGCAAATTTTTCTGATCACTTCTGCCAGGCACTCTTCTAGACAGAGTGATGTATTCCTGAATAAAATAGATATGCTAGCTGGGTAACCATAGCAACTAGAAGATGGTCTGCTAAATGGGGAATAATGTGTCTAACAGTGCTGTAATGGAAACCTAGAATGATAACAAACCACCAAGTCTAAATTATGCCCAAAGTGACTGAGTGATTCCTAAGATTCAGTGTGATTATGAGGGAGAAGAGTAGGACTCCTCTAAGGATAGAAAAGGACTGAAGTGCGGAACCTTAGAGATGAAAATCAGCATGGAGCTCTCCAGGTAGCTTTCCCTGTTCCACAGGCCTTATGGTCCACTCTACACAGCACTGATGCTTTATAAAGATGAAATCCTGTCAGTCTGCTGGAATTCTCCAGGAACTTCCTACCTCCTGCACTATAATACTTAGCATTGAAGCCATGGCCACGTGGCCCTGTGTGTCTTCTTCCTACATCTCTTTCCTCGGTTTTAGCCTACTTACTCTTTTCTGGCCATCCTAGCCCCTGTTGTTCCTCTAAAACCTCAGGTAATCTCATAAGGCAGTCCTTCTGTACAAACCATTTCATTTAGAGACTTCTCCAATAAATCTGTTTAGGCAGTAATCCTCAAGTTTTTCAAGATCCTATCAAATAACAGCCCTACACCAGTAATGTAAAACTGCCTCCTATGGTAGGTGTCTTAGCTAGGGTTTTATTGCTGTGACAAGAGTCATGACCAAGGCATAACTCTTAGAAAGGAAAACATTTATTTGGGGTTGGATTATAGTTTCAGAGGTTCAGCCCACTACCAACATGGCAAAAAGCATGTCAGCATCCAAGCAGACCTGGTGCTGGAGAAGGAGCTGAGAGTTCTGCATCTTAATCCAAAGACAGCCAGGAAGAGACTCTCTTTTGTAGGTAGTCAGGAAAAGACTCTCTTATGCATTGGGTGGAGCTTGCATTCTAGCAGCCCTGGAAACCAACTCGTACAGTGCCATGCACAAAGCCATACCTATTCCAACAAGGTTATACCTCCTAATAGTGTCACTTCAAGTGGGCCAAGCATATTCAAACTACCATAGCTAGGTGTGTTTGTCCACACATGTAATCTTAGCACTCAGAATGCTAAGGCAGGAGGTCACAAGTTAGAGGTCAGTCTGAGCTAGTCAGTAAGTTCTAACCTAGCCTTTTCTAGGTAGTAAGTCCTTACCTTTAAAAACAGTTAATAATAAAGATAAAGATCATAAAGATAGGTGGGCACATGTGCTTAATCAGTTAACCCTCAGCCTGACCTCCTCTCCCACTTGCTCTGTGTTGTCTTCCTGAGCAGTACGCTCATGGCTGCTGGTAGCACTGTGTGTATTAGATGGCCTTATCTGATACCAAGTGCCATAAGAATGGGCACTTTGCATGAAGTTTTTTGGGGGAGGGGTGCTTGTTTGTTTTCGTGCTGCCATTCTTTCACTTGGATTTGCACATAATAAGCACATACTGCATGATTATTCATTTCTACAAAAGAAGTGATGAATATTGTGTTTTATTCACTCATCTTTATGTCTCCCCAGATACTTAGTTGTTTATGTACATTGATTCTCTTACTGTGAAAGCTAGTACATTTTCTTTAGCCTTGTTAGGTTTGTAGTTTTAAGCAGGTGTTTTGGTTTTCTCCATGATTCCTTTCCAAAGACTTACCTTTTCAGTTTTTGAGCAAACAGAAAGATGTTTATTCCTGGTATTATTTATTGTTGGATTTTTAAGTTAATAGTGCATTCTGTGCTGGCCTTAACCTGTTAACAGTTTCTGAATCATTTAAGTTTTTTAATTGTATAAATCCAATATGATATCTGTGGTAACTACATTTTAATAAAAACAAAGAAAGGTATGTTTATAGCAGTTGTTTTTCCTAGTTCTGTATTGTTGTATGTAGTATCTTTATCTAGTCTTAAATATAACATAGGCACAGATTCACCTGTTGTGTGTTCCAGCAGTTTAAAATAGTAGATGAGTTGGTTCAGTTCTCAGGCATAACACTTGGACTGCTTCAGCTTTCCCAGAATGCCAGCTGTGAGAGAAGCCAGTCCTGAATGAACTGTCAGATTGACTTAACACTGCAAGTGCTGGAAAAGTGACCAAATGGTGATTTGAAACAAATCTTGTATTTGGATTTTCTCTCCCACCTGGCAGTACCAGCTCTCCTGCGCTTTGCCCTAATGCAGTGCCTTCCCAGTCATGTCCTACCATCAGAGCAAATATGTGTTGAATTGTACCATGCATACATCAGCAAAATAGGGCAGGAAATGTAAGGACTAGTGTTCTGTACAAATATAAAGTGTTTTCTCTTGCAATAATTATAGGGGATGGAGTGTTAGATCTCTCTACAAAGAAAACCAGCATAAAGTCTGAAGAGTCATCCATAAGTGATCCTTCTTCTGAAAATGCAGTGGCTGGGTAAGCAATACCTAGGAAATATAATTCAATATTGATATCAATGACCTCTGCAGAGAACACTTAATTCTGTGCTGAGTAGGACTGACATAGCTTTCTCAGAATTTTTGTCACTCATAAGTTTGTCTCTCTCATACCTTCATTTGTCCCTTCTCTTTCTTTTTTTCTTTCTGTTAAAGAAAAGTTATCAGAACAATCACCAAACTTCAATTCATGTTACTAAAATGAACTATCAATTTAATCATGGGATACAAACTAAGAAGCAGGACAAGTGAGAGAACTTGAAATACTCAGGAGGCCATTTTAAGGGAAATATGTAATTTTAATAGTTTTTAAAAATGATGAACCATCTCTAAAACTACTGTAGTTACTAATTCTAAAACTAGCATATAGCTTTACAGCTTTTGTTTTAGTGTGGTGGCAAGCAACTTATCTAGTATCACCACAAAAAATGTCCTTTCAAATTAAATTAACATAATAAATAATTACTAGTGAAATGCTGTTCTGTTGGATTTTTGGATTTTTGTAACTTTTGCATCTTCTCATTAACTGCATAGAAATCCTTTTTTGTCCCATTTAAATCTGAGATGAGTTTATTTCAACTAAGGCTGTAATAGAGCTTGAGTCACAGGTTTAACAGACTTAGAAGATTACGAAGTTGCATTTGAAATATTAGTAACATTCTAAAATGAAATCATTCATATCATCTTTTTTCAGATTTTAAGTTTTTATGTAGAGGACAAATCAGTCTGTGGAATTGAGATGTCTGTGTTTGGAAGTATTCTTGCTGCTACAAATTTCCTTTAAATGGGTTGACTCTTTTATTACTTGTTTAGCGGTAACGTCACATGTCTACTAACAAAAACTCCTTTAGGATTTGGGTATTTTTATAATGGAACTCTAATTGTAAATAAAAATTATAAGTGTTGCTCTGCAAGCAGCTTTCAGAGGAAAAGCAACATCATGAGAATATTTTTACAAATACTCAGTTAGGATTTTATGTTCTTGGAAGGTCTGCCCATTGAGGCCACCGTATCATTGACACATTGTCCTACCAGGACTGTAGCGTTTGCTTTGATAAGGAGTAACTACTACATCTCACAAACCTAAAGTGCAATGAGCAGTGATGTTACCTAAGCAAGGAGTATAATAAAGGAGTGGACCCTCCCCTTCCATAGCTGTGTGAGAGTCTCTCATACATCAGTTTACCATCGTTTCATTCCATCCATCCAGGAGACTACACAGAAACAGAGAGGACTATGTGGAAAGAAGTGCTGAGTTTGCAGATGGTTTGCTCTCAAAAGCTTTGAAAGACATTCAGTCTGGAGCACTGGACATAAATAAAGCAGGCATACTTTATGGCATACCTCAAAAAACTTTACTTCTCCACTTAGAAGCCTTACCAGCAGGGAAGCCTGCATCTTTTAAAAACAAAACTCGAGATTTCAATGATAGTTACTCATATAAAGAAAGTAAAGAAACTTGTGCTGTGCTGCAAAAAGTAGCCTTGTGGGCAAGAGCTCAAACAGAGCGCACAGAAAAAAGTAAACTCAACCTACTTGAAACCTCAGAATTCAAATTCCCAACAGCTTCCAGTTACCTCCATCAGTTAACTGTACAGAAAATGGTTACTCAGTTTAAAGAAAAAAACGAAAGCCTTCAGTATGATACTTCAAATCCTCCTGTACAGTTAAAAATTCCTCAGCTACGAGTAAATTCAGTTTCAAAATCACAACCTGATGGTTCTGGTCTGCTGGATGTCATGTGTCAAGTTTCCAAAACCTCTTCAGTCCTTGAAGGATCAGCTCTCCAAAAACTGAAAAATATACTCCCTAAACAGAACAAAGTAGAATGTTCTGGGCCTGTAACTCACTCAAGTGTTGACTCTTACTTTCTACATGGGGACCTCTCTCCTTTGTGTCTTAATTCTAAAAATGGAACAGTTGATGGAACCTCTGAGAACACTGAAGATGGACTGGACCGGAAAGATAATAAGCAGCCCAGGAAAAAACGTGGCCGCTATCGACAATATGATCATGAAATAATGGAAGAGGCCATTGCAATGGTAATGAGTGGAAAAATGAGTGTTTCCAAAGCACAAGGAATCTATGGGGTACCTCACAGCACTTTAGAATACAAGGTAAAGGAAAGATCTGGAACACTGAAGACTCCTCCGAAGAAGAAACTACGATTACCAGACACTGGGTTATATATGACAGATTCAGGGACTGGCAGCTGCAGAAACAGCAGCAAGCCTGTGTAGATTACTGTTAGAGAACATGTGCGAGACTGTGTGTGTGTGTGTGTGTGTGTGTGTGTGTGCACGCACGCGCGTGCACAGGAATGTATGTGTACAGGGGTATGTGAGTCTTTGTGTGTGTGTATTTACATACACATGTGGAAATTACAAATGCTCACTCTGACAGGAGACATGAAATTTTACAGTTCAAAAACCACTTACATGCCTTTTGAAAAAGTTTTATTCAGGGTTTTCACTGTGGACAGAATTATAGAGTTGCTTATTAATTCTGATAGTTTGTATTTAATCCTTGTATAAATAGGTGAAAAAAGATTCAGGTTTTCTTTAGTAGTCAATAGCATAAAATGTGGGAAAACAAGTAATTGTCAAGTGAAACATTTTTTTTATTGGTGAAAAGATTCTAGCCATTCAGTTGAACCATCTTATAATGCAAATATGATATTAATAGTTTGTGAACACTTTTATGTAACATACCTACAATGATTGTGAGTATGTCAAAGAACCAATCAAAGTTAAATAGTTACCTCTGTACCAAGAGTAACTAATAGATACAGTATTAATACACTACAGTGCATTCTTTGAAATACAAAATGCACTAAAGTGCATCCGCCAGGATAGAAGAGAAAACCTTAAAGGATATGTATAGTAAAATTTAATATTTATCATTTAATTGTTGAGTTAGCAGGAAGTTGGGGTTATTAAGTATATAATTTAAATTTTAAAAAAGCTGACATAGTTAATTAACCCCAGAAGCTATAGAATCCTTTAATATAAGATGGAATACTAAAAACAAAAAGTAATTTAAATTTAATT
This sequence comes from Mus pahari, assembly GCF_900095145.1. Lineage (NCBI taxonomy): Eukaryota > Metazoa > Chordata > Mammalia > Rodentia > Muridae > Mus > Mus pahari. The sequence goes on along the minus strand of NC_034602.1, from coordinate 38,301,625 downwards.
ATTAAAGTAACTTAATTTCGTTTTTCATTTGAAAAATAAGCTAATGTGTAAGGTTAGAAAAGAAAGTTGGAATGCAACTTAGAGCATGTTTATAATGTGCACAGAACAAGCTTGAGAATGGTCATTTTGGTTAAATGTGCTGGTTAGTTGATGTTATGACTACTTTAAGGATTGTGACACACTCCTACTGAAAAACCTCAGTGTAACTTTAATATATTTGCTGCTGTGACATTTCAAAACATTTTCAGTTTATCAAGATGAATTACAGATTTCATTTTGGTGGGTGATACATTATCATTTTGCTAATAACCAAACTTGCAGTTTGTTCAGGGTCTTGAATAGATTTACAGATATTTAACACTGACGCTGTTTTGAACTTTCAGTAATGTAAACTCTTTACTACTTGGATATTTAGAAGCTGGGCAGTGCATTTTAACTTTTACTAGACTCATATGAAACCGGTAATTTTTATAAAACAGTTTTAAAAATATGGGTCAGAGTATTCATGTGGGTTTATGAAGTATGCAGTTTTGGTAGTAAAATGTAATAAAGCATGTACCTCCATGTAAGGAAAGGAGATTTGCTTTATAGATGAGAGTCCTCCCCTATCCCCTTTCTCTATTAGAATTCAGGTTCTGGTCATGTTCCTAAGCCACTTTTTATAAGTCCAAAAGGAATTCTTACAGCTGAATTTAAATATAAGTGCACCTTGTCAAATACTTGTGTTGCTACACTTGTGTTTGTGTGTGTTTAATAATCACATGAACATGTGATTGTTCAGCTACTAAACTTTAAAACTGCTTGCATGTATTTAAAGAAACTGAAGAATGAGAAAATATATGACCAGGTAATCGCTTGGTCTCTGAGATCTGTACTGAACATTTTCAGCTGTTAACATTACCTGCATACTAGGATATGAATCCTCTTGATCATTTTCTTCCCCCAAGAAAATATACTTAATAGATTACAAGAAAGCATTTGTCAGGGTCATCTTTCTTTTTAAAGAATTAAGCCATATTTTGTGAGGACCGGAACATGGATTATTTATTATATTTCCCCCTCCTCCCATTGAAAAACAAAGTTAAAAAGTAAACGCTTCAAAAACAGTTTTCTTGACCTCTTTATACAGAACTTTACTTGCAAAACTTTGGGAGCTCGAATGCATTACATAATATTTATATTGTATTGAGCTTTTTTATTCCTCACACTATATTTACATTAATAAATTGATTGAGAAGTTTATAGTAAAGGGAAACTTACAGAACACTTTTATATCATTTAAAAGATGACCTGACCAAAAACTTTACAGGATTCATAAATCAGGGATCATTTTGCTATTGACTTCACAGTGATCAGTAGTTTTATAGGTAATATTAAAGTTAATTTGCAGCATTTTAGTACTTATTATTTATTTTTGGTCAAATAGTAAATTAAAATATTTTTTGATAGTTTATAGGTAATGATCCACCCATAACTTTTAAAAGAAACATAACGTTTGTATTACTGAGTTGACTTTTTAATTATACAAACTAGGAAAGGCAGGGAAGTTTATGGGTTACCCTCTCCCCACTGGTTCTATTAAAATGTGCTTTATGTTAAACTTTCAAAATCCTTTAAAAATTTAGTTACCAGTTACTACTTAATTGACAGTTTCTGAAAAATCCTATTTCAGCTGACTTTTAATGAATATGAAAGCAACCCTTATGCGCTTTCAACTTATTTGAATGTTCCTCAAGTATTTTATATTTAAACTAAAAAAAAAAAAAGAAGGAAAAGAAAAAAACAGTGCCTCTGTTTTTAGAAAACTACTGCTCAGTAAAGTTGTTTAAACCATTTCTGATAGCTGATGACAATTTTATATTAAACTGTATACTGACTTTAGTGAAACTGATTTCTTTTTTAGTTGTTTACAGTGCAGATACTTGTGGGTTTTTTTTTTTAATTGCAGTATTTTCATTGTCGCAGTAATTTAGTAAAACTCTGTGGCTGCCTTGATTTTGACAGATTTTGTTAATATAAACTGATTGTTAGGCAATTAGTTATATTTATGCATAAATCAATTGCACTATAATTCATGAATTATTTATTACAATATTTTCTAATGAATTCATGTATCTGTCTTGTGTTGTACATGTACTGTAATTTTGTTCCTATTTTGTGTTGTTATATATCTAAATCTGATTGTATGAATTTTAATTGTTCAGTTAACGTGTTTCTAGGTTGTAATTTGTAGTAAAGCACTTCAATGCTTTTGCACTTAAATTTACAACACTGTCGGTGTGTGGTTAATTTACTCATTCAGTAAAAGAAAAGTAAAGTAAAACTTGACTATACTGAATTCTTTGATTCCTTGTGAGGAGTTTTTTGTTTGGTTGGTTGGGTTTTTTTTTGTTTTTTTGTTCTTTTTGGTTTTTTGATTTTGGTTTTGGTTTTGGTTTTGCTTTGGTTTGGTTTGGTTTTAAATAGTATTAGAATTTGACTTTTCCAAACAAATATTCCACAACAAAATTCTATCAAAAAGGGATCATAGAAACAAAAATGAGATGTTTGAGTTTATAAATAAACAGGAAGAATTAGAAAGAATTGATCTAAAGAAAAACCATTAGAGCCAGGTAGACTAAGACGGCCTTTAGTGTCAGTACTTACGAGGTAGAGGCAGGTAGGTCTCTGTGAGGTCTAGACCAGCTTAGTCTACATAGGGACTTCCAGGCCACCCAAAGCTACACTGGGAGACTGTCTCAAAATTATAGTTTTAGCATCTTTATATAATTACTTGAGAATAAATTGTGAATTGAAGAGTCACACACATGTCTGTTCACTCATGTTGTTCTTTTGAGACTCTATGATAGAAAAAATGAGGAAGAAAAATTTTTTAAATTTTGTAAATAATTTAGTTATCATGCTGTATATAAGGTAGACTCTGATAACCGAAAATCTGATATATTAATCTATTCATATTATTGGGTTAGTATCAGCAACCACTGGTATTTTTTAATTTCCAGTATTAAAACTAGCAAACTGAATAAGAAAAGTTTTCCTTTAAAACAATGGTGTCCTTAGAATGTTAGAAAAGGTAGATAGAAGTCAGTGACATTCATAATTTTATGAGATTAATCAAAGTGAAATTACATGTTTAGATTACTAAACAAGTGATGCTTTTTATCATTTTGACAGGGCTTGCTCATTTTTATATTGAGACTTGCACCCTGGGCTTTGGCCATGCTAATAAGCACACTCTCCCAGCTGTGCAAATCATTTCATTAGCGGGAAAAGGCCTTGGAGCATCTTAGGAACTGCTAAGACAGATTACTAATCTTTGAAATGCAGTATAACATTGTAAAAACTTGTAAGCTCTCCCCTTTATTACTAGTTATAAATATGCTGATCAGTATCATTACTTCAGAGACTGTCTGAAGTATACTCCTCAGGGCATGTTTGCTATGCTTTTGCATATCGAAAGTCATAAATTTGAGTTGCTGGAAAATGATATAATTATCTAATATTTGGTAGCTATCATTTGATATTGCCTTTGCTCTACATTTTTGAAATAACTTTTGACATTGAATCTTGAGTTCCTTACATCATTTTACACCCTACCACTACAAAATTAATTTTAAAAAATATTTACTGAAGAAATTGATACTAGGCTTATACCTTTTGTCTAGTGACAGCACTGGACTTAAAGAGTTTTGTTTATTTTGGTTTATTTTTGCTTTATGTCATTCTTTTTGTCAAATTGTGTGTTAGTCTTACTAAAACATTTGTTAAATCTGATAGTAATTTTTCTCCGTGAAGTTTTTATCACATACTCAGAACTTGCTTTGGTACTTTTATTACTCAGACTGCATAATTGTGTACAACTCAATAAATTATTGTATAGTATCTTGTAGATTCCAATGTCAGGGAACAATATAAAAGTACTGATTTCACTGTTTATTTTTAAAGAAAATCCTTTAATTTTTAATACCATGAACAAACTAACCCTTATTTTTAAAAAGTACATTCTTCTCTTGGATCAGTTTTGTAAGTAATATATCCCAATTCTTACCCTAAATAACATTTTTGCCAACTAGGAACAAATGACAGGCACATGGAATTAGGTGAGGAAGGCTATTCCCACTACAGAGTTTGGTGATGTTTTATTAAAATGGATACTTTTCTGGAACAGAATTCCTTTAATATATTTTATTCTTCTTGCTACTGGTATTGAATTTAAAAATATGAGCTTCTATATTGTTGATTAGCAAACATGGGTTTTAGTTAAAGCTAGATGTGTATTAGCTTCTGTGGTGGGGCATTTTCAGCACGTGAAATTTAGTATTTAGGTAAGTAATACCTTTAGTTTTCCTGTGCTTTTCCATGGTTTTTAAAACCAGCTAAAAGTAGGTTTAATTTTTCAATAGTTTCCTTTTTCTTTTATATTCTTAATAGGTTAAAATGCCTTCAGCTTAATCTCAATAAAACATACTCTCTTATTTATATGGAACCTAAATTTGGTAACTTTCCTCGTGATTATGTAAACTTTTACTACCTAGCAAAGGATTTTAAATAAAAATAAGATTTCACTCCTTATCTTCCTTATTTGAATTAACAAGGACTGATCATATAAAATATGGCTAACTATCCTACTTTACAAAATCTTTTATTTCTTCTGAAGCATTTTTCATTAAAGGTTATTAATAATATTTCCAGGGTTAATATTGCCAATGTGTTGATGTAATAATATGTAATCATCCACTTTTGTATTGAGAAAGCCTTTGCTTTGACTCCTGTGCTTTGTCATAGGAAATTATTTACCAGTGCTTCATTCTGCTTCTGCTAAAAATAACCAAGATGTCCTTGCAGTTCCACCTATAGGAGTCAGGAGTCCAGCAATATCAAAATACATCATTCAGATGCTGTCAAGAATTATAACTCCTTATGATATTTTTTGCTGTAATTCATTTTTTTGTTTGATTTTTATTTTTAGTTCAACTGTTGATGCAAAATCAGAGGAAGCTACTAAAATGGAAAAAGGAAAATCAGCATTAAGCAAAGTTTTGGAATCTTTGTGCATACATCACCATCAACAAGTTTTGGCTATGTTGAAATTTCTAGTCCAAGAGCAGAATGCTGCTTCTCTTTGCTGTTGTAATTCATCATGTGCTATGTCTTCAGAATCTCAAAAGCCCCTAATGGAGGATGGTTTTCATGGTCTGCTCTGTAGCTGTGAATATAGACTGGCAGAAAGAGGGTGTTTACAGAATGAGAGACAAAGCCCTGGTCTAGTGCCTCTGCCAGTCTGTATTAAAGAAATACAGTGTTTGTCTTGTCAAACTGTAACTGTTGAACACATTAACACAGTCATGAATAGAGGAATTGAAAACAGTTCTAATCCACACAGGTGCTGTTGTGGACAGTTAGCAAAGACTCAGACTACAAAACCAGCCTGTCACAGTCCTCCTTTGTCAAGGGAAGTTTGTGATCTTTCAGTCACTCTTCAAAATACCTGTAGATCTCGAAGTCCCTCGCCCCCACCATTATCACCTGTGGAGACTGGAGGATTGGAAAAATGGAAAGACATCGTCTCAGAGCTTTCAGCCGTAGAAAATAACAAACTTGAGGCAAGCACTAACCAGCCTCCATCTCTTACACCAGCAGAGATAAGCACTCACAAATGTGGCCACGACAGCAAAATCCATAAAACTAAGAAGTCTGGTAACACTGATTCTGTGTTCTTGGGGGCCAGTGGTAGTTACACTACAAATCATGAAAAGGGTGAAACAGCTGTAATTTTTCAAGATTTAATGGACCGTATTAATGAAAAATTAAAATCAATAGAAACCACAGATATATCTAACCCCATAAAATTATCTAGTACTGATTGTGATTCAGATAATGATTTTAAACTGGGAGATTTAATAACATCTCTCTTGCACAGTGCAACAGCCAGTGATTATAGTTTTATGGAATTGCTGAGTCAACATGATAAAAAGGTAGAAAATAAAATTATTCAGACAAGGTTTCGAAAACGTCAACAAACGTTACTTGCAATACACAACTCTCCTGATTCACCAGTGATCAGAAGGCAATCTTTACAGATAAAAAGAGAACTTGCCAGTTTTGATGAAAACTTTCTGAGAAGAAGGTACAGTGAAAAAAATTCAAGAAAATTATCATACAGTGATAAGATGCTTTCATCAAACAAAGAATTCCAGCCTTGTCAAGAGCCTTTAAAAAATTCAAAAAGCTTTCAAAATGAAAAGCATGAAGAAATGTTTACACCAAATGATGTAGCACCATCATTTCAGGTACCTCTTGGGAGTTTAGAAACTAACTTGGCTCTTGATCAATTCTCAGAAAATTTTAAAGCAACTTCATTTGAGAAAATGAGCCAAAGAAAATCACAGGAGAGGTCTACAGCTGAGAGACTAACTGTGGAAAATAATAGGGAAAATACAAAACTAGAAAGTACTTCAGCACTTTTGAAAACTGATGCTCCTCTTTTGAGCAGAACTAAACGAAATATTGTGCCTCCAGGGTGGTATTCCATATATGTAACAAACGATTCTGTTTCTAAAAAATTCTTTGAGGGCAAAAGAGTATCTGGCTCTGCACACAGAAAAGATCCAGGAGATCCAACTGAAAGTTTTCAAAATATAGACTTGAATAAAATTGCAATGAATTCGAGTTTGCAAGTTGTTGTGGAGCGTTTAGAAGACACAATAAATATGGCTCAAAGGTCTTGGACTAGTCAAGAACTATCTGAAGGATATAAAGCATCCAAGAAATTGATAGAAACAGGTGATAAAAACCAAAATGCTGGGAGAGATTTGACTTTAAGTACAATGGCTTGTAAAAATCAGGGTTTATCAAAATCTGTGTTGGCATCTAGCAGTAAAAGAAATCACGGTATGTCTGCAATGGATTTGAACAAGACACTTGATAATCCAAAGACATCACCCATTTTAGAGAAAGGTAGCTCAGCATCCAGTGTTGAAAGTTTGCCAACAAAATGTGAAGGTATTGAAAGCTGTGTTTCTAACTATTCTAGTCCTATCAAACTCATGTTTTTATCTGAGGTTAAAAGCAGTGAAGGCATCAAATACACTTTAACTTCAGTCAGCACATCACAGTCAGATGCTGATTTTGATTCTCACAAACATAAAACCCATCAGATGACTGGAAGGAAAAGAGAAACAAAGGACAATACACCAAGCACTAGCTTTGAAGCTGATAGTTCTAATCATCATGTTACTAACCTTCAAAGTGAATTGAACCAATTTAACTGTGTACATGAGGCTACACCATTATCTGCAGAGTTTACTGACAATTTAAACAATGATAAGCCACAAGAAGACCCTAAGGGAAAGTCAAATGGTGCTGTTGACTTACCATATAAAAGAAAACCAGGTAGACCTAAAAAAATTGGTCCCCAAGTTGTGAAGCAGGTTAAACGGCCAATTGGAAGACCACCAAAACCTAAAGCTGGTCAAACAAATGTCAGTGTTTCCCAAAATGAATCTTTTAGCCCTAGAAAGGAAAATCTAGAGTCCTTCATATCAGAAGTCAAAGATGCTTGCAGAAAGAGTATTATTGTCACTGTTGTTTATGGAAGGTCAAGAAGAATCAAGAGATGTGTTTCTGAAGGAAGCATGAACATCAGCAACATCTCACTGAACAGTGATGTCTCTGACTTTTCAGTTAACTCTAGTTGTCTCAGAAATCCTAAAGCTCATGAGTTTGGCTCTGGTGAAAGTCTGAGTGCTGGGTCAAGATTGACAACTCAAAGTGGGGTTTTTGATTCTGACTTTGAATATGTTAGACCTATCAAGAGTAAGTCTATGATACCTCAGACTTCCAAGAACATTATTCGACCAAACCAAAAACCTTTATCAATTGTTAGAAAGCCTGGTAGACCTGCAAAAGTGAAAATTTCTGGTATATCTGTGACTGTTAATAGAATATCACCTCAGGAAAGAGAAGTATGTGTTAGCAGCTGCTTACCTCCTTTAGATCAGGAGATAATGTTAGAGAAAACTTGCCTAGAAAAAAAGCTTGACCAGCAGTGCAGTAATGTGGATAACATCAAGCACACCAATGTTGACATATTTAAGAATGAATCAAATAGTTCTGTTGCTTCTATACCTCCGAAACATTCTATTAGGACTAGAAAACCTTCTTTGCATTTCGTACATTCATTTGCATCTTCTGGCTCACTTACTTACAAAAATGCTCTCCGTCATAAATCATGTAAGCTCCATTTGCATAAATGCAAAAATCCAAAGAAAAAATACAGGCAGTCAGATTTTAGACTAGCTTCCAAAGGTATCCCACGATCTAGATGTTCAAAGAAAGCAAAAAAATATTTGGAAGATAAAAAATTAATGCCTATTTCTGAAGTGTCCTTGGACCCTGTAATTTCATCCAACCCTTTACTAAGGTGGTGGGCTACTTCTGTTTCAAGTGATTCCTTGTTAGAGGAATTAAACAATAGATTTGAACAAATAACAAATGCGTGGGTTCAGGTGAGTAAAGATGAAGCTCAAAATTTTGTTCCTAAAACAGAGTACACTAAAGGTGATCATTGCAAAGCAGCAAGCCCTTTGGAAACTTGCCTTCTAGAACTTGGAGTCTCACCTGTAAAAATGCTTTTTCAGAAAAATTATAATTGGAATGAGCTTCGTACCTGGTTTATGCAAACCACAGAAACACAATCCCTTTCACTCGTTAGAAAAGCGAATGCTCGAAACCCTTTGGAAGTGATAAGCACCAAGGGCCTTAAGCTAGGGGTGAAATGCTGTGGATTCAATGCCAGCCCCTTCAGGAAGCACTTTAAAAAATTTGCAGTCTCTTCTCCCTCAAAACCAGCTGGGAAATTTCATATACTACATAAAATGGTTGGCTCACCACTCTTAAATGTGAAAAGTAATTTAACATTAGCAAGGTTGAAAAGGACTGAGTTTAAGAGTTTGCACTGTGAAAGGTGGAGAAAAGGAGAAAGGCCATACAGCCACAAAACAGTTGATTGGAGCTCAAAAAGAAGGAACTTAAGACTCTTGTGCCAGAATCCATCTTGGACTAACACAGAGGGGCAGACAAATGCAGAGACATCACTCAATGGGAAAGGCACAGTAGGTAACCAGTGGGCCTCACCCCCGGAAACCAGAGTCACCTTTGCTAAAGAGAGGGTGGCAGTAGGTGACTTCAGAACACATGCTAGTTTAGAGAGGAAGTTTAATGGAACAGGGTGTGGCCAGATTGACTCTGAAAAGGAACAAATAATAGAAAGTGTGTCTTCCCATAATTGGAGGTCAAAAACTTTAAAAGACTGTAGAATATTTTTGAGGAAGATCAACTGTCTTGAACACAGAAACACTTTTAAGATAAATACAATAATTTATTCTCCTGAATCTGTTGACAGTGGAGGTAATCAGGCACAACCAGAAGAATCAAAGCGTTTTAGTTTAAGGTCCCATTCTGCAAGGCAAAATTCCTTTAAAAAGCAAAATGAAGAAAGAGAAAATCCTAAAGCAAATAGTCTTACAAGTGATAGATTGACTGAACTCAGCAGTAGTCAGTTAAGTAAGCATGTTAACTTTGACAAGAACCCCGGTAATTCTGAGGCTCTTAGCAAATTAAGCAAAAGAAAAAGACCACCATGGAAGACTACAGAAATGTCAGCAAAAAGGCATAAACGACAGTCTTGCAACAGTGGACAAATGGCAAACTATTGTACAAAATCCCAAGTAGGTAAGTTTTTCTCTCCTTAATTTTAAAGTTTCATTGTAGGTGCCTTGAGTAAAACATAAGCTAGTAGGTAGAAAAGGAACAGCTAACTTGGTTCTAATTTATTTCTAAAATACTTGAACAACTTAATTTCTTGGCACCTAGTATGAAACTCCTGAAATTAGGTACTGCTAGATGTAGTGCACTTAACCACAAAGCTTCGGCATTCAAACACAAGCAAATACATTTAGAAGACACATAAAGAACATTGTGAAAACAGGCTGTGAATGTGTTTGGCAGGTGACTGTGAACAGCTAATTAAAAATTTACTACTGCAGGCTAATACTAATACTGGCTTAGTCTCAAAAATACCAACTATGAGACCATACAGAAAACAGCTAAAGTCTCATTGAGAGACTGTAACATTGTAATCCTAAGGTGTAAATCTCCCTCATTAAGCTGTTACTCTATTTGATACTGTTTTGAGAACATACTGTAAGACTGCTTATTTAGAATGATCAGCAAGTATAAGTGGACTTTTATGAATTAGAGCTCACTTGTGCAGATATAAAGAGGAGGATTCCTTTATGGAGCTGAGCAAGTCACTGTTAGGGTCATTTTAGATTGAGAATGGAATCAGAAATTAAGAGATGTAGCTTATTAAGATACACTGACATAGCTTCGGTACTGATGAATGTAGTGATAATATGAGCATAGTAGTTGCCTGAATAGCCATTTTTCATCTACTTATTTGGTAGGTACTAAACAGTGCAGGATATTAGATAAGAGACTTTACAGATTCCATCTTCACCATGAAAGAATGCCAATTTATATATTTAGAAGAATTTTTATGGCTCGTGTTCATTTTTACAGTTGTATAACTTAGAGAAATCTTTAGGGACTTAGGGAAGTATTAGTATCTTACTAGAGTCAATATCAGGTCTCATTAAAATATTAAACACAATAATTAAGTTGAAAAGTTTTGTATAAGCTTTATGTGTACCCCCACCTCCAGGCCAGTTAAAATTATTCAATTTTAACGTGCATACTCCAGTACTCTGTAACATATAATGATAAAAATTTCAAATATCTGGCATGAAAAATGCTTAAAGGAGGTCAAAGTAGACTCTCCATTACAAAAGTAAAGTAAATGGGAACTATAAAGAATAACTTATTTGTAATCCTCAAGAAGGCTAAAAGTAGTATTATAACAGATGCTTCATCAGGAACTTACCTAATAGCAAATTGTTAAGCTTATAATTTACCTAAAATATGTGTACAAGTTTCATGAAGAATAAAATATAGTTTCATTTTACTTCTGTTTCATTTTCATCTCATGCTGTTACAGACTTTTCAAAAGTAATTTGCATTAATTCATTTTACAACAGAACCGTATTTTATCCTTGCAGCTTCTTACCCATTGTATTTTCCTAACAATCAAACACAATCTCAACTTTAATATTATTCTTCACCCTGTCAAATGTAAGATTCCTAAAATAGGAAGGTGACAGATATTTAAATATTACTTTTGCAAATTGATTTTAAAATCCTTTGTGGGTATTTTAAAAATTAGCAACATAAAAAGAATCGTTTTTCACCTTTTCCATTTTAAAATTTGCTAGTGCTGTTTGCTGTTCTGCTTGAAGTTTATTCATCTTTACTGATAACTTTCCTTCTTTATTTTTAACATTTTTAAATCAATGAGATTATTATTTTCAGTTATTTTTATAACAATATTTGTTATGTTTATGTGATTTTTAAATGTTTCTTATAGTGTTGTTGTGTTTTTTTTCTCTCATTATCTTTGATAGTCCATGCTTCTTTTTGCCTTTTTGGAAGTAACTCTAAAGCTCATCATTAGTTTTATATGTGTTTTTGTTTTTCATAAATAATTAGTGACTAAAGATGTAAGACTGTTAACTACAGGACTTCTCTAGACAAATTCTGAGGACAGTGTATATTATAAATTTTGGAATATTTCTATTTGTGGAAAATAATTGTTTCTATACTGAATGTCTTGCCTGTGTACATACTAACTGTCCAAATGTGATTTAATACATAAGATCTCACTGCATTTGCTACATTCTCTGTTAAATGTAGACATGGGAAGAAGGCAAATGCAGTTCTATACTATTGTATTTCTCCTTTTGAAGGAATGGCTACAGTATGTTCTCCATGTGGAAAGTCTAGGAAGTTCCAATTCATCAAAGTGAGAAAATATGTACACATTCATATAAAGTTATTATTATTATTATTATTATTGTAAGCATGATACTTCATGTTTCAGTGATTAATGCCACAGGTTTTACTCTTAGGAAGCATAGAAAAGTAATAATACTGAATGCTGAGTAATATGACAGAAAGAAAATACCTGAAGGAACATGAAGGAGGGACATGGAATTTCAGATTTATCCAATACTGTTGCTTATATAGTGAGAATTATAAGAATCTCAAATACTAGAAGGTAACAAATGGTGGGAGAGGTTCAAGTAGAACAAATTTCGTGCAGAAAGTGGAGGCAATAAAGCTGGCTCATTTGGAACATTGAGTAATTTCTCAGAGCTAAGGTACAAAATAGAGACTCTGCAGTGATCAGTCAGGTATAAAATCTCAGAAGACAGAATCACTGGGAAGGCACTGCTCAGATGCTGAGGCAACATCAGTTAATCATGGGGGAGGGGGGTTCTAAGCCTAACAAGAAAGTAGGAAAGAAATTTTACAGAAATCTATGGAATAAAATCACATCTTTTTTTTTTTTTTTTTTTCTCTTCTCTCATATAGTACATCCCAACAGCAGTTTCCCCTCTCCTGACTCCTCCCAGTCTCCTCCCACCTCCTCTCTTTCAAAGATCCACTCCTGCACTTCCCTTCACAAAGGAAAAAAAAAAAAAAAAAAAACATGCCAGACTCCCAGAGACATCAAGCAAACACAGCATAAGTTACAATAAGACCAGGCACAAACACTCATATCAAGGCTGGACAAGGGAACCCAGTAAGAGGGAAAAGGTTCCAAACTCGGGCAAGAAAGTCAACAGCAGCTCCCACTCCCACTGTTAGGAGTCCCACAGGAACACCAAGCTACAGGACCATACCCAATGCAGAGGACCTAGATCAGACCCATAAAGTCAGGGTCTTAATAGAATACAGGAATGAAGGGAAACATCCAGAAATTTGCCTTGAGTATCAAGAACATTGCAAGGGGTTTGGTTTTAGCTTTAAAGGTTTAGATGAAATTAGTATGATTTCTTAAAAGATGTCAAAGAAGCCAGTGGATAACGTGAGTCCTGTACAGAGATGAGGCTTGAACTGAGACAGGTTTGGCAAATCAGAAAAGTAACTAAAGTAGGAGCGATTCCTCAGTGTAAGATTGCAGGGTCCTAGGATTCTAGAGTCACCCCAGGATGCAAGAAATAGGTGTGCATGAAGCGAGACTGATAAACGTAATCAAAGGATGAGAAAAGCAGGCAGAGACTGGAAGAAAATCCCTTAAGAAAGCAGTGTTCAGTCAGTCATGATGAGCATTGAGGTGGCTCCAGTAAATGCAGCAGGAGGTCATCCTCATGCTCAGGGAGGGAACACCTGTGTGGAGGAATAGTCGGAAAAGCCAACTTCAGTGCCAGATGCAAAGTGGTCAAAGAGGAAGTGAAAAAAACTGCAAAAGAAAAACAAAAAAAAAGTAGCTGTGAGTGGTCAGGAGTTAGAAAGGCGGGCTGCATCTGCTTAAAGTGAGCTTTAAAAATGTCCAAATGTCAAAGCCTGGGAGAAGGAAAAAGACTGAGGGGATAAAATGTGAGGGAAGTCCTGAGACTGGTTATTGAGTATGGATCTTTGGGGCTAGGGGGGTGGCAGGAGGTTAGAACTTGTTCTTGACCAGAAGTTCCTGTTTCTCTTAAAACCATGTGGGAGAAATAATGTGTCAGAGTATAAGCGGGGGGTGGGGGAGATATTGAAATAGTCAAGTTCATATTTTTTATGAATCAAGATGTAATCTGGGTCTAGGAAATGACTTAGTAAAGTATTTACTATGTAAGCATGAGGACATGAATTTGTAGACCCAGACTCCATGTTAAGTCTGGCGTTAAGAAGACAGAGAAGGGTGAATGACGAGCTCACTGGACTCCTGTCAGTCTAGCCAGATTATGAGTTCCAGTTTCAGTGAGAGACACTGGCTCAGAAAATAAGGTGGAAAACTGTTAGAGGAAGGTACCCAGTGTTGACCTCTACCGCCACGTGCATGTGCACAAGCATGTACACTCACCCACATGCATATACTACACGAACATGTCCATAACACACATTCACAGATGATGCACTCTACAGTGTGGTAGAAATAGGAAACACAAGGTTTGAAGAGCTCCAGATCTACAGAACTAAATAATGGTGTATTTTATCTCAGAGTACCTGTCAGAGTGTACATGGGTTCATCATGTGTGTAAATGAGGAGGCTAAAGAGATCAGTCCAGTTTGAACAACGTCCTGTGGACTATAGGGAACTGTATGATCAAACTGACTTGCTGCTACTCTCTTCTAAAAGTATAAAATAGACGTGAGAGTTGGATAAGGAGCATTTGAGGAGATGTAGTTGACATGTATAATACAGTGTTCAAGCTTGAACACCGGGCCAAGGACATGATAGGCACACTACCACTGAGCTAGTGCCCCAGCTTTAACATGGGGAGTGTGAAGGGTGTGCTAAGGATTGTCAAGTAATATTGGCCCAAATAAACTGTAATTACCAAACAATAGTCATACAGACATTTGTTAATGTCCATGTTTCTCAAGTCCAGAGCAAACATGCCTGTTCCTAATTGGTAAATATCTGGGTGTACATATGCTGACTTTGGATATATGTGAGGAACTTGGTAAGACTATACCTCCTGTGGACTCGATAATAATGTAGACTCATTTAACTCATCCTAATACGTTAATTTTCTTCTATAAATAATCAAGAATTTGGATTGTCACATAACTTTCAAAATATTCAATTTGTCAGTTTCTATTTTGTCTTCTGTTCTGAGAAAGTGTCTGAAATGTTCCATGTATTTTGGCCTCTGAATGCTGCTTTTTACAAAAATCTATCACTCCTGTGTGATTTTGAAATGATCTACCCTTTGCGCTACCTGAGGCTGGGGCTGAAACTGTAACCCACCCTCTCTCATCCCCTTAGAACATTCATTCACTTTGATGATTGAACACAAGATTTTCTGTCAGATTCATGGGACTGAGGTACATCATTACAGGGTAGTATTAGACACTATTATAGTTTATATTATTCACCATCATAATTGTCACTTAATGGAAAAAATGCAGAGTGGATTATTGTAACTTTATTTTGGTGGAGGCATATCCCTACATGGCTTAGTCATGTAAGCTGCACTTTCTATACAAGCATCCACACGTGAATTCCAAGGAACATCAGCTGCAATGACAGACACTCTCATGTCCAAGGTACTCTCCACCAAATGTGACTGAAGTGGACTGTTTCTTCTCAGTGTGGTACATTGCAGTTCCTCAACTTTCTCTGTCACTTTTTCTATCTATACTTGAAAACACTCCTTTATAGAGTTTTCTGATAAGAGTTTCAGAAAAGAATGTGACTGTAAAGATAAGTTATGTGCTGTATTTAGACCTATTCTGCATAAAATAAAGTCCAAATGACAAGGGCTTTGTAACATGCCACAGTAAAGGAATGCTGTGACAAATACCATTAGGAGCAAGATAATCATATTCTAGTACCTGATTTTGCCTTTTAGATGTTAGCTCAGATGACTCTACTATTGCATTTTTGATAGGTTATAGCTAGAAAACATAAATTTATGGCTAGTTAAATAAAAGATCAAAGTGATTTTTATTCATTCCCAATTCTGCAGCTACATTTTCCAACAACAGTTGCTTTAGCTCTGTGATTGTGTCCCAAGAGCAGTGTGCATCCTTATCCACCCACATGGTGCTGGGGCGCTGTGGACACCAGGTTTTCCATTTTATAGATCTGTATTCTCTCCCCTCAGATTGTTAGCAATGTTTTTCTAGCTGAGGTAAATTCAAAGGTCATCCTCCTCTTTGATTGCCAGCTGCTGACATCTGTTCACAGCTAATTTCATTGCTTACATCTGCCACATATGATCTTGTTGTCTCATGCCTCAAGTAATCTCTGCCTTTTGTATTTCTTCTCTCTCTCTCTCTCTCTCTCTCTCTCTCTCTCTCTCTCTCTCTCTCTCTCTCTCTCTCTCTCTCTCTCTCTCTCTCTCTGTTTTAATTTAACTTTCTTGAGACAGACATTCTGCATTACACAGGCTAAGTTGAAATCCTGCTCGTGAAGTGGCTGTTGTTCAAAACATGGTGGTCATCGAACCACTCCATGTTTGTTTCTTCACTTAAGAATTCAGTATTTGGACTGTAGACATGGCTCAACAGTAAAATGCACTGGCTGCTCTTCCATAGCACCCACAATTCCCAGAACACACATGAAAGCTTGCAACCAGCTCTAACTCCATTCCCAGGGGATCTGGCACACTCGTCTGCCCTCTGCTGGCACTGCATTCATGTGGTGCACAGACATGCATTCAGGCAGACACCCATACAAATAAAATAACTAAAACCCCCTCCAAAGAGAGGAGAGAGGGGGGCCCTGGGGAGAGGAAGGAAAAGAAAGAAGGAAGGAAGGAAACCCAAATTCAAAAGGGGGGGGGTTTCCTGGTGCTTCCCTTGCAAGTGTGCTCAATAGCTTATCTTTTTCTACACTGATCTAAGAGTAATAACAGAAAAAAACAAAGAACTCAGAGCTCTTTGTCCAGCTCCCCTACTTCCTCGTTCTTTCCCTTACATTTCTAGACCATAAACAGTTTTCTTCACTCTTCCTCTGAGCATCCTGGTATCACAACACTAAATGTGATGCAGTTACCTCTTAATGCTTTACACACACACACACACACACACACACACACATACACAAAATACATAGTAGGTGTCCAAGTGATTTTTTTAACCCTCCCTCCATTTTTTTGTTTATATCAGTTTAATTTTCTGCCAAACATTGGCGTCCCCCTAGTTCTAGGCAACACTGGGAAGTTCATTGTTTATGTTGTTTCTCTAGTATAAGAATGTAGAAAATTTTGGCTGTGGAAAACTGAGGATGAGCCCAGGCTGGGCTATATAGCAACTCAAGACCCAGTCTCATAAACAAGTTTGTCTTCTATAATAAAAGATTTATTTATTTGCTTTTATTTATATGAGTACACTGTAGCTGTCTTCAAACACACCAGAAGAGGGCATCATATCCCATTACAGATGGTTGTGAACCACCATGTGGTTGCTGGGAACTGAACTCAGGACCTCTGGAAGAGCTCTTAATCTCTGAGCCATTTCTCCAGCCCCAGCTAGCCAATATAATAAATGCATGGGAAACAACAGGAGGTGAAACCATATGCAATTTCTACTTTTTGTTTTGTTTTGTTTTGTTTTGTTTTGTTTTGTTTTTCGAGACAGGGTTTCTCTGTGTAGCTCTGGCTGTCCTGGAACTCACTCTGTAGACCAGGTTGACCTTGAACTCAGAAATCCACCTGCCTCTGCCTCCAAGTGCTGGGCTTAAAGGCATGCGCCACCACTGCCCGACTAGCAATTTCTACTTTTGTTTTTACATTTATTAAATGAAGCAGACATGAAGCAAATGATTTCAGAACTTACTCATAAGCTCTCAATTATTATGTTGTGCTTTGAGAGTTTATTATACAAAGACTCTGTCTGATCCAGAAAATGACCATTACTTTACTTCAAGGCTATAATTGGTACTAGTTAGACCAAGCAACAGGTAACTAGTGGGAGCAGAATGATTTTCCCAGGAAGTGGATGGGGAAATCGAAAAGTTTTGCTAGGTTACAAAGATAAGGCTTGGCCAATGTGTTTCAGGTCGAAATAAAGAAGAAAAAAAATTATACTGAATATGGTTAGATCTGAAGAATAGATAAAGGGTCCTTGATGAGCCATGAATTATTGTAGGTGACTTGCCATCATACAGAGAAGATTTAGAGTGCATATGACTAGGATAACTATATGATGATATCCTAAATGGTCTCAAATTACATTGTGAGAACAGTCATATAGGACAAGAGTGAAAGCATAGAGCCTTGTGGTAGTTCAGACGAAATGTTTCTACCGTAGAACACTGGGTCACAGTCTTTAGCATTTATTGTAGACACCAGAAGTACTTATCTAAAGATATCACTGGGTATCATCCACAAAGTTGGATTCAGTAGGTGTGGAGAGCAGCAAGTGATGCATATGCTGATGATCCAAGGGCCTCACTTTGAAAGCCATTGGCCTAGAGGGTAGTATAGGAAGATTACTTCTTTACTAATGTTAGCATAGCAAGTTTCCCTCCAAATACCTGAGGTATATTCAAATTTTGCTGATATATTTTCATTAATTCAAACTAATTTGTAATTTTATAAAAATCATTTTACTACAATGAATTCACTAGTAAAAAAGATCATGCCACACACACATTTTCCCATCA
Organism: Mus pahari; assembly: GCF_900095145.1. Lineage (NCBI taxonomy): Eukaryota > Metazoa > Chordata > Mammalia > Rodentia > Muridae > Mus > Mus pahari. The sequence continues at coordinate 38,283,405 of NC_034602.1, read as the reverse complement.
TTGAAACTCTACGTTTCAGTGAACTTCACAGTTAAAAGTGGCCATTCTGAAGCCATGAAGCTTGGCTTACTTAGGCTTTTACACTACTAATTACTTTTTTTTTTTTTCAATTATCTGCCACAATAAAAGAAGAAAAAAGAGCCAGGCATGGTTGTGCACGCCTTTAATCCCAGCACTCAGGAGGCAGAGGCAGGCAGATTTCTGAGTTCAAGACCAGCCTGGTTTACAAAGTGAGTTCCAGAACAGCCTAGGCTATACTGAGAAACCCTGTCTCAAAAAAAAAGAAAGAAAGAAAGAAAAAGAAAGAAAGAAAAGAAAAGAAAAGAAAAGAAAAGAAAAGAAAAGAAAAGAAAAGAAAAGAAAAGAAAAGAGAAAAGAAGACATAATGGAGTTGAAACCAGAAAAGCAATTAGCTTTAGATATCCTCTTCACAACTCATGTGTCCTTTGCCTGCATCTTATGCTTCCTCAAGTGATATTATCCTCCTTTCAATTTGATTTAATCTACCCTATGGATTATTTCAAACTTTGTTGTTCAGTTTACAAATAGTTGAGACCTTTATTGAAACCTTAGTGATTTCTGATTTATTTGTGGCTTTAAAGTCTTTTTTAATTGACAGATTTAGTTTATATTCCAGGATCTTATTTATTGCATTTTATTTGTTTACTGACCTGTCGGTGGTCATATGTGCATATATGGTACATCTGAAGATCAGAGGACAACTTGTGGAAGTCAGTTCTCTCCTTCCAACAAGGAATCATAGTCAGCTCGTCGACCACCCATGAGGCCATCTCCTTAGCCTTCAGGCTCCAAACCCATTTAAGTATTTTAAAATGATCCCTATTTTTGATAATAGTGTGGAGGCTACATCTGTTGAATGGCAGTGATCCAAGTTGCTAAATGACCCTGCTGTTGTCAGTTTGCTCACTGAATTTCAGTCTTGTCTGTTCCTTAGAGAGAAGCGTTAGCCTGCAACACGGATTGTGGGTATTCCTTTCTTTCAAGTCCTACTTCATGTATTTTATAGCACTGTATTGGGTGCATACATAATTAGAATCATTAACTGCTTTATTAAATTGATTTTTTTAAGTTGTGGAATGACCGCAATCCCTAAAAATTACTGTACTATAGACTCTCTTTTATTTTGTAATGATCATTCTGGCTCACTTTTCACTATTTGTATGGTATATCTTTTCTGTAATTTCATTTTTTACAATTATGATTTTATATTTACTTGGGTTTTTCCTAAATAGCATATAGTTTAGGCTTAGGCTTTCCTCCACCCCCGAATTTGATATCTGCCTTTTACTAAGTCACTTATATTTCATGTTATTATTAATATGATTCAATCAGCTGAAATGTTTTTCATTTTAGCCTAATATTTTTTTTACTCAGAGCCTATATATTTTAATAGTCTATTTATTCTCTTAAATTACTGTTTTAAAAAATGGTTGCTATACTGAGCCTGTTGGCACAAGCTTGGAAGCCCAACTACTTGGAGGCAGAGGCTAAAGGATCTCAAGTTCGAGGCCTTCCTGGATAGCTCAGTGATGCTCTTTCTTGAAAATTTTAACAGAGGGCTGGGGATATATTGTAGAGTGCATGGGTGACACCCTAGATAGCATCACCAAGGCCACAAATAAAACTGAAAATGGAGCTATTAGATTTACACTGTATACCATTCTATCACCTTCAAATATTATACCACTTCATGAATACATTTTATTTTACTACATTTCCACTTCCTTCCCCAAGTCTTTGTGCTTTTTCTGCCATATATTTTATATCTATAAATATATAAATTATACAAATGTTATTTCTAGAATACTAATTCCATTATTTCTATTTTTTCTTTAAACAATATAATGTTGCATTTTCTGTTGCTATAACAAAATATGTGAGGTGGACACTTTATAAAGAAGTTTATCTCATCTTGACTGAAATCTAGAAATCAAGCAGCCCCAACCAATTCTGTTGCTATAACAAAATATGTGAGGTGGACACTTTATAAAGAACAGAAGTTTATCTCATCTTGACTAAAATCTAGAGATCAAGCAGCCCCGACCAACTCTTTAGACTTCTTCAAGGCAGGGGCCCCAAAAATCAGATTCAGAAAGTGAAATGACTACCTAAGACAGGTGGGTCTTGTTAAAAAAAAAAAAAAAAAAAAGCTACATGGATCACTTTTGAGGATAGTGTCATCCCACTGGTCAGCACAACGGGAGGTTCTACCACCTTCAATACCATGGCACTTATAAAGACATGAACCCTTGGGGGACACAAGCCACATCCAGTCTGAAATACACAGTCATCTTACAAGCACATTTAAAAAAATAAGTTTTCCTTTTCATGACTTCATTTTTGTGCTTTTTTTAAAAAAAATAAATCAAGTTTTCCATCTAATATCATTTCATTCTTCCTGAATCTTTTTCTTGAGCCTCCAGTAGTGCGGTTCTGCTGTGGGTTATTTTCCCTCATCCTTTTCTTTTTATGTGACATTCCTTTTCAGGGGGTACCTTGTGAGCTGGTCAGAGAGATAGACACCTGTACCCAGCTTAACGTGGGAGGCAGAAGGATCATGAGTTTAAAGACACCCTGGGCTATATAAGGACTTGTTCAAGGCCACCCTGAGCTACTTGGACCTTTAATAACGCAGGTGCTGAGGGGTTTTGCTCAATGGTAGAGCACTTGCTGAGCATGTATAAGGCCTAGAGTTTCATCTCAAACACTAGAAATAACTTTTCTTTTTCATTAACATGGATTGCAAATTTGGTTGATTTTGGTCTTTTAAAGGTTCTTTTTACCTTGCTGCTCCTGAAATTCTGTCTGTGACTCTGGTTAATTTTATCTCCTGCATGTTAATTTTCCCCTGTAGTGCAGTTTGGTCATGGAGATTCTTAGCACGATTCCCTATTTCCTCATAGTATTTGTTAAGCACCTTGAATGTGAGTTTAGTCATTTATAACCATTGTTTCTTCAGTAAGTATCCATCTGTCTTTACTTCTGTGATGTGTGTCATATGTATTCTGCCCATGTCAGATACTAATTTCAGTAGTTACCTCTCTTCCATTGTGGATAGTATTATTCATGTATTTGTCTCTGTCATTGACAATTCTTAGTTAATTGTCTAGTCTGTTGTCAATACCACGCAGAATGTTTCCCACTTTGTGGATTATGTGTTAGATGTAGTTCCTACTACTACCCTGCTTTAAGCTCCAGGTGGACCTTATTCCCAGCCCAAAGAATATTGGATCTGCAGATGGAAAACAGAGAAAGAGAGAGAGAGAGAGAGAGAGAGAGAGAGAGAGAGAGAGAGAGAGAGAGAAAAGAGAGAATTTCAACCTGCCTGATTGGCTCAATTGCTGGGCACTTCTACTCTCCCACTCTCCCACAGCTAACATGCCCTTCCCAATATTCTTTACTCTGCACCTCTTAATCTGCCCTTAGCTTAGTGTCCTGGTTACCTTCTTCTTGTTCAAAAACCCAAAACTGCCTTCAGCTTAGTTGTGTTTCTAATCTCCCACCTGGGAAAATAGCCTATGGCCGCTCTACCCAAGAGCTCACATGGCTGGTCATCTTTTCTCCCTCCAAAGCATGGTCAAATCCCTCTTCCTGCATCTCTTAGCCTGCCTGAGGTGACCTAGAGGTCAAACCTCTTTTCTTCCACCCTGCAGGTGGCCCCTGGCATCTTTATTGTTCAATCAAGAACCAGTTGGGGAACAGGACCTTAGCATCAGCAACTCTCCCTACAATTATGCCCATCACCTCCAGTCAGACTTGCTATTTGTGCTACTCATTTCCCACTGTATTCTCCACTTGAACTTACAGAACTTATATTTTCAATACCTGTATTGTTATCCTTTTGTGCTAACTTTGTAATTTGTATTATCTGTTTCTGTGGAGTGAATTTGTGTTGTTAGGAATCATATTTTCCTGTTTTCATGCCTACTAACTTGTATAAAGTGTGAGTCATTGTGAGTTTTAAGTTGTTTTGTGCTGGGTTTTTCATGATACTTTACATGTTTTGGACTCTTACTGAGAAATGCTTTAATCCTTTCAAGTCATCTTTGAGCATTACTAGCAAAAGCCAGAGTAACTGTTAGTCTACAACATTTGGTACTCAAGGGATGGTTTTGCTCCACAGACGACAATTTTTGACACATTTAAAGGGTGGTGTGGGCATCAGGCAGGTAGAGGCCCAGAGATGTTGCTAAACATCTTACAGTGGATAGGCTGACCTTCACAATAAAGAATTATATGGCTCCCAAATGCTATGATTAGAAAGTTTCCCATCTGAGCAATCTTAACACTCATTTGAAGACTCTTAGAAGATCCAAAGTCTGTAAGTGGGATTGTAAATTATATCCAGACAGGAATGGCTTCATAATTTTCACAGCTTTGGTACAGACTCATGCCCTTCTCTTCACATCACCATGTGTCTAAACACCTGGGAACACCCTGTTGTAGTTCTGGGCTATACACTAGTAAATATTCCTCTTCCCAAAAAATTTCTCTCAGCAGCTCTCAACTGTCTCCTATACTCAACTACATCTAATGCCTCCTGGGTTCCTCTTCCAATCATGCAACATGGAAACCTGCCAGGTGTCAAGCCAGTTGTCAGAAATCAGTTATACTTCCCTGCCCTGCCCTGTATATTTTAACCTTTTGTTTAAGCTGTTTCAAAGCTAGAAGGCAAATCTGGTTCCTATTACTTTATTGTGGCCAAAGCAGATATCCCAGATTTATTCTTTCAGCAAGCATTTGTCAAGTTTTTATGTGCCAGATACTAGAAAGAAATGGTGGACAAAACAGCAAGGATCTCTACTCTCATACTTGTATTCACTGGAAGAGCAAAAAGAGAACCAAGCTGTGTTGAAGATGTTGAACTCTAGAATGAATTTCTTAGGGGTTGAGAGAGGGGGAAATCCTTTGTGACACTGGGGGTTAAGATAGCACTTACGAACACAACAGAATGGGTAAGGGTCTTGAAGGAGACCTTGCAGAGTGAGAAGCAAGCAAAGCCTGGAACTCACCTTTGAGAATCTCAACCTTTATTTTCCAGATGAAGTGGCTTACGGTGGGAAAGGCAGCAAAGTAATGTGTCTGATCTTAAAGGCCTAAAACTGTTTCAGGAAGAAAGATGGGGTAGCTTGGTCTCCTTGGGTTGACACAAATACTACAAACTTACTGCTTAAACAGTCATTTGCTTTCAGTTCTGGAGGCTGGGGACCCACAACTACCAGCAGGATTTGGTTTCTGGTGACTGTTTCCTGGATTACAAAATAGCAGCCTTCTCACTATGCTCTTACATTGCAAAAATGACTCTGGTATCTCTTCCTCAAAGGAGGATACTAATCCACTCTGTACAACTCGATTACTTTCCCAAGGCCCTATCCCTAAGGAGAAGGCATAACAGAGACCATCAGTACTGAATGGTGAGGAAACAAGATGAGACTTAAAGATGGGACTCATCAGTGCGATCATCAGGAGTGACTTGAGTAAGAAGGACTATTTTCATGGAGCACTGGAAGCCAGATAGGTTTATTTACTGAAGACATGAGAAGATTGTAATACCAAGTGCAGGATTATTCATTTAAGGCACCTAAAGGATTAATGAAGAACATGAGTTACGGAAAATTCTTGTTCAAGGTTAAAACTGCACTGACGCAAACCATCTTGGTGAGGATCCGATTAACAAATGATCTTTTACGAAATACCCAAGAGCACTGACACCCCCTCCCCATTAACACTCAACCCCAAGCACTTACTTTACTCATGAGTCTGATTGGCCAATACAGAGCCAATGTTTTGATTCTGGTTTTGCTCCCACGCTGCCTCATTGGTGCCTTGCTTATGTCTCTGCTCCGTGAGACTTAACACTCTCCCAGTAGGTTTACTTATCAGTTGCTGTCACCATTGCCAACAAACCACTTAACAGCAGTAACACTGGTGATTTGGTTATAGGGAGGGCAAAAGGGTGAAATTAGGAACAGATAAAGAAATTAAGCTATGAGACCATTTAGTTTGCTATAAAAGAAACAATATTAAGATCACTAGTAATTCCTGAGAGAGCAGATGGGAACAGAGTACAAGAAAACTCTAAGTCTTGGCAGAACCTCAAGCTAGTATTATTTTAAACTCCCAAACTTTGTCTTTCCAGAGCCTCTTTTACACACCAAGTCTAATTTGTGTTATGTATTGCTGGGTATGGGGGCACAGTTGATCAGGAGCCACACCTTTAAGGAAAATTTCCCTCAAAAGCCACCAACTGTCCATAGGCCTCAGTTATGTGTAGAGATTCAGGATTTTTTTTTTTTTTAAATATCCAGTCATACCCAATCTGTGGCTTTGCCAGAGATCCCTAGAAGATCCCTATACTGGAAACAGAGTCCCAGGGTCTGGGATCAAATGGTTTGTATGGGAGCTGTAACTTCAGAACAAATATCTTTTTATCAAAGATTCCCCCAAAACAAAGACCTGGTCTTTGTTTAGGAGGTGGCTAACTCTGGCATGGTTTCAACTCAGCCAGAGGTTCCTGGACCCAGATAGGCAGTAGCTGTAATTGGATACTCACTGAATCCAGAAGAAATGATGTTTCTAGCAGAGGATAGGGGAGAGAAGCAGACCCCACATGGCCAAAAAAGACCTGGGCCACCAACTGGGGACTCACTTCTGGGTTCAGCACTAATAGTTACTTATCTGCTGGTGGAATGAGCCAGTTCAAGCCAGATTAGGTTATATTAAATGCAGGTTTATTGGGAAGCTACTCTTGGGCGATGTCTTAGTCAGAGTTTCTATTCCTGCACAAATATCATGACCAGGAAGCAAGCTGAGGAGGAAAAAATTTATTCAGCTTACATTTCCACACTGCTGTTCATAACCAAAGGAAGTCAGGACTGGAACTCAAGCAGATCAGGAAGCAGGAGCTGATGCAGAGACCATGGAGGGATGTTACTGGTTTGCTCAGCTTGCTTTCTTATAGAACCCGAGACTACCAAACCAGAGATGGTACTATCCACAATGGTCTAGGCCCTCCCCACTTGAACACTAATTGAGAAAATGCCTTACAGCTGGATGGATCTCATGGAGGCATTTCCTCCAGGAAGGCTCCTTTATGATAACTCCAGCTTGTGTTGACACAAAATCAGCCAGTACAGGTGAATTCACTGGCCACAGGGAAGGAGGCCAGAGAAGTCACTTTGGGAAGGGAAAGAATGAAGAGGGGAAAGAGAAAGGAAGAGTGTGCACAGAAATAGGGCAAGTTCATGGGGAGACCCAATTGCGTGGATTATATAGGGATGAGACTCTGAGGGAAGGGCAGCCCAAACCCCTGTGCTGAAAACAGGGCTGGGGGCAAGGTATGCCAGGTAGGGACTGAGGGATGCTGGGAGAACCTGGAAGCCAAGTCTGTTTTGGTATGTAAGATATCCACCTCAGTCCCTTGTCCCAGGATATGAAACCAAACATGAACCACTTCTCCTCCGTGCTACCATGCTGACAGGCTTGATTTTGTGTGGAAAAACACAGCGAGTACTGCAGTCTTGTCCAGAAGATGATATTTGACTTTGATCCTCCCCAACCTCTGGCTTAAAATTCTTCCCCCTCCACTTTCTTTTTTTTTTTTTTTAAAGATTTTATTTATTTATTATATGTAAGTTCACTGTAGCTGTCTTCAGACACTCCAGAAGAGGGAGTCAGATCTCATTAAGGATGGTTTGAGCCACCATGTGGTTGCTGGGATTTGAACTCTGCACCTTTGGAAGAGCACTCGGGTGCTCTTAGCCGCTGAGCCATCTCGCCAGCCCCCCCCCTCCACTTTCATGGTGTCTGCTGAACATTACAGAGGTGAGAGTTGATATAGATGTCCCATTTGTGGCTCAACACTCAGCAGATAGCTATCCTTTGCAGTTTAACTAGTTACAGATTTCTGTGTTAATCACTGTCCACTTCACAAAGCAGTGTCTCTGATGTGGTCTGAGAGCTGCAATAATCAAAGGGTAGAAAGGTAAAAATTTAGAAAGCAGTCTGATATTATATCCATTTACCAGAATAGTAGGTTTACCCGTAGGTCCTATGAGCTACCTCCCCATGGGTTCTTGACACAATTTATAGTAACAGACATGTTTCCTCCTACAGATTAAACCTTAAATCCAATCAGCAAATCCATAGTATATGTGCCATTATTTTATCCATGTGCATAGCCTGCCACACCAGCCATTGCATTTCACAGGGTTCAGTTGGGTAAAACTTGATAACTATCTACCACTACCACTACCACCCTGTGCAAACCATAGTACATTCCAGTAAAAGCGAGCCAGCAAGAAGGAAGCTCCATGGTCAGTACTAAGTTGATTTCTCCACGTCCTGTGGCCAATGTGTGGTCTTCAGCAATGTTTATGGTCTTGCCATCAAGTTCTAGTGGGCAACCAACAGCAATGACAATAGTCTATATGGTTTCAGAAAAGGGAAGAGTTTGTTTAAGACACCTCATAGCAACAGCTTGAGTGGGGAGCATCCCACACTGGCATTGGACTTTTTATATAGCAGCCCATGGCTTCTAAGAACGTATTCCCTGTGTAGGGCAACACCAATTCAAATTATATGAACATGTGTATGTGTGCTTATAAAATAATAGGTTTCCATAAGTCTTTTTGAAAGATCTTTAGAATTTCTTATCCTCACTACCACCACCATCTCTAAGCCACCCTCCTACACTCTTCCCATTCTCTTGATAACACCTATGTTCTACTAGGTCCCCCACATTTAAGACCTTTCTCCCTACACCAATACTCTTTCTAGCTTCTTCAATCCTACAAGTATTCCAAATTAAATACACAAGTCCAAAAATTTGACTGCAACATACACATAATGTTTGCTTTTCTGGGTCTTTTACTTTTCTCAGCAGCAAAGAAAACTAGTACTTTATTCTAGATTTCTTGTAAATGTCTGTACTATCAGTACTATGGTTTACTAATATGACAGGCTTTGTGCTACCTTTATATCTGAAATTCTGAAAAACATTTCTAAACCTTGGGGGGAAAAAAATCATAAATCTAAGATCCTCGATTTTGTGTTTACTTAAAAAGTGGGTCTTATGTAAAGAAATGGGATCTTCTTAGCTCATGGTTCTGAAGATTTGAGAATATGGTCTTCATGGACTTGAAAAGGGGAAAGGGAGAGGAGAGGAGACGCTTAGACCATGAAGGAGCCAGGCTTGTTCTTTTAAAACAGCTAATCTTACTTCTATAAAGCCTTATGCACTATACAACATTAAGCATTAATCTCTTCAAGAGAGCAGTCGGGGCTCAATCACCTTCCACTAATCCCTACCTCCTAAAACTCCTGTCATCTTTTTTTCTACTTTAACTACCTACACTTTATTATTCCTTGGTGTCATTTCAGTGGAAATTTGTACTTGAAATTAGGACATTGAAGAAAAGAATTATAATCTTTTCAATAAGCCAACCAAGAAAGCTTACTCGAATTAGTATTCACAGTCACACTGGCAATCCCAAGTACAAGATCTTAATGCTCTCTTGCATTTGATTCCCCTTTAGCCTCCTTGTATCCCCTTACCACACAAGCCTTACCTAAAGACAGATCACACATGAATCGACCATGAATATTTTACCATAAGAGAAAACACTTACATCCTTTGATTTTAACAGGAGTAACATTAGCTCACATTTATTGAGGTCTATTCTGTATATAGTCAGTGGCCCAGAAATTTTACTTACATCCTCTGTTTGACATAAATACACTTATTCATCCCATTAAGTGGACAGATGGGGAAAAAATGTGCACTAGGCTAAGTATGGGATCAGAACTGAATTCCCTTGCCCTAAATTAAGATCTTCATCCTCCAAGACCTACTGCAAAGGTTTCTAACCTTAGCCTTCCCACTGTGCTGACATTAGCTTGCTTCTCTGGTCCTTACTTACTGCATAGTTTTGTTTTGTTGTCCTGGTAATTCATGAATACCTTCTCTCCCTGTGTCCTTCCCGAGCTCTGAAAACAGACACCACAGGTTTTACATTCCTAATAGACTAGATCTTGGTTAAGGTTCTGCAGTCACCCTATAGACAGCTGGTGAGCACCTGCTGGCTCCTCATGGAACAGAAAAACTTTCCTTTGTGCTAACTACCAAAATCATACTCCAGCACACCAAAAATCCTTCACTTGGTTAACTGCTTAGTAAATCAGAAATGTGGGACTACACATCTTGACAACTTTATAAATCCATGGAGACAATAGACTCAAGCTTGGCCATATTAAGTATTTGGAATATCTGTGACATTTTTAGAGCAAAGTCATAATTAATTATCCAGAATTCATTTGTCCAGCTAAAATCTGATGCTGCCAAGCACACTACAGTCATTACACAATCCAAAAACCCAGCTTTTCTGTGCAATGACTTCTCATTCCTATGCTCTAACATTCTTCCCACTTTGCAGAATTGAAGGGTATGAATCAAGCTTCATGTATTCAACATGGCTTTCCTATGGGGCTACTGCTGCCTAATAAACCTGTATGTCATAAGAATTGTGAGAATTAAGTAGTAGCTATTAAATGAGAGAATTATGGCAGAATTAGAACTAAGTTAATAGTTAAGGTTTAATATACGGTGACTGGAAATGAGGTAACAGAGAAAAGACTTTTCATACAGAGCTTGTCTGTTCTGTAACAAGTGTTCTATAAATGATATTTTCAGATTTGTAAATCACATGAAAATTTACTTTCTTTGAATATTGTCTAGCTAACAAAGTTTACTGTGAGTTAATGTCACATAACCAAAATTGCAATTTACTGTGACATCACAGTTCTAGAAATATACATGCCTAAATTAGTTTAAAGTTAGATACAGTAAATTTTCTTAGAACTATCAACAGTCATTATCACAAACATTTGAAATTCCATGACCCTCGAAACACAAATGCACATACATACACACATACATACTCTGTAAACTCTTAGGACCCAAGCGATTACAAATACTGAAATAGCATGAGATGTCTACATAATCACTTGAGAGTCCCTGTGTATCAGTCAACTCCCACCTCCAGTTAGGTTGACTGCTTTGACAGAAGAAATCGGACTTAGGATAAGTACCTCCTCCAGCTTCCTCCTTTGACTGGAATATTCAGTGCTACACATTTTAGATGATATATAGCTCCATAGTTTTTAAAGCATTTTAAATTGCTCACAAGCTTAAGTTGACAAGGTGTTATCTTTTTCATACAAATAAAAATAGACAAGGATAATTTTGCTTTTATAATGGCAAGGACTTACAATTAGCATCTTCAGAACTTTGTAGTAGTTTAGTACATGAATTAAACATATCAGTATACACACTAACATTACTAATAGGAAAGTGTTTACTTCTTGTATTTTTTCACATATACAGTTTTGTGTACCCTTTGTCATCTGTAGTAATAGCACTCTAGAAAACTAACTTTAAATAAACTTCCTTAAAGTATTGAAAATAACATACTTATGAAAATATTATTTTCCTTAAATGAAATGCATCATTGTCAAATTAAACTTAATTTGTGGCCATGACTTGTTTTTCTCTTTAGCATTATACTTGGTATGTCAGCTGCCAGCCCATACCCACTGACATCTCTATAGCTTGCCTTAAGTTCTCAGAGATATGGATGTTACTTTATTGCTTTAACCAGTAGTTCACTCACTGACACCTATCACTCACTCATATACATCAATTGCAAAACACAGCATATCCTAGGTTCAGTCCTCATTCGTAACACAACAAAATAGAAAACAAATTCCTCTAATTCCAAAGAAGTGGTTTCTGCAGCTAGAGATGATACTTTAGCAGTAAAGGGAGACATACTCCTCTCACAGAGGACCCAAATTTAAGTCCCACATGCAAGTCAAGCACCTCACAAAGAACTGTAACTATTTCCAGAGAATCTGATAATTTCTGAAAGACAGCACTCATACATACAAAACACAAACATAATATATAATTTAAACAAAATTATAGGTTGTAAAAATACCATTTTTATTTTTCTTAAAACTAGCAGCAATTCTTATAGTAAGAAAAACACCACTGTCTCACTAACTTGGAAAAAAAAGAAAACATGAAATAACCCACGCACCTCAGTCTAACAAATAAACCAAAATTTTTTTTTTCAAAATTTAACATTTCAGTTGTCATTTATATCTGTCGTTTATTTTAAATTTTTAAAAATATACTTACTAATTACATCAGTTTTTGCTTAATATTTTTATGACTAACAAGCTAACTTATAATTGTTATTTTGTTAATATCTAATTATATAGATTGAAATAGTACATAATTTAAATTTTATTTTTGGTAAAATATAGAAGACAACTGTGCCTGGAGAGGGGAAAAAAAGGACAAACACTGAGACTGTCAGCCAGTGTTGGTAAACATAGTGTAGGAAGAAAGAAACTAACGGAAGGACGGACGGATGGGTAGGCAATCAAAGAAAAGGAAAAAAAGAGTTGTATGTTATCAGCAAGCGGGATACTGATTAACCTGTAGGTGCAGCCTGTGTTCCTGGGTTAAGCTGGCCACAAGAGAAGATTGAATGGACAACTCAACACTCTCCTACCAAACAGGCCTATTTTTTTATCTACTCATAATGATAATCAGTCCACTAGAAAGGTAACAGAAGCAAGAAAAGAGGAAAAATTGTTTCTAGTTCCACACCAGTTACCGTATGACATGACTCATATTTGTACTTAAATTTCAAAGACTCAATTTATCACTGATGAAGACCAGTGTTTTTCATTGGTCTATATCATTACCATACCTGCCTTTTCCTGAAATTAAAATTACTTATAGCATGTGAATGAGCTTAGAACACAGCAGGAATTAACAAATTAAAAGTAGTTCTGGCCGGGCCTGGTGGCGCAGGCCTTTAATCCCAGCACTTGGGAGGCAGAGGCAGGCGGATTTCTGAGTTCGAGGCCAGCCTGGTCTACCAAGTGAGTTCCAGGACAGCCAGGGCTA
>NC_034602.1:38250959-38270355 GCF_900095145.1 Mus pahari | reverse complement strand
AAAAAAAAAAAAAAAAAAAAGTAGTTCTGATGCTAAAGGGTTGAACCTTGTCTTTCTTATATAAACTAGGGTAATGCAGTGATTGGTGGCTTTTGTACTGCAGTACCTGAGTGCATGTGCCATATTTACACATGCATGTGATGATATAGTTCATCACACTCAGTTCACTAAGACAGCTGTAGAACTAGTGGTGTCAGGATGATAAGCAGTTTGCTTAGTTGCTTTAGAGTTCAAAAATTATTCCAAAATGTTCTACAAAGGTGACAATTTGAAATTTAAACTTAAAATGCCTTACACTTTTTTTTACAGCATGCTACAAATGAAAACTGATGAGAAAGTGGATTTGTCTGATGGGAACACAGCAAGCTGCCCATTGAGCCCCATTAAGATGTGCCTTAATCATCCTATTGAATGGAATCTAACAGCAGCATCTCTAGCAAGCTGTACAGTTCATAACCAAAATCTCAAAAATGAAGAAAATTAGTCTGCAGCCCTTGCACTATCTTTATTTTCTATGTCAATATTCTTTCTCATGAAAACCAACTGATACTAAACTGTTTCAAGTCCAGTGATCTGTCTTTATATTAGGTCATTAGCATTAACCATTTTATTATAATTCTGTTTTTACATACATCACACAAGTCTATTGTGGGATTTTACAACAAAAACAGATTTTGATGTTCTCTTTTTATCGGTGAATTTTTTAATGCCCTCAGCTTAAATATGTAATTGCCCAGTTCTATTTCTGTGCAGTTTTCACATATAACAGATTCTGTAATTTAGAAAGCTAGTATTGTAAAGATGTGTGATAATGACCTAACCCATGAACAGTTGTGTAACAGGTGGATGCTAACTACCTCGAAGCAAACTGGGAAAGGCAAAGGTATTAGTTAGAAGTATATCTCTTCTAAAGTTATATATGTATAGAAAAAGATTGATTAGCTTATCAAATAGCATGTTTTCGTTCATTAAAAAAAAAAAAAAAAAGGGGGGGGGTTATCAGTTCCCTTCCCTTTCTGTAATTTAAACCTCTCATCTGTGGGACGTAAGAGCAATGGCACAATTGCATGTTTACTCTTCAGCAAATCTGTGCCTCGATGGTAAACAAGAACACTGGCTTAAGTTCACAATTTTGAATGGAAAACAAACATACAAAGCTAACTGTTTTTAAACCTATTGGTTTTATTGTATTTTAGCAGTTTGTTCCAAAGTTTACAGGGGTGTCCTGCAGAAGCAGGACAATATTCCTTAGTAATGCTAATGATGCTAAGTATACCTGCAGCCACAGCTATTGTCTAAAATCTGAGTAGTAAAACTGCTACTAATGGATCGGTGCTTAAAGTCAGAGAAAAGCAAACTTCAGTAGTTTCTACATGATCATAGCTTCTTTCCTTTTGGCTATTCTGCACATGTCTAAATTAGATAGTTCATTCCTAGTGGCTTTCCCTTACAACATGCCATTTTAGCCCTGCTTACTTGCTGTTCCCCACGAATTTAAGACAGGGATTTAACAAGAACTATATCAATAAGAAATGTGAAGCACAGGAAAAGACATAGAGCCAAAAGATGAAGAACTACAGTGTTTTTCATTGGTTTATATCATTACCATATCTGCCTTTTCCTTTTGCTTAATAAGCATTCTTGCTTTCTAACTCTGACTTCTTTTCTCAGTTCTATAAAGCACATGTTATGTATATAGAATAAATAACCTTTTGGTTCTAAAAGCCAGCAATATTACCTTTCACTCCATTTCAGAACAACTGTTAAAATAAATGGCCTCTGATAAATTTAATGAAGCAGAAGCACAATTAATAAAAATTTCACGTTATGACATTTTTATCCAAATAAAAGGTGTTTCCTTGGGTATGGCAGAAAGAAAAGGGACTACTTTTATACAATGCAAGTTTCAAAATATTTATGTTTCATAACAATGACAATTTCATAAGATAACTGAAATTAACAGTGAAGAAACTGTGCTCATAAGTCAGTACATAAAGATGACTTTTATTTCCCATTAGTATTATTTATTATTCAAGGTAGAATATATTTTGATGTGCCAAAAACCAATGTATCTTTCATGATTAATATGTATGTGGACACCTCCCTAATCTAGAATTCATTCATAAACTAGTGTTCCTATATAGAAAAGTTTAGGAAAGGAAATTACCCATTGAGGTAAAGTTATCAAATAAATACTGAGTATAGGAATGATGCAGTTTCTCAAAGCCATTGTTTAATGTAAATAAGGAGTCTGAAGTCATGTGGCATCATTCATGTTTCCTGAATCAGAGCAGGCATTTCTGACTTTACCATAGTAACTATTAAAGCAAAGATATAAGCACAATTTCAAAGGACTTCATCCTTATCAGCTCTCTTAACTTGGATCTTCATTAAGAAATTCTGCAAGGTTAAGTTTATTTTTCTGTAGCGCAGCTGTTTTGGCTCGTCTGGGTAATCTCATCTTCATTTCTGTTGGTGGTTCATGATCACTAAACAGATGTAAAAAACACATTCATTTAGATATAAGCTTTAAAAATCAAAATATTTACAAATAAAACTTTTTGGTTTCTCACATTCCAATATTGTGTAGTAGCCTGAGTCTAATAACTAAGCTTAAAACTAAAATTTCAAGCAATAACCAAAAAACTAGTGGCTGGATGGCTGTGCTGCTAAGTCAATCAGAAAATCTAACTAATCTGGTAATTTTTAATCTACTGGTAAAACCTGGTCATACATATAGGGAAAGAAGCAAAGCAAAGCTTTTGCAGTGAAGCTTGTAATTACATAGGGACCATACAATCGTCCTAAAGAAGGAGTTAGAATTCAAGTGAAAAAACAAACAATACTATGTTATCTTAATTTAGTATATTGCTAAAACATTGTAAAGTGCCCCCAAAAGCACTTTAACTAAGGCTTAATCTAAGAACACATGCAAGGTCCAATACCAATGACTAAACGAATGCAAAACAGCTACAAACTTCTCAAGCTCAACCTTGTCTTTGCAGCAACTAAAAAAGAAAACCTATTAACACAAACCACTAGTACTTTAAAGTTATGAGCAGAATTGTAACTCAAAGAATCTAAATGTTATCTAAATCAAGATAAGAGTTACATATATAAGGTCATGTAAACAGAATACATGGAAACTTTTGTTTCCATACAAAGAGAATATATCAAACTAAAACTGATGCCAACTAATAAAAATATACCACTCTTCGTAAGTCAAACATTCTAGATAATTTTAGGCTATTGACCAAGATCAAGATAATTATGGTTTTTACTATCTGGTAATATACAAAGTTTCTCTCACAAGAAAATTACAATATTCTACTTCTGAGCAAAATGAAACTGATTGGCATCTTCTATGTCTTATAGAAATACATGACATACCTTTCAGAGTCTGTCCCAGCAATCTGGCGTCTCCTGTTGGTCTTAGATGAAACTGGCGCTTTTCTACGTCCTTAAAGACAGCATAACTTATTGGCATAATGTTTAATGGTTTTGTGTTTCTAAATCTGTTTTCCAAGCCATCCAAATCTTTTACTTTCAGCACAAACAATCTTTTTCAATACATTTCCTTATTCCTATCCACTCTGATGCTCTCAATACATAGTGGAGGGGGAAATACTAAAATTTATGTAAATTTCTTTGAATGCGCACTACAAATATGTGTCAAAGAGGCAAACTTTAGGTCACATGTGATGACGAAAACATCTCAGGCTGAGTGTAATAGCTCATTTGGTAAAGTTCTGGCCCTGTTACGTATAAGTGCCAGAACCCAAGTAACAGTGAGGTGTGGTAGCGCGTGCTATAATCCCAGCACTAGGAAGGCAGAGACATGCAGGGCTCCGCCTAGGTCCCAAGGGGTAGCCATCTAGCCTAGCCTACTGGGAATGCTCCAGACCAGTGAGAAACTCTTGACTCAAATGCCAGTAGGCTATGACTAAGGAGTCTCCACATGACTTATACACACATAAATGAATGATCACACACTCATATAAAAGTTTTCTCTTAGAGCGGATGTAGAGTTAATATAGAAAAACTAACAAAAATATTACCAGGGCAAGCTCAATCAATGAACAGTTTCTAGATAGAACTGTAATATATATATATAATTTTTTTTTTTGAAGCACTACATTGCTTAGCTAGTCTGTTCTCAAATTGATGAGCTCAAGCTATCCTCACATAGCCTCTAGAACAGCCATTATTACATCTGACATTGTACCTGGCTTCAAAAGAAATTTAAACAGCAAGATACAGGCTGCTTGTAAAACACTTAAACTTATACATAGAAAATTCAAATGTGTTCAAAAATATAATTCAATTTTTTTAAAAAAATAAGACCCTTTATTCACCTGGGTTTACTTGTTATATTCTACAAGGTTGAAAAGTAAGGACTAGGGACTGTGCTCGGTGGGTACCATGCTTGCCTAGTGTGTACAAATCCTGTTTTGGTCAGCCATGTAAAATGGAGCATGGTAATCCAACACCTATAGTCCCAACATGTAACCAGAAGTTCAAGGTCAAAATAGTGACTTTGAAGCTATCCTAGGATATGAGAACCTATACTGAAAAAGAGACATAACAAATTTGGCCTGCAATGTTCTTCATTTATAAGAAATAAGATGTAGTATGTATACATTAAGTTTGAACTATTAAAAAATGGAGTTTTCATACTTTATTCTGTAATTAAAAGTAATCTGATCAAAATCAATTGTTCACTTGACAATTTATTTGAAAACTATATATTCTATCATTGTTATATATTTCCACCTCATATTTTATTTGTTTTCAATAATGTATTTATCCCCAAGAAAACATCCAAAAATATGGAAGTAATTTGGAACAATATCCAGTAATTGTTTAAATAACTGGTTTGTTATAAAACAATGTTATGGCCAGATTCTATTCTAGAAAAGATTAAATATACTTAGAACAGAGCCATAAAACTATTTTCCATAATTAAAGTCACGTTTGGCTCATGGGTGTGACTATTAGTGTTCTTGATGGTAGGTCTGCCTGGATGTACTTTCTTATTCTTCTGTAATAAGCATGCATTGCTTTTGTAATAAGGAATTAATAAAACAATTTTAAAAGCCTTGAATTTCAGATTTTTTCAAAATGGTCCCCTACTATTAAACATATATTTATTCCAACAAATATTCTACTGTTGGATACCCCTTGGGAAATTGACTGGAAGAAAAATGAAATTAGTTGGGGAAAAAAGAAGTAAAAACAAATGCAAAAACTTATGAGGGGAAAAATGTTCATTCACACACAAAAAAAACCTAATACTTCTAATATTAATACTGTAAAATAAAACTCTTATTTAACTTTTTTTTTCTTTCCTTTTTTGGTTCATACTGGGCTCTCCTCATAGTCCTAGCTATCCAAGAATTCACTCTGTAGACCAGGCTGGCCTAAAAACTCACAGAGATCCTCCTGCTTCTGCCTCCTAAGTGCTGGGATTAAAGGTGTATACTCCATGCCTGGCAACTTAACCTATTCTTAATTTATCCCCAAAGAGCCCTTTATTGTATAATTTTTTTGTATATATTTATTCAAAAGCACATGGAACAACAATGAACTTAAAATCTTCAGAAAAAGCAATAATCCCTATCATCTGAAGGAAGTAAAGCAGCTATGCATTCCCAAGACATTCAAAATGTCTATTCCTAAGAAAGTAAAGATAAGGAAGCTTGCAAAGCTAGTGTTTTCCCTGGAAAACAACTGCACTTCAAGGTGCAGTCAATGCACACATTACCTCTTTTAGTTTTTCCTTGTGTAGATTTTGATGTTTGAGTTCTTTTTCCATCCCTCTCAGGAGTCATATATTCTTCCATACATGGAATCATACAAAAATACAAAACAGACAATCCTATTGCAGCTACTGAATGGTTATAACGAATTACTATTCCAAAAGTGTGAGTCCTACAAAGTAAAAGCTCCTGGAAAGACGGTTAGTAAGAAATGGACTCAAATAGATTGAAAGGTGGAATAAACACATAATAGCTTTTTAAAAGAGGATTATTAAGAAAAAGGTTTTTGTTCGTTTCTGAAATTCAATCAAACTAAAAATCTCAGTAAAAATAAAAACTATAATTGTATAGATATTCAGGTCAGTATATATTTACCATTTTCATTCTGAAGAACCGTTGTAGTTGTGTTGACATCCTGTGTTACTACACCTTGGTCAGACTCTTTACTTCCTTTTCCTAACTGAATCTTCATCTTCTCCAAGGCTCTCAGACATGTCCTATCTGTTACTTGCTGGGGGAAAGGAATGTGGGAAATGGAAAGTAAGAAATCTTTCAAAGTCATATGCCAATATCAAGTTTGAAAACATTCTTAAATTACATGAAATTGATGAAGAAAACAGTTATTTCAAATGAACATGCATAATATATAATAATATATTACTTAATACACTCATCTAAATCCACCTTGATATATATAAACACAAACTACTCGAGTATTAAAAACTGCTTTACCTCCAGAATCTCATCCAATAGAAGCAGGAGATCTTTTGTAATACTGCTACTGAGTTCTACCAAACTCAAAGCTTTTGTATAAACCCGATTTTCTGGTGAGAACGGACTTGTTAAGATCTCATTGCAAATTTTTATAGCCAAGTTGTCATGTACTGTTAAGGCCTAAAAAATTAAAATGAAAAATCTCTATAAAATAAAAATGTTCTCATCACAATACATACAGTTCTATACATCAAACAATATTTCTAGCTAATTTGCAAAAGTCTCATTTGCATCATGTCTAAACCTAAATTTAGCTCTCCCGGACTCCAAAAAGAAGCCCCTTCCTTTATTACAAGGAGCAGGTCTACCCTTTTAGGATTGAAAGGTCATCCAGTTGTTGAAAATAATCCAGGCTGATGAAAAGTGGAACTTTTCCAAAATCACACCGCTCCCCCAAAGGTCAGTTCACACCAAGTGACTAGCCAACTGATACAAAGGTACCACAGCATAGCTTATTTTCAATTTTCAGCAAATCAAAGAACATCTCAATCCTGGAACCCCTTATACAAATCAACTAAAACTCTTATTTACATGCCAATCCAGTCCAGCCTATGCCCCAGCCGACTTTGCTTACTTTCCCAAGAAGTCTATGAAGTCTACTGTTATTCACTTAAGACTGTAGACTTTCCTCAGATTTTACCATCTCATTTGCCTCTCAAACTATCCCCAAATCTTCTCACCACTTCATCTCATATAACCATAAGTGACCATTAAATGAGGCTTCTTGGTAACTAAATCTCATGCTATTAACTCTTTAATACTAAGTCTTACATATACACTACAAATAGGGCCAACTCCAGCCATTGTATAATCATCTACATTTATTATGCATACATCTTTAGGTATACATCTTTCCTTTCTACTCAAACCACTTCTCAAATCCAACCAAGCCCAAGAGAATTTTTAAAACTCAAATGAGTTTTAAAACTAGTATCACAGCCAAGTCTGATGGCACACACCTATAGTCCATCTACTTGGGGTAGAGGTAGTACAACTGCAAATTCAAAGCCTACTTGAGCACCCTGTCTCAAATTAAGTTAAAAGAGGGCTGGGGATATAGCTCAGCAGTAAAACAGTTAGTTGTCTAGCACCTGTAAGACCGTACATAGGCTTAATACCCTGTAAGGCAAATGAAACTAATGATACATACATCATTCCTATAATGAATCTTATACTTTTCTGAAGTCCAAAAACACTTGATGGTTAATCACTGTTAATATATTTCCCTTAATATCCTTTGTAATATAATCTTCCTAATAACATATAATGTGATTCAAGCAGAACAGTCACTAAATAGCAAATAAATATACAGATAGAACAAAACTGTTAACTTGCAGTTGGCATCTGAAATCATTAACACATCAAATTTCTAAGTATTCAAACATTAAAGAATTTTAAAACTGAGTTTAATTATAATTTATAAATAAGTTTGTGGTTCTATTATATGCTTCATTAAAAAAAAAAAAACAAATCTTGAGATAAACACCTTTAAACTGTCCTCCCTCCTCAGTATTAACAGTATAACAAGCAAGCCAACATTTCCAGATGCAGTAACAGAGGTCAGTACTTCAGTGATTACTCACTAATTGGGGAGAATGGTAATGGAAATGATGTTTTAGTAACTTCTCAGATGCAAAACATTGACGTGATCACTTCTATTTTCATCATTTCTCCACATTTACCCAAAGACACCCTTCCCTGCCTCCCATAAGTGTTTTATATACCAGAAAAACAAAAGGCTCAAAATATAAATGTAGTTCATCATGATTTCAAAAAACCCAGGATAAGGCGTCTTTAATCAAACGATGATCTTCATGCAGTTATATTAGCCACCCACAGGCTACCATATATACCTGATAATCCTGAGAATTCCTTGCCTTAGGATTTAATCCACTTGGTCTTGTCAGATCAACAAGCAATTCAGCAACATTTGTGACATCTACTTCAGCTAAGGGAGAAGACGCTGGGGCATTGGCCAGTGTTTGCACAGTTGGAATAAAGGCTTCTTCAAAGCACTCCTGATTAGTCCTGTTGAAAAGCAATCAGGACATTTAGTACAAGGCCAAAGAGAGCTGCCCTGCTGAAGACTTCAGATCCCACTAACCTCTTTGCCACTCCAACTTAAAACTGCTGAATGAAATTATTTGAAACAAAAACAAAACAAACAAACAAACAAAATCCAATGTTCCTGCAAGTTGGCAAACATTTGAGAGAAAAGTTTTAATTCTAAAATATTCACAAACTGTCTCTATTGAAGAGATATAGTTCCTTTTATACCTTGCATATGCAGGAAAGATAAATCTGGGTATATAAAATGTATGTTACATTCTTATGACTCATCTACAGAAAAGTGTATCTAGAACAAAATGGCATAGATATAATTCGGGTGGGGGAAGCTAAATCTGACTTTAAATAAGATTTTATCAGTGACTACCTACCTGCTTGCGTAAGCAAACATGGGGAAAAACACTCCTAGGCAATGTCGAAGTCGAACATCCTCTTCAGTCACAGGATTATACCATAACAAAATAAGACGAGAAAGAATCCTGCTGCTGACCAAAAGCCCAGAAAACATCAGCTTGGCTAGTCCTTCTGCAGCTCCTGTCCTGAGTTCAGATACCTAGCAAAAATGACATTCATTAGAAAGTTTTTATCTCTAGTTTCCTTTATGTGTGATATTTTAAAATAACTATCCTAAAATCATTAATTTCATTATGCATATGATAAAAGTAGGAATTCTACAGGCTTTACGCTAGACTTGACTACACAGTAAGTTCTAAATTAACCTGGGCTACAGAATGTCACTGTCTCAAAGATCAGAACTAGATACTCATAGATTACAATGAACAGTGCTGAGGGAAGTTCTGCAGTAATAAATATCTCCATTTTAAAATTTTAAAAAAATTTATTTAAAAAAAATCTCAAATTGATAACCTAAATTATACTATAATGACAAGAAGAGAGCAATTAATCTGACTGTAAGGAAAACAAAATTTAGAATTGAAGTAACCAAAGAAAATATGGTAAAAGAAAAGCAGATATCACAAGAAAACTAGGATGACTATTACTTATGAAATTAATTGAAAATTTTTCCATCAAATTAGTAGCAAACCAAGTTCATCAACAGAGTGAAAGGACTCTGCATCATGAGCACACAGAACTTAACCCAGAAATCCACTGATGGTGCATATGAAAATCAAGTAATGTTCGATACCATACACCATATCAAAGAGAAGAAAATCCCTCATGATTATATTGACTGAAGCATAAAGAACAGTTGACAAAATTAAACATCTTTTTATTAAGATATAAACACAAAACAGCCAGGGATATAAGAATAGAAAGTAATTCTCTCAAAATGATAAACAGTGTTTATGAAAAGCCCTGTTACTAACACATTTATTAACAAGATTCCACTAAACTCACAAATAAGACAAGGACATCTGCTTCAGACACTTAACAGCTGGTGTTCAACACTGTACTAGATGAAGCAGAACAATTAAATAAGAAATAAAAGACATGGAATTAATACTGTAGCTATTCAGAAATGACATGGTTCTGTACAGAAAAAAAAAATTCCCAGAATTCCCTTTCCAAATTTACTTAATAAGCCAATTCAAAAAAGTTATAAAGTTAAACACACACACACACACACACACACACACACACACACACACACACACACAAATCTCAGATGAGATTCTATACTACAGCAGTGAACAATCCAAAAAGAAAATGAAGAAAAAACAAAATAAATTATAAAAATATTTTTAAAAATGAAAAACTATGTTCATTTGCAATACAACCTGTTCTAATTTCGTTTCTGTTACTGTAGTAAATGCCCTGTGACAAAAGCACATTCAGTTCTCTGAACGCTAATTTGATAATGAAAATATAGTTGATGTGAAATTTACATTTTAAATTAAGATTTTTTTTTAAAACCAAATAAAATTGTATTAAAAGTAAACGAGTACAAAATTAAAGCAAAGAATATAAACACATGCCACAACTGCTTCCCAACTGTAGAGCTGGATGACTTCTTACCTCGCTGTCTAAGAAGTCAGAGAGGAATTTCAGAACACTCTTAGCTGGGGCAGTCTCTTCAGCATCATTTTCTTCTTGCTCATCATGACAGTTTATTTCTTTATCTTCACATTGAACGCCCTTAACTTTCTGGGTTTTAAATGGCTCAATCCCAAACATCATCAATTGGTCAATGATTGCCTTTAAAGCACTTATTTTTATTGTGACATCATCGATTTGCAAAACCTACAATTAGACATGAAACCCCCCCCCAATAATTTCAGTAAAACAACTTAATTCTATAACCTAAATAAAATTAGTATCTTTCCTTAATTAAATCTCAATGAGTGTTAAGTGTGAACCTTTCTAAGAATTATAACTAAAGTTTTCATTTTAAAAAAGAAGTAGCCAGGCGGTGGTGGCGCACACCTTTAATCCCAGCACTTGGGAGGCAGAGGCAGGCGGATTTCTGAGTTCGAGGCCAGCCTGGTGTAAAGAGTGAGTTCCAGGACAGCCAGGGCTACACAGAGAAACCCTGTCTCAAAAAAACCAAAAAAAAAAAAAAAAAAAAACAAAACATTTATCTCATAACATCTGGAGCTTTAGCCCTTAATTTTTGCAGTGGAAAAGTTTTAGAGTCAGTGTCCAGATGGACTGTGTTATTTGGGTCTTTCATAACAAAACAGAAAAAAGAAAAAAAAGAACTCCAACTATGATAAAGTTTTATCATTTTTCTAAGATCCAGAAAAACTGCATTGTTTTATATATAAATTGTTTTGCCTACCTATCAAAAAAAATTAATACAATATATTCTAATCCATTTAAACCTTTGTTACAGTGTCAGTACTATTAATTTTCTTTGAAGAAAAATTTTTCTCATTACTTAGTAAATTCAGATTTCATTAATAGTGAATTCAGGTACCAAGTAGAGTCTTTTATAAAGCAGTTTAGGGAGCTAGAGAAATGACAAAGTCCATAAAGGGCCTATCAAACATAGGCATGAGGACCTCATTTCAGACAACCAGCAACCACACAGGAAGCTAGGTGCATAGCAGTGTACAATGATACCAAAGAACTGGGGGCACAGAGACACGTGGAGCCCTGGAATTCATTAGCCGACTAACCTAACCAAATCCAGGAGGCCCTGGTTCAGTGAGAGGTCCTTGTCAGAGTTAGAAGAGAGACTGAGAAAGATCTCCAACATAGATCTCTGTATATGCACACAAATGGTTTAAATCTATCCTGAGTTAAAAACTACACAACAAATTCCAAAACAATGGGGGCAGAGATTCTACTATGCAAGATTAACTGTATTATACAATGTAACTTGGCCTTTAAAATAAACAAAAATCACTTCTATATTAGTCAAATTATTATAATTAGAAAAATGATTTATTCTAAAAACTTTGAAGAACATGTCAAGAACATATCCACTCCATGCTTTGAGAATGAGCCCTGTAAATCTGCTAAAACCAAATTCTCTTTACATGTTGTTATGATGGCTCTAGAAACTCCAAATATGTTACTAGCTCAGCATCAACTGTTTCCTTCATACTCTCATTAACCTTTACATGGAGCAATAGCTACCAATATTCAATCCTAATGAGATTTTAAAACTAATTAATTCCCCTCTTCGGCCTTTCTAACAGACCTTTATACATTATATCAATTTTTATTACTAACAGTTTGATTTTTTTTTATTCCAAAATAGACTAACCTAAAAATAAACTTCCAATAGAGCCTTGAGAGAGCTGTGCATGATGGCACATACCCTTAATACCAGCACTGTGGGGACAGAGGCATGCAATAAGGTATTCAGAGGGTCTGAATTTGAGGCCAGCCTCATTTATAAAGCAAGGTCCAGGATAGCCAAGACTACATAGAGAAACCTTATCTCAAAATATCAAAAATAAATAATTAACTTTTAAAAACCTTTATAAAGATTACAAGATTGAATCTATTTAGTAGTTATCTTTTTTTGATCATGGACCCTGTTGCATAACTTTTTTTAAAAAGCTACACAATAAATTAAAAATATTTAAAAATTAAAAAAAAAATCACACCTCAAAATAACATACAAAATATAGGCAAACTTCAGGTTTTCTGCCCTTGAATCTGCAATCATTTAAATACTTATAACTTTAAAAAAAAAAAAAAAAAGGCCAGGTCCAACAATTGATTTAACCTAGGTAAGTTATTAGACTTTCATATCCCAAGCTAACAGTAGTTATATGTAGGTATATAAGTTGGGCAGGGCTATGCCCAAGGAAGAAAAAGGAAGGGTTGGGAGAACAATAGGACACATGACATCAAAGCAGAACAGAGGCTATGAGAGGTAAAATGGTATGCAGTGGGTGGGTTGGGACAAAAGAGTAAAAGCAACCCAACAGTTTCTTCCCTGAATCATTCATAATGGAAATCTGCATTTTTACAGTGAAAGTTCTTGGAGCACACAGACATCCCGCAGTCCTTCTGTTAGACGCACTTGGCTTACTTTCCTAGCCTTATGTCTTCTTGTTCCTCAAACAGTAAATTCCTACCCCCTAAGACCTCTCTCCTCTATTCTCTTTCCTAAGAAAACAAAATGTCTGAGCTGGAGAGACGACTCAGCAGTTAAGAGTAGTTATGCTCTTGCAAAGGACAGGAGTTCAGTTCACATGAGCATCTGTGTCAGGCATATGTGTCTGTGACCTATAACCCCCTCATTGGGATTCCATGAGTACCTACACACACAGCACACCTAAGAAAATAAAATCTTTGAAAGAAAGAAAAAGAGAAAAGACAGTATTCTTTCAAGTATTTATAAGGGTTACTCTTTTTACCTTTCCTCCATGAGTCTGAATTAGAAAAATGTAATTCAAAGTAAGACTCAAGCCAGCATCACTGGCACAGCCACTCTGCCTCATCTCACTCCCATGGTTGCTGCTGCATCCAGTTTGTTTCCCCTTCAGGAAAACAAACTCCAACAGCACAAATTCAGGTTAGTTCTCCTCGTCCTTGACCTACTACATTTCACCTAAGCCAAGAACAGTGATAGCACATAGTATGTACTCATATAAACTACATGACTCTATGAAGACATTTTTATAAACTATCAAGATAAAAATTGAAACCCTAAAGATTATCTACAATCATCAATTAAGCATCTGAACACACCTAGAATTTTAACATATCCCCAGAGATGCAGATCATTTCAAGAAATAGACACACAGTCATAAAATAAATCCTACCTGTAAGAACAACATAAAGTGTTTACTTGCAAAATCCTGATTCTGTAGTCCACAGCATCCCAAACACAACACAGCCAGGTTTCTTACTATAGGATGGACACTTACTATTCCGGGAAGAATCTACAACAAAGTAAAAATTAAAATCATTTTAACCACGGCAAGAAATTTACAGTGCCATATTAAAATCATGGTCAAATGATGATTTCCAAATGATTTTGAAAGGGTATTTCATTTCTACACTATTAACAAAGTTTCACTAGTTTAAACAAAAATTAAAGGGGTAACTATAAAGTTGATAAAATAGAACATAGCCCAAACAATTTCCCTTTCTATCAATATGTAACACTCCAAAGGCTTCTCAATGCTAAGAGACAAAATCCCTTAGCAGACCCATTGCAGACCATGCTTCACTTTGTTTGTAGCATTGCTCAGCTGTTCTGATTTTGATGCCTACTTTATCTTATATACTCAAAATATTGCTACAGACTGTAAATAATAAAAATTAGTAGTGGGATAAATTTATATCCTCCCATCTTTAAAACTACATTTAGAGATGGGAGAATATAAATTCTAAAACTGTATGTATCAATGTAAGTTTTTAACACTTACACATTGTTTTAGTAACTAAGTCTTCTTCCCTCTTTTTCACATAGTATCTGATAAATATCATAGCAGGACCGTTTTCCATGAATAGGTCAAACGTGCAATTATTAAGCTCACTCATGACCATATAAATCTTCATAACAAATATCAATAGCAGAAGTAACTAATTTTTATATTTTAATTACATCACTTTTTCCACTTCAGCCCCTTTCAGGTCTCCTCTCCTCCACAGCATGACCCTCTTACCCCTACTAAAGGCCTCTTTTTTGTTATATTACACACATATAAGTGGATAATATATATAGTATCTATTTTTTAACAATATTTCCCTCACTTAAGCAGAAGATCCAGAATGGCTATCTGTAGTTTTGTATTTTATGTACACTTTATTTCAAGCATTTCTTAGATAATATGCATTCAATAAACATATGCTATGAATAGCTTATGTTTTATTTAAAAGTGACTTTTTAAAAATGTATTATTTCAATTATTCTTCATACTATGAAGTAGTCACTATGGATATATAGTTCACTGTATTTATCTGATGTTTAAAATAGTAGTCTTTTAATTATTAATTTTTAAATTACTAATTAATAATGATTATTATATAATAAGGTAGAGGAGTATAGGGTCTAAAAGGCCAGCAGTGTACCAAAGATTCAACGATCCCATTCATAGTTGCACCGATTCCAGTTGAAGTGGACATCTGTTTCAACAGTTCGTAACACAAAATAAGACACTTCTGTAATGTTTCCGCATCGTTCTAAAATAAAGGACAAAATATCCATCATTAGTAAGAATATCCCTTAAACAATTGCTCTCTTGAGACTTTTTCTGTGGCAGATTGTTACTCTTTGTTCCTTTGGGAACCTTATCCCAACCATGCAACTCTATTTTTCATTTTCAACTGAGCTAGCCCAGTTTGTGTGACAGTTTCCTCCTAGATTGAAATATTCCATTCTAAAAGGAAGCTTTAATCAGGATTGTTAAACAACTCAAAATAGATTCAATAAGTATCTGAAATTGACCAGCTTCACTAGGCCCCTCCCATGCCAGAGTAAGTAGCAAGAGCTGAAAAGATTTTAGTCTGCAGGTAGCATGTTGGAGAGTTTGTTCCAGGTGCCTCGGTTGGTCTAACCCTCTAACAGGCAGCTCAACTGGTTTCTGCTTCTTACAGGCAGCTGTTGTTAGTCTTCTCTGCAGGTTCCTTGTCTGAAAATCTCAGGAACTGGACCACCAACCAAAGAGTACACATGGAGGGACCCATAGCTCCACCCGCATATGTGGCAGAGGATGGCCTTTTTGGACATCAGTGGGAGGAGAGGCCTTTAGACCTGAGGGTGTTCAACGCTCCAGTGTAGGGGAATGCCAGGGAAGATGGAAGTGGGTGGGTAGAGAAGCACCCTCATAGAAGCAGGGGGAGGAGCAATGGCATAGGGGGTTTCAGAAGGGGAGACCTGGAAAACATCTGAAATGTACATAAAGAAAATATCCAATAAAAAAAAAAAAAAAAAAAAGGTGTGGCCCTTTTGGAGTAGGTATATCACTGTGGCATGGGTTATAAGACCCTCATCATAACTGCCCGGAAGTCAGTATTCTACTAGCAGCCTTCAGATAAAGATGTAAAACTTTCAGCTCTGCCTGTACCATGCCTGCCTGGATGCTGCCATGCTCCTGCCTTGATGATAATGGACTGAAGCTCTAAACCTGTAAGCCAGCCCCAATTAAATGTTGTCCTTTATAAGACTTGCTTTGTCATGGTGTCTGTTCACAGCAGTAAAACCCTAGCTATGACACCTTCCAACTGTTTTCTCACAACAATGAAAAGTCTAACACACTAATTTTATTCACATCTCTAGTTAATTTATTTCTTCCTGTAGGAAAACTAGTAGCATTCTACATGAGGTTATGAATTACATACCTCTCAAACACATTTCTATAGTTTCCTGATCACATCATCTATCATATTAGAATTATATTACAATAGAGTTGTAGCTCTCAAATAAGACAAAAGACACTAAATGTTCAAATAACTCAAAAGAGATTATTAATCAGATTAATCAAGCAGAGCAGCTTTACAAATGCTTTCTCTTTTGGGGGACAGATGGGTTTAGGACAGAGCTGGGAATCAAACCTAGGGCCTCACATATGCTAGGTAAGCCGTCTCAAACTGAACTTCCTCTCCTTTTCTTGGATTTTTAAAGGAGGGCCTCACCTATGTGGCCCAAGCTGGCCTTGACCCAGATCCTCTCCCACTGACTCAGTACTATTACAGGTAAACACTACCACACTTGGTCAAACATTTTAATTAGAAAATCTTTAATTTTATTCTTAGGTTTTTGTTTAAATTTGTTTCTCAAATTTAAAGCCTAGGCCAAGCCACAGAGTGTAAATATATAATATAAATAAACTATAAAAGTAAATGAGTCATACTCACTGGGAAAGTGAGCTGTTATTTTAGGATATATTTATGACTAGAAAGATACACAATCATTCTAAAATTTTCCTATGCAGCACTCTCTTAAGCATTCCCAAAATCAAAGGGCAATTATAAGTATGTTCAATGGGCTGGAGAGATGGCCCAGTGGTTAAGAACACTGACTGCTCTTCCAGAGATCCTGAGTTCAATTCCCAGTCACAACATGGAGCTCAGAACCATCTGTAATGGGATCTGATGCCCTCTTCTAGTATGTCTGAAGACAGCTAAAGTGTTTTTATTATAAATAAAATAAACAAATCTTTAAAAAAAAAAAAAAAAGTAAGCACGTTCAAAACAAAGACAAGACCTTTAAAAATATAAGTCACTAATTGATATCATAAAATTGATTCATGTGCAAAGTCATCATACTTTTAATGAGATTAAATTTTTATCAAACAACTAAGTTAAACAAAGAAAAAACTTCAAATCCTACTCAAGTATTTCATTAAAAATAAATAACAAAGCTGTGACTGGAAAGGTGGCTCAGTGGTTCTGATTACTTGCTGTTCTTGCAGAGAACCAGGCCCCATACCCAGCCTCCACACAGCAGTTTACAATCATCTGAACTCCAGTCCCTGGGGAGATGATGCCCTCTTCTGACCTCTGAGGGCACCAGGCACACACATGGTACACATGCACACATGCAAACACTCAGACACATTAAAAATTTGTTTAAATATACAAAATATTTTAAAACAATAACACAAATGCTTTAACATGCATTTACCAAGGAAAATAGCAAAACTCAACCAAAGTATTTCTTTGTCAAGGACATCTTTTCTTAATAACAGAAAGTCTACAGACCTTCCTAAAGGGAAAGACAGATGCAATTCCTTTTTAGACCATTCAAGAAAAATTAATAAAACTTCCAAGTAAACCACTAGGAAACTATAGTTTCTCCAAAAAGGAAGAAACTATTCAAATCCCAGGGATTAGTATGACAAGAAAACAAGTCCCAGCTATAAAAATTAAAGGTATTTTTCAAAGTCCAAAAATGTCTGGCCTGGGCATACCCCATTAACCCAGCAGAAGGAAGGTGGAGGCAAGTGGGTAGCTGTTAGTCTGAGGCCAGCTTGGTCTACACAGCAAGTTCCAGACCAGCAAGGGTTAAGCAGTGAGACTGTCTCAAATACCACAAATCTAAAAATATAAAACAGAAGTTTTAAAAATAAAGTTTATTGTTTTAATTTTTATTCATGGTATTGTCACAACTCTCTCCAAAGTAAATAAATTCTGGCAGTTTAATGAATTAACAAAAATAAGGTTTGTTGAGATAAGAGTAGTTAAAATTTAGTATGAAAAATGACATATACCTTTTCTGTGTGGACTTCTTTAATTTCAAGTTGCTCTGTCTCTTTTAACAGGTTTATTTTGGCATCTTCCAATATTTTTATTTCTTCTTTTAATTTTGATGCCTGATCAAAATCTTGAATAGCAATGCAATTTTCCAAAGCTTCTTTAGCCTCAATAAGTTTAACTTTTATTTCAGCCATCTAAAATAAGAAAGAAATTGATCATCCTCACAAAATAAAAATATAAAAATCTGCCACAATATCTCAAAGACTTGGAATTTAAGCAATCAAACATTAAGATTTCATTTTCCTGAAACAGATCAGAAAATCTGTTATAATCTGGTAATAATTTGCATGTCTTTATAATGTAATACATATTGACTTGGCTTTATGAGAACACAACAAAACAATATGGAAAGAGGAAACAATGACATTACTAAAGCACTTCTTTATTTAGAAGAGACATACCTTGAGTTCGTTCTTTCTTGTATCAGATGGATCAACATCAACAGTAACAATGGGTGCACGAATCTCTGAGATAATTTCTGTGACCTGATAAAGTTACATTTCAAAGTAAAAGCTGTAATCCATGCTTTATAGTAGCAAATGCGAACTGCTCCATCCAATTCTAAACACTACATATGGATACACATATAACAATACAGGTTAATCTACATTGCTAACCTGACTGGATTTGGAACTGCTCAGAAAACACACATTTGGACCCGAAAGTGAGATTGTTTCAGAGGTTTAACTGAGGGAAGACTAAACGTGGGTATGACCAGCCCACACGTTGAGTAAAAAGGCAAAAAGAAAAAACAGTCTGAGCACTAGACTTATCTCTCTACTTCCTGTGAACAAAATGTGACTGGCCAATTGCCTCATGTTCCTGTCTACCACAACTAGAACTTTTCTCAGTATCATACCTTTGCCACTATGACTGTACCCTCATACCAAAACAAACTGTCCCTCCCTTTCTTTTCTTTCCCCACTTCCTCCCTAAGTTGCTTCTTGTTAGTTGTATCAGTTACTTTTCTCATTGCTGGGGCAAAATCAACTTAAGGAATAATTCATTTTGGCTCACAATTTGGAATTAGCAGTCCACCATAGAGAAGATGGGCCAGCCATAGCAGCATGAAGTACCTAGTCCTCATTCTAGTGCATTACAATCAAAAAAAGAAAAAAGAAAAAGAAAAAAAGAAAGAAAGAAAGAGAGAGAGAGAGAGAGAGAGGGAG
>NC_034602.1:38248315-38250859 GCF_900095145.1 Mus pahari | reverse complement strand
AGGAAGGAAGGAAGGAAGGAAGGAAGGAAGGAAGGAAGGAAGGAAGGAAGGAAGGAAAAAGAAAAAGAAAAGAAAAAAAGGAAGGAAGGGAAAAGTTGACACCCAGTTTACTTCCTCCTTTATAAGCTCAAAACCATAGCTTATAAAATGGGTCACTCACACCTCACTCAATCTAGAATCTCTCACAGACATACCTAGAGGTTTGTCCCCTAGTTTATTCTAGATCTTGTCAAGTTGACAACAGTAATTCTTACAACAGGTATTTATGGTCATAGCAACAAGACAGCAAATAATACAAAGACTAAACAATAAAACTGAATCATCTAGTCAGATGTATTTTTTGACTAAAAAGTAACATTTTTAATTGCATAAATACTAAATAGAAATTATCCCTGGTGCAGTAAAAATGAAATATTGGACCCTAAGATTACTCTCTATATCTAAAATTTTTTGCCTAAAATTCTTAATTCCTTCCTCAGATCTGTGGAGAAAAAAAGCATACCAAATACATAAGCAATATAAGCAATGACAGTAATGACTTCCTTTCAGAGCCACGTGTTTGCTAGTTCAGAATGACTGCTCCCCATCTGAGAATAACTAAGCAAACGTCATGATCTTCCCTCCCACACCTGCTGTGCTGACTCAAAAAAGTAACAGCCATGCTAAAAAGGGAAGACATTTTAAGCTGTGTGTGAGAGAGATCTACTCTTTTGCATTTTTGCTCTATGTTGAACAATAAACACTAATACACTAAAGACAAGGATGCTGAAGAGAAATTAATACTCCTTAATGTCACTAACCAAACTTATCTTCATCAAAAAGAAAAGCACTTACAATCTGTATCCTTTTGTTATCATCTCTGATGATGTGGAGGAGTCTCTCAACAATTAAAGAAACTAAGGACATTGGGGTTGTAGGCAGAATAAGAGTCTCTTGCAAAATAGCCAGCAGTCGTTTCCTGTAATCAAAACCATCTATTTTAACTATTATGACAAAATACATTATATTATTTTAAACATCTTTTTCTTTGTTTTCTGTGTGTATATGCGAGTAGGTACACTCTTATCTGGGCCTGAATGTGGATATCAGAGAAGAAACTGCAGAAGTTACTTTTCTCCTTTTACCCCGTGGGTCATAAGGATCAAGTGAAAGTCACTGGGTTTGGCAGCAAGCACCTTTACCCAATGAACCATCTTGCCACCTGAAAATACATTTTTTTCTAACATTTCCCTTTATATTGTCTTAAGTTTTTACTTCTGTTTGTAAGTATAGGTACAAATTTTATACATACAGACTTTAGATTAAAAAAACTCATTCTACAAATTTATTTATAAATATACATATAGATTATAAATATTTTTTTTGGTTTGTTTTTTGTTTGTTTGTTTTTTCGAGACAGGGTTTCCTCTGTGTAGTCCTAGCTGTCCTGGAACTCACTCTGTAAACCAGGCTGGCCTCGAACTCAGAAATCCGCCTGCTTCTGCCTCCCAAGTGCTGGGATCAAAGGCGTGTGCCACCATGCCCGGCTATAAATATATTTCTATACCCTGATCTTTAAAAAAAAAAAAAAAACTTGAACCAAAAACTTTGAAATTATTTATTCTGAAGTAATTATACTAGAATTATATACATATATACCCATACATACACGCATACATATCCCATCATGTGCCACATATGATGTTTCAGTAAACATTAGACCACGAATCTGATGGAGGTCCTAGAAAATCATAATGGAGCTAAAAAATATGTAATGACATAGTAGCCGTAGTAATGCTGTACTTCAGTGCATTTCTCTGGTAATGCTGGAATAAACAAATACACATTGGCATATGTATACAAGTATAGTAAAAATAATTATATACAATTATATACAGTTTTGGTGAGCTAGGATAATTACATCTAATCATATCATAACAAAACTGTATTTAAATATAAGAAATTAGCCAGATGGGGAGGAATAATAATACCACCCTCCACACAACTCAAGAACTCACAGCAAGTATGATTAACTGCTTAAGAGCTGCCAGTCAACACTCCAGTCTGGATGAGCTAGGGACTGCTGAGGCCCAATACCCAAGCTGAGAAAGTAGTGGCAGTTAATAGCTACTAGAGGAGAGAGAATCCTTTTTCTTCTGGGGTGTAGCTGGCAGTAGGCTGCCCCTGCTCTGGTGGAAAGCCACATACCCTGGCCCATTCAGACAACTGTAATTGGGCTCAGGTAATTAAAAAAAAGTGAAGGGGAAGCTTAAGATAGAAGAAGGAACATGTTGAGTATCAAAGGAGTGGAAAGAGTCTTGAGGTAGATATGATCAAGATATATTGTATATATGTATAAAATTATCAAATAAAAATGACTGTTTTAAAAACATGATTTATCAAAGGATATAGCATCACCTTCATTGTCAGTAGTTACACTAAAATTAAAATCAGGGCCGGGCATGGTGGCGCACGCCTTTAATCCCAGCACTTGGGAGGCAGAGGCAGGTGGATTTCTGAGTTCGAGGCCAGCCTGGTCTACCAAGTGAGTACCAGGACAGCCAG
>NC_034602.1:38231912-38247340 GCF_900095145.1 Mus pahari | reverse complement strand
AGGCGGATTTCTGAGTTCGAGGCCAGCCTGGTCTACAAAGTGAGTACCAGGACAGCCAGGGCTATACAGAGAAACCCTGTCTCGAAAAACCAAAAAAAAGAAAATGGGCTTGCCCACAGGCCAGTCTACTGGCAGCACTTTTCCAGCTAAGGTTCTCTCTTCCAAAATGTCCTGAGCTGGGGTTAAATTGAGAAAAATTGGCCAGCAAGTATATCAAGACAGATAATTTAGAAAAATAAAATTTTTAAAGTTATGTAAGTTATTTTATTTCATTTTTAGAGTTATTAATTGAAAAAATACTTATAATAAAACTGGCCATATATCTACACTATATGATTCTGAAACTAGTTGTGATAATTTGTACATGCTTGGCTCAGGGAGTGGTAGCACTAGTGGCCCTGTTGGTGTAGGTGTGGTCTTGTTGGAGTAGGAGTGTCACTGTGGGTGTGGGCTTTAAGACCCCCATCCTAGCTGACAGGAAACTAGTATTTTGCTAGCAGCCTTCAGATGAGGATGTAGAACTCTCAGCTCCTGCACCATGCCTGCCTGGATGCTGCCATGCTTCAGCCTTGATGATGATGGACTGAACCTCTGAACCTGTAAACCAGCCCCAAATATATATTGTCCTTACAAAAGTTGTCTTGGCCATGGTGTCTCTTCACAGCAGTAAAATGCAAGCTAAGACACTAATCCATACACCAAATCTAATCATCATGATACCTGTTTTGTATTGCTTGCAAATAAAGAATAACTTTTTAAAAACTTTATTATATATGAATATTAGATAAATTTCAAGGAAAAGTCAGTGAAATTTTTATCAGGGGAAAGTTACACTAATCAGCTGCTAATAATGAGTCACTGTGACAGGGATAGTAAGACCCTGACTGTACACTTTCAGTATACTAGCCACGCAACAGATTCTTCAAAACAGTCAATAGACATACCCATTCATACCTACTTATACAAAAAGTTTCTAAACTGTTTCCTCTCATGACTCTGAATAAGAAGACTATGAAATTGGTAAATAAAGCAACATAAGGACAGCTCAAACCAAAAGAGAAACTTTATACCTCAGTAAGTACTCGGCATACACTGCAGGCTCTGGCAAAATCTGCTCTAAAAACTCTTCACCCTCATCTCCCTTTGATTTCAAATATTCACAAAGGGTGCACCAGTACAAAGCAATTTCAGGAGTTAACGTTTCCACCGGAATCAACTTCCTTAATATGCAAGAGAATAAGAGAAAGCATTATCTTTACATGCAGTTGAAAAACAGAACAAGAATGGACATAAGATGAAGATTTCTTTCAATTACTAAGTATTTTAATTACTGAGTCATTAATTTCCCCACCCAAAAAGAATGAAAAGAAAAAGAAAAAAAAACATAGCCTGGAAAAAAGGCAGAAGAGAAAGCTTCAGATGAGTCAACAAGGCTTTCCAGTGGATGTAGTGCAAAAAATCAACGCTATAGAATGAAAGGGCACAACTAAAGTAATGCCTAACACAAAGTACTGGCTCCCTGTACAGGAAGGAAGAAAGATTCTCATTAAAGAGAAGAGAGACAGATGAAAGGTACTGAGGGAACCTAAAAATACAGGGAAGACAAACTCATTTTAAGTGCATAGGTTCCATTTAAATCCTCTGTACAATTTAAATAATGAAGTCTTTATATACCTGCCATCATCATTTTTACAAATTCCCACCAGCTCACTGAGAGGAGTCATTGAGAATAAGGAGTGGAGAACGGAGACTGCTACATCAGAAGAATTTTCCACGTCCAACCGATGAAGCAACTCTAGGATATTGCCTTCAGTGAACCGCAACCAGCCCTGGAGAAGATGCTTCTGCACTGCTTGTCTCACAGCATCTGAGGAGTCATTTAAACAGTTAACTATGCACATTCTAGACCTTTTCTCCCTGTGTTAGCCCCCTCTTAACTCTTACCAAATCCCTGTTAACACTGAATTTACAATTCAAATAGAAGTTATAGGTAGAACAAAGCATGCTAACAAAAAAAAAAGATGCAGTGTTACTAAAGTCATAATAATGCTTATTTTAAAATACAAATGGAGTTCAGCAATTAAATAACAAACTCCTACGGAAAATGTCTTTATATTGTCTCCTCACTGAACATCATGCATCAGAATATGTGAAATCTATCATTTCACTTGTTGATTGACCCTAAATATTACATGAATTCTATCTGCAGTATTGAATCACAATATACTAAAGAAACTTTATTTTTATCATTTAAGATGTGATTCTCAACACATACTGTGGTATTAGCTACAGTTCCTCATGCTGTGGCAATCCCCAACCATTAAATTATTTTCATTGCTACGTTATCGATGTAATTTTGCTACTGTTATGAATTATAATATAAACATCTGTGTTTACTGATGGCCTTAGGGGACTCCTGTGCAAGAATTGTTCGACATCCAAAGGAGTCACAACTAGAACTGCTGACTTGAGGGCCTCCTACTCAGGACTCTGACTATACTCACAATTTCAAGTGTGCTTTCTTGGTATAGCAAAACTGAGACTAAATAGCTTCATAAGAGTTAAGAATTTTTAGAACATCCTTCAGAAAAGCAGATTCCCTCGTCTAACAGATGAGAGGGTGAGGCATTATATTGGTCTGTTCATTCCTAATTGTTTCTGATGCACAGAACACATTTATGTTAAGTTATAGAAAAACAGGACAGTACTGTTTAAAAAGATGAGGTAAAAAGATTCTATCAGATGTTTGCAGAAGTAAATGCATAAAATTTGGAATAGTCTTCCCCTCCCTAACGCACAGAGGTCTGAGAGAAATGCCTTGCTCCTTCAAAACACCGAGAACGTTAACCCCAAAATGTTTCAACTTATTTATGGAAATGGTACCTTTATTAAATTCGTCTCACTTCAAACTGAAATGCTCATAAAGATGTGTGTCTTACCTGATCTGTCACTAAGGCCTTGCTGAAGAAGCAGAACTCTCTGAGCAATGGACAGAGCTCTCATATGGACTTTTTCAGCTAGCACCTTACAAAGGTAAAGATGGCCATTAATCTCAATACACTTTAGAGAAGTCTTACTTATGAATACTGCATTCTTCTGTAAATTAACCCAATTTTTAAATTGTCTGTTAATATGCTTAATATAAGAATACTCTAAGTTACCTATATTCTTCAAAAGTCCTAAACTGGGGAAAAAAATCATTGTTACCAAGTTTTTTTCCAAAATGCCATAAAATGGTTCACCTTTCAAAAACATGCCTACAGAAGATATTGAACTTATTTACCTGATAAGCCAGCTTTCTGACAGCATCCTTAATATCCTTTGTACGTCCTACAATTTTTGGCAAAGTCTTTGCTGATGGTGCAATACAAGATAACACTGCACGCCTAACTTCTGGATTTGAATCATTTTCAATCAAAGTAACATATGCTAAAAAATAAAGCAACACATTTTAACATTAATAATGTTAAGTCATAGAAGTTCGACATTCATTTTTAAATAACAGAGATATTACTTTTATATATTCACTTCTAGCAAAAAAAACTAGCATTTCCTTCTGAAAATAAAATTTAAAATTATTAAATGTACTGTGATTAAAAATTAACCTCAAAGGTCAGATGATGATTAGAGTAGATAATTTATTTTAAGTTGATATAGTTTTATATAAGGACCAATTATTTTGATCTATTTTAAATTTTACTATAAAATGTTACAAAGCGCACACAAACACACACACACACACACACACAAAGAGAGAGAGAAATTAATCAGACCCAAAGACTGTACAGTTCAATCAACTTCTATACAGTTAGAATAGCTATTCAGAATGGAAACTATGAAGGTTCACATTTAACTTTACACTTTTAATTTTGAGAAAGCATAGGTTCATGTGTTTAATATACTTTTACCATTGTTTGAGTATATTCCTCCTATATTTAAAAAAAAAAAAAAAAAAGCTGACTATAAACAGAGAGTATGCCAGATTATACTGGCAGTCATTTCATACCTGCTTAGTGGATCGTTAGACTGCACCAGAAGCTACACTGAGTGATTAAATTCTACCATCCATTTGTCCAAGTATATACTTTTTAACATTATAAAAATCACCTAGTAATAACAGTTCTCAAAATGTAATACAAACCTTAAACAACTCAAGATGATCAGATGCTAAAATTTATGAAGCTGGGCAACAATAACAATTACTAATAGAGCATCAATCTTTAAAATGTGCTAAAACTAAAGAGAATGTGGATCAATGCATACCTTTATGTTCTGTTACTGTCAATATTAAAAAGTAAAAAACTTTTTTAGAATACTTTACCACCTACCCTAATAGAATGAAACCCATATAAGTCTATCTCTAAGCATAACTTTACAAACCCTTTCATCTATGTACCAAAGGCATGAATAAGAAAAGTCCTAACACTAGATTTTTTGTTTTGTTTCTTTGGGTTTTTGAGATAGTTTCTCTGTGTAACCACGGCTGTCCTGGAACTCACTCCATAATAGTCTGGTCTTAAACCCAGGAGCTCTGCCTGCCTCAGCCTTCAGAGTTGCTGGGATTAAAGGCATTGTACCACCCATGCCCTGCCTCTAGCACTGTTTTTAAAACAAAGTAGTTGTAAACAACTAGAAGGGTCACCACCATTCAGAATAAAACAAAACATTAAAATATAGCAAAAATAAATATATATCACCCTAAATTAATGCTAAAATTAGGAATAAATGTGAGGGGAAAAAAGATACAAAGATATAGTTCGACTCACAAAAGATGGCAGAAAAAATTTAACACTGAGACAAATATGTGATTGTTTAAAATGTAATTTTTTATGTAAACAGGGCAATTAATTCAAAACGCACTGTAATTATTTCTACCTCTGAAAGAAATACAACTGAAGAACAAGATGCTGATGATAATCTTTCATTTTAAGTTGTTGGATTGATACTTCCATAACACACGGACATATAATTAGTGAAAATTTAATACTAAGTTAGGAAAATGGATCTATTGGTAGAGTATTTGCTGCACATACATGAGACCTGATGTCCCAATGCCCAGTATCCTCATGAAAACCAGCCACAGTGGCATGCACATATGATCTTAGTACTGGGGATAAGGAACCTGGAGATTCCTGGGGCTTACTGGGCAGCAGTCTGAGTAGATGAGCAGAGATGCTATCTCAAAAAACAATTGAGGACATCAAATTATAACCTTTGTCTTCCACATGAATGTAACACCTATACGCTCATGTATACAAACACATAAAATCCAAATACTGAAAAAGTAACAAAGTCAACATTCTGAAACAAGACTTAGAAAACCATACATACCGTCAACTACTGGGCAGTTGTCGTCCTTGGGAT
Organism: Mus pahari; assembly: GCF_900095145.1. Lineage (NCBI taxonomy): Eukaryota > Metazoa > Chordata > Mammalia > Rodentia > Muridae > Mus > Mus pahari. Next base: position 38,241,976 of record NC_034602.1, on the reverse strand, counting down.
CTTGGAGTCGAGAAAGAGCCAAAACTGCTTGTATTCTTACATTTGGAATCTTATCTTTCAGTCTAATTAGCATGGCATCATTAATTTTATCAAATAAATCATCATCAATTTGGGCATTTTCTGGCATATTCCCAAGAAGTTTATTAATGAGCTGGCACGCTCTAAATCTGACTGCACTGCTGTTTGCTTCATGAGACTACACAAAACAAATCAAAAGTTACTCCTAGTCACATTCCACTCTTAAACAGCCAGGACCATTTTAACTTTATGTTCAAAATTAAAAGTGGACAATACACCCAGGTAGATAGTGTAGGCCTACAATACCACAGAGAAAAAACACAAGTTCAAGGCCTGTTTGGGCTACAAAGTAAGCTCAAGGACAATATGGGCAACTTTAAAAAATCCGTCTCAAAAAAAAGTAAAAAGATAGGTAGATCAGTGTACCAGCCTGTATAAAGTTAGGTTTAATCCCTAGTACTACGGAAAAAAATAAAAATAAGACAATAGCAACTCATTACTTGCAGAGAAGTTATATTGTATATCCATACTAGACAGATGTTATACTCTTGAGTAGTCTGAAAAACTATTTGCTGTAACAAAATAAGCATATCCCTTTCTGTAGAATTTTTTTTAACTTAATCGCAGAGAGAGAACATTTACAACAAAAGTGAGAATTTAAACAGTTAAAATTTTAATGCCGGAGTTATCCTTTTATCTCAATGACAGTTAAGGTTTCCATAAAAGACTTATTCACATACATTTTCTCTATCACTGATATTTTACTGTGGAAAATAACAAACATAGCCAAATATATTACTCCCCCAAAGCACTAGTTTTTGTGGTACCTTTAAGAGAAAAGTAAACAAATAATTTAAAATGCCGCCATCTTCCTCTTCCTCCTCTTCTTCCTGATCAGACTGGTGAAACGAAGTAACAAACTTGGCTGTGAAGTCCATGACCCTCTCCACGGCAGGTTCACGTTTATATACCACCATAGCATACTTAAGGTAATGAATAAACTCCTCCTGAAAAGCTGTCTTATCATCCATCTGAAAGACATAAAGAAACGCTTCCATAAGCTGCATTAATAAAATTCTTTATTCCCAACACTGCCATAATACTCCTGAAAGTGTTACCCTTAGGTTAAACTATAATGTTTCTTAATAAACTATCAATTATCCAAACCAAGAAAGGGGAACTATATCTGTACAAACTTCTCCTGTATATAATTTGCACCTCTGAGAAAACACAAAGCATAAATTTGAACAGTGTAAAATGATCTCATTTTTCTCTCAACACCTTTGGATTATCGGTATTTTTCTTACCGGATTAATACAAAACAAGCTTTACCATGAAAAACTCAAAATCAACAGCTTTGTGTTTATTTTACTTAGGCCTTCCTAGCATCCGTCAATTTCCTTTAGTCATAACTTTCACATTTTGCTCCCTACCCTTAATCACTTTAATATGTCCTTAACTTCCCTTGAACTCCAACAAAACAATTCATCTTCCTCACATTCGCTGTCCAGTCATGCCCGCGGCTACACTCAATACACAATCGCCATGTACGGGGAAGACTGGGTGCTTATGATTTCGCTAGCTGGTGAAATGAAGGTGATGTTCAAGCTTAGGGGTTGGTTGAAACAATTTCATCCATTTCCTGAGATGCGCTAAAAGGCGTCTAAGATTCCCTACGCAGACCAAGTCACGGAGGAACTGAGGATAACGGACAGCTCCCCGCATCCCCCGAGGGGATGAGGATGGAGAGGACCGGGGACTGAGTGGGGCCTACGCCGGGCGTTCCGCCCACTGGCTGAGGCCCGGAAACCTTGGGCGAGCCTCGGATCAGATCCCTCCGTCGCGGGTCGCGCAAGGGCAGAAGGCGAAGCCCGGAAGCCGAGGCCGGGCCGCTTACCGCGCCGTACGTGCTGCTCAGCGCCACCACCAGCTTCGCCTGGTTCTGGTGCGGCTGCTGCGCCAGCTGAAACGCCTCCTTCACAGAAAGCCGCTTCCTCTGCGCTGCCATGGCGCCGGGACGGGAAGGACCGGAGAGCGACGGTGGCTCGCGATCCGAGGAGGGCTCGGTTTCCCGCGGCTGACGGCACCTTAGCCCTGCGAGGCTCCCAGGGAGGGATTGACGCCAGAGTTTTCAAACAACTCTCGCGGGAGGACGCGATCTCGCGAGACTTCCGCAGGAGGGGGCTGTTGGAGAGCGGAGGCCTGCTGATCCCGTAGCTGACTCCACCCTTCGCTCCGCCCCGCTGCTGGGACGCCGGGGGGCGGGACCTGCCGCTCTCCCAATAGGGCGGCGTGGGCGGGACCGGAAGTGGTGCTGTGGAGGAGCGTTCCTGAAGTGGGCTTTCAGCTTTCTGCGTGAAACTGGTGACCTTCGATGCGTTGTGGTTGGGAGTGAAGGGAGAAAGCGGAGGACTGCCCGAGCCAGCCCCGGCTGGCTGAAACCGGGCAAATCCCGAGCGAAGGAGACGTTTGGGAGATATCGCGCGGGGCCCGCTCGGGGCTTGGGGAAAGTTTCCGAGGGCGTCCTGCACGAGGGTCCGCAGTCCTTCGGGCCCCGTGGGTCCTGGCGGGAGCTGCCTGCCCGCGATGAGACAGTCAGGGGACTGGGAGAGGCAGGGTCAGTTTAGGCTGCAGCCGCTTGGAGATGCCCCAGCTTGACAGATGTGCTTTACAAATCTGCCTAACAACTCTGCTCAGCAGAGGAGACGGCAGACATTGTAAAAACCTGAAACGTACTTGGTGTGTTGCCCGATGACTTGGGAAACATAAACGCAGCCACCTATTCCGTCTGTCCTGGAAATCTACATTGGTGACGTGTGTCAGGAAGAGGACTGCCCCCAGACTAAATTCTCGACGGGAGACGTCATCTGTTTAAGACTTTTCTCCCCTTTCCATAAATTGTGTTACACACATTGTATCTGTATATGAATTCCATGCCTCGGTCACCCGGTCTCTCTTATTTCATGCTTGCCAACAATCCTGTGTCAGTGTTTGGGGGTTGGTTGGTTTGGTTTGTTTGCTTGCAGTTAATCTCGATGTAATTCATAATTCAAAGAATTCAAGACTCAGGATGCAGGGAAAGTTTTTTTCTTCCCTACACTTCAGCATCCATTGAGAACAGAATAGAACATTTTAAAGCCGATTGATGCCTTTTCCTCCTTTCGAGTCACTAAGGTTCAAACGTACTCTTTAATTCTCATCACACAGATTTTTACATATATCCATGTGAGTAAAATCCTGAATGGGTCTTGCACTGTTATTTCATATTTAACCATCTACTTTATAAATACCATAAATGTAACTGGCTTTTTTAACCCCTACTGGTTTTTGAGCTTTATCGGCTTATGTTAACACTAACAAATTTTACTGACTTCTTGCATGTGCCAGACACCATTCAAAGCACTTCATTTAATCCTTTATTTCTATCTCCCTTTAAGATGAGTAACATGAGACGCAGACAGGGTGCCATGGGATTCCATTCCTAGGATTGTACCATAATTATTCTCCTGCTTCATTCCTAGATAAATAACTGGTTAAAGTGATGAATATGGTGGTGATAGTGCCTGTAATTTGAAATCACCATGTCTAATTTGAGAAAGTTCAGATTAATCATGGGACAAAAACAAGCTAAGAAGGTGTACATTCTGAGAGACACAGAGAGTACCTAGAAAACTAATACTGTTTAAGCAAATATACAAAATTCCTAGCTATATAATCGTTATACACTATTAAGACAACTTACATCCTTTTTTGTTACTTACTAAGACTGGATCTCTAGGTGTTATTTTGCACTAGTGTTATTTCAGATGCTTATTAGGTTCATGTGGCTGGTGAACATACGGAACTATGCTATAGGTACTCTGGAAATCCCTAGAGGACCTGGGGAGATGATGATTCATGGGTAAAGTGCTTGCTGGACAAACATGAGGATCTGAAGTCACATGTGATATTTCACATACAAATACCAGGTATTAACACCTGTATGTAGTCGTAGCACTTGAGAGTGTTGAGAGCCAGACAGTGGATCTTGGGCTCATTGGTCTGCCAAAATAGCAAGCTTCAGGGTGACTGAGAGCCTGTCTCAAACAGTAAAGTCTAAAGTAATCGGTGAAAACACTCAATGTCAGTCTCTGACCTAAACATGCATGTACCACACATACAAGATAAATAAAACTTTAAATAAATGATAATAAAACGAGAACCAACATGTATGCGTGTCATTTGTTTTTTATGTAAACAGACAAACTAATGAAAGACCCCCGAAGGGAGCCCCTCGCTCCAGTCTCGGGAAGGACACGCACCCAGTAGGACGCTGAGACCGACTTGCTGTAAACACACGAGGAAGTTTATTGAAGACAGGACAAGACAAGAGCTCAGGCCAGCATGCTGGGGTCGAAACTCATACGCCACACAGGAGTAGAGGAGTTCGACCCCGACCTGAATTTTTACAGAGCTTATAAAGGAGAAAACCACAAGCCAGGGGGAGAAAAGGGGAGGGAAAAGGGGAACTCTAAAATCATAGACTGCCCATACAGTTAGGTCATATGCTAGTCATGTGTAACACTAGGCAACACACCCAGGGCTTTGTGACATTGTGGTTAGGGTGGTGACATTCCACAGGGGCGTTGGATCATTATGACCGGGGGCTTTGGGACATTGTGATTGTTCCAGGAAACTTTCCGCTCAGGAATGCTCCAGGAACCATTGTGCAGCAAGGGAGGGTGAAAAGTTCATGTTTTCACAGACCCCACTTCTTCTTTTGGGTAGCTAGGCAGCTTATTAATTTTTAGCCCTTCACTAAAACTTAGAACATATTAATATTTTATGACAATCTGTGACCTTTCATTTTAGGTGCTTGCTGCCTTTATTGTTTTGTTAATTTAAAAAAAGTCTCATGAGTATTTTATCTAGTTATTTCAGTGTCAATGAAATATAAGGAATCTGACCACAAGAGGTCAGTATGACTATGTTTTGATTTTAGTTGTGTATTTTAGTAATGAATGTTGTATGGATTTGGTATGCTTTAAACATCATAATTTTAGAACTTTTCCAATATTAAAATTCAAATAGCATAATCTCATTGTAAAGCTTACATAGTTCTTGACTCTTATTTTTATTCTGTGAGAAAGAACAAATACATATAGGAATAAATATGTGTCTTTGATAAACTTTAGAAAATAACAAAAACTAAACAATGTATACCATAAGGCTATTGAATTCCAAATTTTAGATCAGTAATTCTTGAAAACAACTATACATGAAAATGTTTAGAATAAATGTGCTTAATTTGTTTTGATATCGAAGTATATATAAATGAAATATAAAAGAAAATAGCATTATAATTTGTGTATGTAGAGTTTGTATGTCTTATAGTACACCTCTTATTGACTTTTTTAACATGCAGACTGTTTGAAATGAAAACAATAAAAATATAAAAGGTCAGGACAATTAAAAGCTAGCCTCTCCTGTCTCAGTTAAATACAGACTTGACAGACTATATAACAAAGTATTCTTTTCAAAATGAATTAGATTATATAAACTAGGATTGAGAACACTTTTATGTTTGTTGCTTAAAGGTAAAGTTAGAAGCATTTTGCCTTCTTTTGCTGTAGAAGCAAATACTCCCTTTATTCCTCTGTTCATAGAAAATTGATGTCTTTATAATACTCATTTATTCTGTGTGAGAGCATGGAATATGTAGCCTATGTCTTTTAAGAGACTTTACTCATTGGCTCCCATGACCTTTGTAGACTTGGGTGTGTGGGTTTGTTCCTGTGAAATTGTGATCTTTATTTAAAGCATTGAATAAGTTTTCCAGTAATATGTCAGACTGTTAATCATTGAGATTTTGGTCAGCCTTATTTGCAGGGGTCCTGAGCCAAACAGTCAGATATCTTGGGGAGGCAGTGAGGGTGACATCAGCAGGAGCCAAAATCTGATGAATTCTGGCAGTGTTACTATCTTTTGTTATTCAGGGGCCAAACCCTTACGGCTTCTGCAAGTTAGCTCTTCTTGATAGCAGCAGAGGAATTAAGAAAACCTAGTTACCTGGGCTCTGTAGTCTTTGACTCAGTCCACTTGCTGACCAAGCAAGAGGCTTAGAGTTCCTTAACTCTTCATGAGCCAGAGAGAAAAGGAAAGAACAAGTAAGAAAAGAAAGAAAGTCAGGCACAGACATATGCATACTGAATGAAGCATCTACACCACCACTTTATGGTTCTTAGTTTTTATCTCAGGATAATTAATCACATGGTTTTTAAAGCATTTTTAAATTCTATAAGTTCACAGTAAGTTTAAAACAGTAGTTCATGTCATAGCTCAAGCAAGGTTTAAAGAGTTACAGCAGAATTGTTTATAATTGTTTATAATTGTTCCATTAAGACTAGTATCTGACTAAACATCTTTTTCTAGCACCAAAAATTCATTAAAAGTTTAAATCAATAATTTTTATGTCATAAGTTAGCATAGTTTTGTCAAGAGCTAAATCTTCTGCTTTGTGTTTATTTTGAAGTCATATAGATAGACTAGTCGATGATTTATTTTCTGTCCTTGCACCGATTCCCAGTTTGTGTTCTTTAGTTACCAGATAGTGACCTCATCCCTAACCTAGAAAGAATGTTTTCCTAGATTGTAAATTTATTACAAGCCTGTTTTCTTTTCCTAATGCAATTAGCCCTTGCCAGGTGAAGGTTTATAAAGCTCTCTTTGCAGCTTTTACGCCACAGGGGGTTTTAAATTACTTGTAACAACTTAGTTCTAGGAAATCATTATCAGGAATTGTGAAATTATCAATTCATCTACACATCATTACTATATGAAAGTGCATTTTCATATTGTTCTGCAGGAAATTTGCCCAATAACATGGGCTGATGCTCAGGAATCATTAGGCTATGTAGTAGAGGCAGGGCATGTATATCAGCAGTGAGAAGCAATTATGGGATGAAGTCTCTGAGGACCTTGCATTTCAGAGCACAACCATTGCAGCCATACAAAATCGTGGGCCATTTCCAGAAAACAAATTTGCTTGCCAAAGCCTTTCCTAGATGGCTCCTGACACATGCTAATTGCAAAGTTATAGTTTTTTTCCTTAGGTAACCCTTACTTGAAAATAACATTCTGCTGGGCAGTGGTGGTGCACACCTTTAGTCCCAGCACTTGGGAGATAGAGGCAGGCAGATTTCTGAGTTTGAGGCCAGCCTGGTCTACAGGGTGAGTTCCAGGACAGCCAGGGCTACACAGAGGAAACTCTACCTCCAAAAACAAAACAAAACAAAAAGTAAAAACAAAAAAGAAAATAACATTCTATTTCACTGTGTTAAGTAGTATTTAGAGCTTTGTAAGTAAAAATGAGCTTACCTTTATTTGATTTGCCACTAGAGTTATATTTAATGTGGTTCCCTTTAGAAGAAACTGGTGAAAATTTGTGCTTCCCCCATATTCCAACTGCTTATATAAAGTTGATCATATGACAACTACTTCAGATATCACTACAAGAATCAATAGATCTACTACCAAGACAGGTTCCTTAAAACATCACAACAAACACATCTAAAAGTAAAAAGATCAACCCTTTATTTAGAGTTTGGGGCATAAGGGATGTGCCCTTAAACAAGTAATTTGGGGTGAGTGGACAAACTGGTCCAGAAATCAACAAAGGAATGAAATAACTCAAACTCTTGGCCAGTTTTGTGATTATAAGAGCTATTCACAACAGCAAAAGTCTTAGTCTATCAGATAAAAGTGGGACCTTTGGGTGCCGCCAAAAAGAAACTAGAGAGAGCACATACTAGTAACCTGACAGGACAACTAGAAGCTCTAGAACAAAAGGAAGCAAATTCACCCAAGAGGGCTAGACTGCAGGAAATAATGAAACTCAGGGCTGAAATCAACCAAGTAGAAACAAAAAGAACTATACAAGGAATCAACCAAACCAGGAGCTGCTTCTTTGAGAAAATAAGATAGATAAACCCTTAGCAAGACTAACTAGAGGACACAGGGACAGTATCCTAATTAACAAAATAAGAAATGAAAAGGGAGACATAACAGAACCTGAGGAAATAGAAAACATCATCAGATCCTACTATAAAAGGTTATACTCAACAAACTGGAAAATCTGGATGAAATGGACAAATGTCTAAACAGATACCAGGTACCAAAGTTAAATCAGGATCATATTAATGACCTAAAAAGTCCCATATCCCCTAAAGAAATAGAAGCAGTCATTAATACTCTCCCAACCAAAACCAGTTTAGGACAAGATGGGTTTAGTGCAGAGTTCTATCAGATCTTCAAAGAAGACCTAATTCCAATTCTCCTCAAATTATTCCACAAAATAGAAACAGAAAGTACTCTACCAAGTTCATTCTATGAAGCCATAATTACTCTGACACCTAAAGCACATAAAGACCCAACAACGAAAGAGAATTTCTTACTATTTTCCCTTATGAACATCGATGCAAAAATACTCAATAAAATCCTCGCAAACCGAACACAAGAACATATCAAAACAATCATCCATGATGATCAAGTAGGCTTCATTCCGGAGATAGTTCAATATACAGAAATCCATCAATGTAATCCACTATATAAACAAACTCAAAGACAAAAACCACATGATCATCTCACTAGATGCTGAGAAAGCATTTGACAAAATACAACACCCATTCATGATAAAGTTCTTAGAAAGATCAGGAATTCAAGGTCCATACCTAAACATAATAAAAGCAATATACAGCAAACCAGTAGCCAACATCAAAGTAAATGGAGAGAAACTCGAAGCAATCCCACTAAGATCAGGGACTAGACAAGGCTTCCCACTTTCTCCCTACCTATTCAATATAGTACTTGAAGTCCTAGCCAGAGCAATTAGCCAACAAAAGGAGATCAGAGGGATACAAATAGGAAAGGAAGAAGTCAAAATATCACTATTTGCAGATGATACGATAGTATATATAAGTGACCCTAAAAATTCCACCAGAGAACTCCTAAACCTGATAATCAGCTTCAGTGCAGTAGATGGATATAAAATTAACTCAAACAAATCAGTGGCCTTTCTCTACACAAAGGATAAATAGGCTGAGAAAGAAATTAAGGGAAAAACACCCTTCACAGTAGTCACAAATAATATAAAATACCTTGGTGTGACTCTAACTAAGGAAGTGAAAGATCTGTATGACAAGAACAAGTCTCTAAAGAAAGAAATCGAAGATCTCAGAAGATGGAAAGATCTCTCATGCTCATGGATTGGCAGGATTAATACAGTAAAAAATGGCTATCCTGCCAAAAACAACCTACAGATTCAATGCAATCCCCACCAAAATTCCAACTCAATTCTTCACAGAGTTAGAAAGAGCAATTTGTAAATTCATCTGGAATAACAAAAAACCTAGGATAGCAAAAACTATTCTTAACAATAAAAGAATCTCTGGGGGAATCACCATGCCTGACCTCAAGCTGTACTACAGGGCAATTGTGATAAAAACTGCATGGTACTGGTTCAGTGACAGACAGGTAGATCAATGGAATAGAATTGAAGACCCAGAAATGAACCCACTTACCTATGGTTACTTGATCTTTGACAAGGGAGCTAAAACCATCCAGTGGAAAAAAGACAGTATTTTCAACAAATGGTGCTCTCACAACTGACTGTTAGCATGGAGAATACAAATTGATCCATTCTTATCTCCTTGTAGTAAGCTCAAGTCTAAGTGGATCAAAGACCTCCACATAAAACCAGAGACACTGAAACTTATAGAGGAGAAAGTGGGAAAAAGCCTCAAAGATATGGGCATAGGGGAAAAAATCCTGAACAGAACACTAATGGCTTGTGCTGTAAGATCAAGNATNNACAAATGGGACTTCATAAAATTGCAAAGCTTCTGTAAGGCAAAAGACACTGTCAATAAGACAAAAAAGCCACCAACAGATTGGGAAAGGATCTTTACCAATCCTAAATCTGATAGAGGGCTAATATCCAATATGTACAAAAACTTAAGAAGCTGGACTCCAGAAAATAAAATAACCCCATTAAAAAATGGAGTACAGAG
>NC_034602.1:38203616-38228977 GCF_900095145.1 Mus pahari | reverse complement strand
TTTTGTCTCTGTACCTATATCCTTTCATGAGTATTTTGTGAAACACCATTTCAAAGGCATTGAATCATCTGTGGTAAGTATCAGCTCTTTGAACACCAGATGTTATTGACAGCTTACCAGAACATAACTGCTACAAATTATCTCTACCAGCAGGAAACCAAACCAACTACTGATCTTTAAATATCAAGTAGAAACGATATCACTGCCAGCAAAACCAAGTACAAGGTATTTCCATGTAGTGTCACTACCAGCCGAGGCCATTGAGAGAATTAGGACTCTCCTTGAGAGTTTGAAGGGGGGCTGGTGAGATGGCTCAGTGGGTAAGAGCATCCAACTGTTCTTCCGAAGGTCCTGAGTTCAAATCCCAGCAACCACATGGTGGCTCATAACCATCCGTAACAAGATCTGACACCCCCTTCTGGAGTGTCTGAAGACAGCTACAGTGTACTTACATATAATAAATAAATAAATCTTAAAAAAAAAAAAAGAGAGAGAGAGTTTGAAGGAAGTTCACTGGTAAGTGACTAACTTCCGACTTGATGAACAAATCATCATTGTGAGTGAGTAGTAAGTACATAGCATAACTTTCAAGGGCTGCACAGTGTAGACCTGAGGCATACCTCGTATGTATAAAAACATACGGTGGAAAGACAAAATTCATAAAGGCATGTTTTTTTTCTATTTAGCATTGTTAAAGGCTTACGCTCTTTTGCCTTTAAATTGTCACCTTTTCTCTTTCATTCTGGTGGGTCCCAAATTTTCATCTTCTGGTTGCTTAACAGAATTAGAAAGTGAAGAAAGAATAGTCTACCTATATGGTTGCTTAAAAGAATGATGGGCTTTCTGTGAAGAAGAGGACCCCATGGTACCTAACCTAACACCTCTTGGGAGTCCTGCATGCCAGGTTAAGGACCTTTTAAAATGTTCTAAAATTTGGAAACTTTTAGATCCCAATTTCTGGTTGCATTATGTTGAACTCTTAAAACAAGTCTAAATAATTCAGTCCATATACTTCAAGAGTCTAAGACTCTGCCATTTTGTCCCCAAACTGGAACCAATTCTTCAATTGCCTCCTCTGGCCTCTTGTAGAGTCTCACTTGTTCAAAAGCACCTTAAAAGTCTCAGCCAGCTCTCTAGAGATCATGCTACTTTAAATAGAGTTTGCCATCAAACAGCTAAGCTGAACATTGAGTTAAGCCATTCCCAAATGTGAATTTCTAGATCATTTCCCTGAATCTTAGGTTTCCTCTTGTTGCTGTGACTGCCTGACAGATGTAGTTAAGGACACAGCCTGCACTGAACTTTTTGACACTACTTTTTCCTACACTGATCTCTAGAAGGCAGTTGACAAAACTCCTAACTACTTCACTGTAAAGGTCGTCATTTGCCTTGATAGTCGTGTTCCGTATTTAGAGAAGGTTCAGGGGACTGGAGACTCGGCTTCGATTGTTTTGGCAGAGGATCGGGTTCAATTCCCAGCATCCACATGGTGGCTTATAGGTGTCTGTAATTCCAGTTCCTGAAGATCCAAAGCTTCTGACTACCTTGGGTATCAGTGCTGCACGTGGTACACACGGTACATACAGGCAGGTAGAACCATTATGCATAAACAAAAACAAAAAATTAAGGGCTGCAAAGTAAATCACAAAACCTATATTTGGGAAACTGGTGCCTTCTCAAGCCAATAATATTCCCTGATTAGCTAAAATACTACCTAATATTTAAGGACCCAAAGATGCCATCATCTAACTAAAGAAAATGTTGGATTTGAGCATGCCCTCTAAGACTTTATTTTTAAGGAGGTAATAGATTTATTACCTAAAATTACCTAATAACTATACAAAGAATTGATATATTCATATGACACCCCTTAAAGGTTCTTGTTTCTTGTGGGGGTCTAGTTTCTAGCTTACCATACTCCAAGTCTAATAAAGGTATTTCCAATTACTTCATGAATACTGTACCACAGTCCTCCACCACACTATCTTCTAGCTAACATGGCATGTAAGATCATACCCTAGATTTAAATAGACTTCTGTATGGAATGTGTCTCTTGCTATCAAGACTTTTTCAAATATAAATATATTCAAATTATTGAATGAACCAACTTTCACCAGAGCTAGTGTTTTCGGTATTAATTGCAAAATGGTCAAAATATTTTACCTGTATTTGTTTTCTGGGGCAGAAATGTATGCACTTCCAACATTCATTGTAAACATTTCAGAAGCACTCAAATTTTAAAGAAACTTCCTATGAAACTATCCTGATTTGCAATTAAGAGCTTCATTTGTAGCACTGTTTTCTAAGTAGATTAGTGTTCATCTTTTGGTGGTGGTGGTGGGGGTGAGTAGGGATGGTATATGCCCTTACAAATGTGTCCAGCTATGTTTGAGTCAAAACAGGTATCAACATACAGAAAATGCATAAGACTGTTAAGTCTTTTCACATACCCTAAAAGTAAGATTTATGTGTGATTTTGGATAACTGAGCATGTAAATCAAAACAGGTTGTTAAAATATTTATGTTCTTCTTAGTTCTGCTTTTTTGTATTTCCAGTATTGAGCACAAAGATAAGTAAAATTGAAATAGTAATGGAATCTTAATTCTATAAAATTTAGCAAATTATAGGAGAGTAAAGAATGCTGAGCCATTTTGTCCCATCTTAAGGATAAAGGAGTTTAATTTAAGTAGATAAGAAAAATGTTCATGGATGTTATTGAATTCAAACACTATAACAATATGTCAAAAACTTGTTTTTGTAGATGCTTTGTGAATTTTTTTCTCTTAGTGTTAAAGGAAACTTTTTCCCTTTTTTTCAGAGAAAGCAGGGTTGAAATAGGTAATGATCTGAAAATTAAAATTGTTGATGAGTATGTATCCATAGTATGTATATTTCTCCATATATAAAAGGGCCTTGATCACAAATGCATTGTTTTATATTCACTTCAAAGGAAACTTTTCCCCAACTTTGGCAGCTGGATAAACCAACATCGGTGTACATGCTAAACAAAAGATAGCCATTTGTCCTCAACAAATGAGATAGATCCAATTTTCCTTAGGCATATTCTAGATTTCCTAAATATTGAATACAGCTAATAGATACACTGTCCATATCTATATAGTACCCATGATAGTGTCTTGGCATCTCTAGAAAAGAAATAGTCTTGAAGAAAATGTTTCGTTCCAATTTGAAAGCACATTTGTTTCTGGATTTTCATCCTAGGCTGTACAAAACGAACGCCTTGAGCTTTTGCTTATTCATGTGTTGTCAGAGGCATGGATACTGGAATGATAATTTACCACTCTCACATTCTCACTATGTGGCTTCTGATTAAATGCATTCACTGCAACTAGGATAAAGTAGAATTATACCACATTTGAAGAACAGATATAATATAGAAAAGATGATTCTTATGGGACTAAAATAACAGGGTTTTCCAACTAAGTAACATCAATAATGTATTTCAAGACGTTTTATCTTTATTAATGGCAATCAATAGTTTTTGTTGAAACAGCCCAGATAATCTTGGACTATAGAAGTCCATAATCATGGCTTGATCTCATGTTTCCTGAAAAGGGAAAAGCCATACTCTGGAGGAATACAAATGGTAGTAACCTGGACCAGTAGGCCATTCTTCCTAGAAGAGAAAACCAAAGACAGGAAAGTTTGGGATCAGGAGATCTTGTACAAGCTGATGGCTCATGTAAGCAACTTTATTGTGAAATTCAGCACATCATATACTGTATGCAGAGGGAGAAATGGAATAGTCAGTAGGAAGCTAATCAAGCAATATTACTTTAAAGAGAATATAGGATATCTCAAATCTGTCACAGGCCAAGCCTTGGGACTGATAACTCTAGTCTGTGCAGCGGGGAAAGTCACGTTCCCTGAAACTGAAACCTTAACTCCTTAGAAGCTCTAGCCCCAGCAGCATACCAGACCCTGCCTGGTCTGGGCAAGGATAGGGAGCTAATCTTCCCTTTGTTCTTTCATCAGGTTTTCTGAGACCCTTAAATTAGCCTTGATCCCAGCAGGTAGGTCTTGTCCAGGGGAATTTCCTATTGTGACTCCTATAATGTACATACCTAAAAATATAGCTTAACAATTGTATGTAATTAGCTTGGCTTGCATCGGTTACAATCATGAGACCCTCATGGGGTTATAATTGGTTACAACCCTCATATGGGAGTAAAACCAAGAAGAGACAGGACAAGGAGACCTCAATGATATACCACTAACTGCCTAATATCTCTTATGTGCTGAGAGTGTGTCAATGAGGTGAGGAAAAGAAATGTTTGAGTTGGGATATAATAATAATAATAATAATAATAATAATAATAATAATAATAATAATATAAAAATAAAGTAAAAATAACAACATGTTATAAAACAACAACAGTATGTTGACTCAAATTGGAGAAAATTATGTGAGAAAACTTAGATGATTGCAATGTGACAAGACAATCCTGCAATTACTTGGGGTTAGGCCATATTTAACCAGTAGTCTTCCGGTAGATCAGAATTTTGCTTGGCCTAACAAGATTAAAGCAGTTCCTAGTAAACCAACCGAAGTGATCCATGCAGGGCCCAGAGGTTAGTATAATAAGGAGCAAGTAGGGTCTGGTGTTTCTGTTTTAGGGTTGGAGAGTAAGGCTTGGATTACCAGCTAAGCATTTGCCAAATATTACATTCACATCTATGCTGTGCCACAGGACTTGGCAATCTGACACCAATTGTTTTACAGTGTGTTAATTGGATGGTAGTCCAATAAAAACAACTTCCCTTTGTGAATGCTTCATTAAGGTACACAGGTATAGATCTTCTACTGATGAGACCCTTATAGATGGACTTTTATACTTGTACCTTTGATAAGCTAACATTTTGACAAAGTATTTACTCTGGTGACATGCCTAAGGGGAAAACAACTACATAAAGAATCAAAATTCCTTTATTTGTTGAAGGCTATTAATGTTGGCCTCAACCCAATGAATTTTGGGGAAAAAATTAATTAAGTATGTTACATCTTGGAGCCTAGATCTTATGAAATGAAGATGACTTCATAGTGTCTTAAAGCTATGATTCAGAGCCAAATTTCTTTCTTGGTACACAACTTGACTCTGTTGATCACATTTACTTAGTATACATGGTTTTTAAAATGTGCCAGGTTGCAAAAATCAGCAAATAAAGCATTTAGAAAATTATTTTTAATATATAAAAGGAAGGAGTGGGAAGGGAATATATACTGTACACACAATAAGTTTGAATGTTGTTGGGAATGACTTTCTTACATTGTATTAAGGTGTGTCTCTGTATTTTCAGTTGTTGATTCTGTACTGGCCAAGAGCTAACTACTGGCAGGATTTTGGTATTGTCATTTCTATGGTCCATCCCTGGGTTTTCTATTTTGTAAATATTCATCCTTCCTCACCTTCCTAATGGCAATCTAGAGATGTGTCAGAGGTTGTCTTGCTGTTGATTGGTTGTAATAAAGATCTGACAGCCAGTAGCTAGGACAGGAAGGAGGAGGGTGGGACTTCCAGGCAGAGAGAGTGATGCAGGGAGACAGAAATAGATGTGGGAGAACTGAAAGCACACAGGAGGGGAATAGACAGGAACAGTGTGGAACAGAGAGGTATAGAGCTAGCCTCACAGCCGGTTAAAGGATAGAATCATCGAGTTAAGTTTGAACAGTAGCTGGGAGACTGCCCCAACAAAAGACTGTATGGTAAGACATGGTTGTGAACATGGCAGCATGGCACAGTTTTGGCTGTGGAGCACCAGCAACCTGAATAATGCATCTCTGGCCTTCTAGTGTACAGATGGTGTTGCTTTTCCCTGTATGCTTGTCTGTTTTGCCTTTTTCTATACCATATGTCTGCAAATACAAATCTGGTAGATTTTTCTGGGAAAGGGATTTAGGGCATTACTAGAGAAGGAACTGACTCTTATGTGTATTAGGAACAAACTGCTCAGGCCCTGGCCATTCAAATAGCCAACCCAGATATATCGGGACAAGGGGTTCTGGATGTGGAGGCTGACTGCCTTAATTATTCTCTGGGAAGTTTTAGCCAACTCATGATTATTAAGTTGTACCAGGAAATATTTGAAGCAGGAAATGTTTTTGAGAGACCTGAAGTTTTAATAGTTAAGAGAAATGAAGACCCCAGAGAAAAAGGAAAAATGGGCCTAGGTCATTAAGGCCAGGGATGACCATAGAAAAATACAAGAGACAAGATAGAGGAGGAAGTAGCTGGTCTACTGGATTAGTGATCAGTAAAGGAGATATCTCTAATAATAGAAAGTTTGATCCAGAAATACTACTGGGGAAAACTGGAAGACTTAGGTATAATTTTAAAAAAGATAAAGGGTGGTAGAAGAGTTTGGACCCCACCAGGGAGAGTTGGCCCCTTGGCATCACCTGCGAAAGAAAACTACGGTAGAAGTTCTAAGAGATAGAATTCAGGCTTGTGACGGAGCTCTGGGAGAAGTTGCAAGAGGAATTAATATTGCATATGAAAAAGAGTTCGAAAAGCAGTGTAGAAGTATGTACTAGGATGAGCTCAATAAACTGGAGGAAGAGATTCTGCAGATTTAAGCAAGCTAAAAATATTAACATTATTCCAACCTGTTTAGCACCTCTCTGTTCTCGTGCTAATGCTGGAACCAAAAGTTTATGCCCAGATGACCTGTGATTTGGTGGGTTTTTCTGAGAGTTAGAAGTTAATATAGAACTTGTTTCTGCAGACACTGGACTGTGACTTTATGTATGCTTTCTGCTTTCTGGTGATGACATAGTTACATGGAGTTTTTCAGTAGAAATAATGAGTTTGAGGAAGATAACAAAAAGGCTTTTGATTTTGTATTACTGTATAACAAGGAAGTTTGTAACCAATAACAGGCTAAGGTGAACTCAGAGAGAGAGACAGACAGACAGACAGACAGAGAACCTGAACACTGTCTCCAAGCACAGCTTCAGAACAGCAGTGTCAGCTTACACCTGCATCCTTGCCTGAGACTCTGATTTCACACTGATCCAAACATCCCACCCTTGGAATTGCTGAGGCTGGTCCTCAGCAAAAGGTTTACGCTTTAAACTATATAAAAGACTCAATGTCATTATTTATACCTCTGGTGGGTATGCAAATAGCCCCCACAATAGAATGTCATGTAAATGATGACAAAGGGGAGATAAAAACAAAAACCACTTACCTAAACATCAGATTTCACTGGCTTCCATATTATCTGGAATCCCTGTGAAAATGCTTGTACTGGCTGGTTCTGTGTGTCAACTTGACACAGGCTGGAGTTATCAAAGAGAAAGGAGCTTCAGTTGAGAAAATGCCTCCATGAGATCCAGCTGTAAGGCATTTTCTCAATTAATGATCAAGGGGGGAGGTCCCCTTGTGGACAGTGCCATCTCTGGGCTGGTAGTCTTGGGTTCTATAAGAAAGCAACCTGAGCAAGTCAGGTGAAGCAAATCAGTAAGTAACATCCCTCCATGGCCTCTGCATCAGCTCCTGCTTCCTGACCTGCTTGAGTTCCAGTCCTGACTTCCTTTGGTGATGAACAGCAATGTGGAAGTGTAAGCTGAACAAACCCTTTCCTCCCCAACTTACTTCTTGGTCATGATGTCTGTGCAGGAATAGAAACCCTGACTGAGATAGTGCTGATGGCATTATGCTTGGCTTGGTGTCCTTAAATAATTATTAGTAAGGGAAGTTCATGCATAGTTGCCCCAAAGTTAGAATTGTTGAAAGGTTAAAGAGTAGACTTAATTGCAGAACAGAGACTTTATTTAAGAGACATGATATTGAGTGAAAAAAGATCACATTAACAATTAAGTCATTTCTAATTTTCACAGTGCTGTCTTCAATTGTACTTAGAAGTGGTTGTGTTTTGTTGATCCTTATTGGTGGGCTTTTAAAGTACTTATTTTCTCCGTAGAGGAAAAGGTCAGCTTACAGCTCTTTTAGGGAAAAAAAGTGTAGGTAGCAATGTTCCAGCAACTAAGCTCATTTAGTTTCCATAGCAGAAAAAAGTCTACAAGGAGCTAGGGAGATAGCCCTATGGCTAAGAGCACTCTTACAGACAGCCTTTGTCTGGTTTCTCACCCATGTCTGGTGGCTAACCTTCTCCTGTAAACTCTGTCTCCCAGGGATCCAGTGTCTTCTTGTGAACATACACAGACACAAACACATGCAATTTAAAAATAGCAAAGATAAATGTTTAGAGAAAGAAAAAGTCTACAAATGTAGAAGACAAGCGCTGCCCTCTACACCATTCAAAGGCTAAAGGGACAACTGAAAGTAGACATGAGGAACAAAATTGAAAGCAGGGACATTTTGTTTAATTTTTTATTTTTTGAGACAGGGTTTCTGTATAGCCCTGGCTGTTCTGGAACTCACTCTGTAGACCAGGCTGGCCTCGAACTCAGAAATTTGCCTGCCTCTGCCTCTGCCTCCCAAGTGCTGGGATCAAAGGCGTGCGCTGAAAATATTTTTTTTACCTATCTTTATTTAGCCAGGCAACTAACTCCTTCTAGCAAATTACAGAAGGCTTATTTTTCTGGAGAAACTGAACCAAATAAAAGTGAGAACTGAGAGACAGGACCAAAGCTATGCTGAGGACAGACAACTGGGAATGCCAGTATTAAGAACATTGTGAACCTGCATGCATTCTCTACCTGGCTGTTACGGGCGTGTATGTCCAGACATGTCCAACCATCCAGGAAAGATGAACAATAATTTTACATTTAACTATTTGCTACAGTGAGACCCAAAGACTACAAACCCTGCTCATTATGACATAACTTATAGTCACTTGAACTCAATATACACTGACAACTAAGAATCACTAGACATTTGAGGAAACTCCAACATGAAAGCCAAACATAAAACTGCCAAAGAATCTCAGATATTCTCAGAAACATTGGACAGCTTACCACATTTATGAAATAACCAGAAAGAGCTATTGGAAAAATTTATAATTCTCAAACTTAACGTAAAAAGTTGCTTAAAATTTGGAAACTAGAACATTAAGTCAGGGATATAGAAAAAAAGAAAATTATATCAGAATGAAATGCTCCTTGGTGACTTCCAAAATGATATGAGAAAGGACATTATTTTAGGGTTCCTGTTTATGTTGAAGAATCAGGAAAGAGGACTGTATCATTTACTGAAAGTATGCAAGGCCCAAAATCAGCCGTCACTAATTTTTTTTGCAAATGTTGACTTCAGCTGTAAATAAAATTAGTATCAGATTCAGAAGTCAGACAAATATTAATGAAATCATTGGCTTTTGAAAATGCTAATTCAGAATGCAAAGGGGCGATTAGGCCTTTCAAGGCAACATCAGAACCAATAGATGAATGGATTGGAAATATGGCAATATTGGATCTCATGTTTATGATGCTACTTTGATAGGAGAAATAATTTCTAAGTTTGAAGAAAAACAAAAAAGTCAGGTGTTTTAATTGTGGTAAGCAAGTTCATAAGAAAAGAGATTGTAGGCAAGGCATTTCTAGAAATATTGTTTTTCTTTTCTAAAGATAATCCAAAAAGAAGGCCTCAGTTTTCTGGAGTATGCAGAAGGTATGGCAAAGGCCTACATTGGACTAATGAATGCAGATGAACAAAAGACAGGCAAGGTAATATTTTCTATTGGGAAAAATCCTAGGGGCCCTCCTGTCCATATTAGATTGGATTCAGTCATTCCCTGTCAGTTTTGGAAAACTCATCCATGGAGCAAATAACCTGGACTTCTGGGAGCTTCCAGAGACTGATCCACCAACCAAAGAGCATACAGGGGCTGGTTCAAGGCCCCTGACACATATGTAGCAGAGGGCTGCTACATCTAACCTAATAGTAGGATGTGCCTAATAGTACAGACTTGATGCAGGCTTACAGGTTCTGTGATTCAGTCCATTATCATCATGACAGGAAGGATGGCTGCATCCAGGCAGACATGACACTGTAGGAGCTGAGAGTTTGAAATCTTCATCCAAATGAAGCAAGAGGCAGACTGTATTCCAGGCAGATAGAAGGGTCTCAAAGCCCATGCCCACAGTGGCACATTTCCTCCAACAGGGCAACATCTTATAATGCCGTTCCCTGGGCCAAGCATATTGAAAGCCCCACAGGTACCCAAAGAAATGAAATTTGGCAAGTGGATATATTTCATTTCCCAGACTTTGGAAAGATAAGATATGTGTGCCATACAACAACTGTGGAGAGACATTGAATAATAGGAAAAAAAAAACCTGCTGAATTAAACCAGCCTGTATATTTTAAAGATGTGTTGATGTATATATCACATAGTGTATAATACTTAAGACAGAAACCTGGAATTGTGTTACATTGGGGAAAATTTTTTTGTCTCTATTTCCACAGGAGAAGAAAAGCTATGAATACTATCAAGATTGATAAAGATGAGATTCAAACAGGAGAGACCTCCTGAATAAGGAGAAATATCTCCTTATTCATCAGATAGCTTGATCATTCAGTCCAAATGAACTTATAAAGATTAACAAATGCCTTTCACTTGATCAGAAATGAAAAAAGAAATATACAAAATAATAATATTTTTAAATGATAAACTTACCAAAGGCACACTTGCCTCACTGGCATGAAATGAAAAGTGGGTTTTCATAAACCACCTGTCTTAATTCTTGGTGTTCCTTCACAAATGTATAATTCCTGTAAAAGTATATGATTTATATACTAAAGATAGCATTCTATATAATGTGGAAATAAATAGGAAGCTTGTATTTAATACATGGACTCCTGTGACCCTGATCACCGGAGATTTTTGTCCCAAGGAGTTGTGGGATAAGCCTAAGGTTCTCTCGGTTGCGCTTCCGGGTGCTCTGCAATGCCTGGGAGGTAGGCAGGAGTTCACAGTAGTATCACTGTCTCCATTTCATACCCAAACTGCTGTTTGTAATCACCTGATCAAATAGTTAATTTTTCTCACCTATAAAATGAGTATTGTCACTGGAGGGCGAGAAGTTTATAAAATAAAATATATTAGCCAGACAAAAATCATAATAATGACAACTATTCCCACTTCAGAAAAATCTGACCAGGATTCTGTCTTGTTTCTCAAAGTCCATTGTTCAAAACTAAAGAAAACCAGATTTTGGCTCCCTACCTACCTGCTTTCCCAATCTAAGGGCAACAACTTCAAAACATGACATGGTTCAGCCTCCGGTCTGCCTGAGGTAATGGCACAGGTTAGATGACCTCCTTCGCTTTAACTGGGTAGGCTTGGCTTCTCAGCCCCATCTGGTTCTCCTTGTACACCCCTTTCCCACTACCACCTTTTCTAGCTCTTGCAGGACTTTTTCTACTTGATGCTACCCCTTTCGCTACTCTGATACCGAAACCTGGGGATGCCCCGCCCCCACCCCCAGGTTTCGGTCACTAGTGACCTTTGAGTAGACGATGCAGGGAGATCTCTAGCTTTCGGCACTGAGCAGGTTCCTATCAATTTAGTCCCACCGTGAGGTTCCAGCTCTATCCCACTTTGAGCTCCAGATCTCCACCTCCTAGAATCGGAGTGGTTAGTTTCCTCATCCCCACCTCTGCCCTTCAGCATCTCGCCTCCTCTCTTCACCCTCTGCTCTAAGCATCAGGGCTGCAGGAATTAGACCCGCTCTCTCACCTGTCCCATCTACTACCACAGAATTTTCTAATATTTTCATTCTGATTAGCGGGTCTGCTAGGGACTAAAGCCAGCATTTCTTCATCTTGGGCTGAGCTATCCACCTCGGGCTGAATTGCTCACAGTGGAGTTGGAAGCTACAAGCCACCCAGTTGACCAAGGGGGAAAAAAACTGTCCAGGGCACCGCCCCCCGTCCCCCCCCCCCGTCCCCCAACAGCCTTCAGAAGCTGTCCTCTTGCAGGTATAGCCCGCATCCTCTCCGAAGCATCCGCAGATGGTAAACCTCACGTGCAAGGCGCCAGCGCTACGCTGCAGGGTGCGGGTGCCCGCGAGCCAGCTAGCCCGCGAACGAGCACGAGCAGAGGAAGGTGGTGCGCGAGTGGGCTCGGGAAGGAGACACCTCCGGAAAGAGAGCCACGCGGCTGTGCTGGCAGGACTGCAGTGCCACCTCTCTAGAGAAAGCTCTCACGCCCGTGCTCGAACGCACGTGCACACGGCCAGCCGTGAGAGCGCGCGAGTCAGAGCATTTCAGTGCAGGGCTCCTTAAAGCGATGGCATCTGCCCTCAACAGCAAAATTCACCCGCCAGGAACCTGCGCGAGCTCCAAAGCCGACGCCCGCGGTGGCTCGGGCTGGAGAATGGACTGTGATCCGGAGATGCACGTGAAAATGTGCAAGAAGATCGCTCAGCTCACCAAGGTAAGGCGGGGTGCTGCGGGCGGACCAGCTGTGTGCCAGAGGCACCCAGGATAGGGGTGGGAGTGTAGAAGCAACCCGGGGGAGGACCGCACTGAATCCCCACAAACTTTGTCACAGAGACCAAGGGAAGCTGTTCTATATCTGAGTGAAGTGACCTTCTGGAGACTGCTTTTGGAAGCAGCAGACAGGATTCTTTGCCAAGGAAACTCCCGCAGCCTGCTGGTTTAGCAGGTGGGCTGTGCTTTCCCAGGGCTAGAGGGTGTGTGTGTGTGTGTGTGTGTGTGTGTGTGTGTGNGNGAGAGAGAGAGAGAGAGAGAGAGAGAGAGAGAGAGAGAGAGAGAGAGAGAGATCATGTTCCCTTGCCAGCCCTGTTCAAATCTTCAAATCATGCCTGGAATGTTGTGATTTTATTCTCTATAGCTGGGAAGATCATATGAGACCTATTTAAACACGATTCATTAATTCCTTCATTCAACAAATATTTGAATCATTTGTTGAGTGCTAGCAGCCTTTCATGGCATCGTACTAAACCTGGAAGGCAGCCCAGGGGATTTACTATCAAACTGACTACAGGCATGTGTTGGATCATAAATGGGAAAGGGTAGGATGCCGTATATGATTGTGGCGATGGAAAAGACCTTGGGAGGTCAGCCAGCCCATATCCCTACTTCATCTCAGGATCTTGGTTGAATATATCCAGGAGGTACAGCTGAGATGTTGCCAGTGCGGGTTGTTAGTCCCTGGCAATTTCCCAGTTAGGAACAACTCGGCACAGATTCCCTCCACATATCTGTAGAGAGGTCTCTCCTGCAGGGTCTGAGTGGTTTAAATTGTTTACTTGGTATTTTTCATTTGGTCTCGAACGAACTCCTAACACAATGCCTACTAGTAAAGACTAGCTCCCGCTTTTGTCCCAAAGTAGAATGAAGGACATATTCTGATTTCTTTCCTAAACATCTTCCTCTTCCTTTCCATACCTGCTTTTCTGAAGGATGGGTGAGCATCCTTACCACACTGGAATCCAACACAGGGTGAAACAGAACAGCACTAGCTTTCTTCTCCTGACCTCCCGTTGACATCTTCATATTCTTGGCACAGGAGCCTGTCTCCAGATCGTTGTCTCTTGGAAGCATTGATTTGTGCCATGATGTCTAACCCATAGTTGTCTAATAGTGCCGGTCAAAAACTTACTTAAGTTTATTATATAAAAATGATTTTAGTATCTGAAAAAGCAGTTATAGTATCTGGCACCTTCCTTGTCTTCAAAAAGCTAAAGTTTTTGTTGTTTGTGTGTTTGTTGGAAGAGAAGCAAGATTTGAAATAGCAAGAGCAATTAAAAGCACATAACAGGAGGTACATGTGATACTTCCAGTTATGAGTCCTGTGGAAGTGGAAAAAAAAAAAGTGGGGTACAGCATTGTGTGCAGAAAGAAGGGAAAATTTATGAAAGAATTATCCTTGACTTGTGATGGTGATGATCTATGGGGTGTCTGCTCTATTTAAAAGATTGATTATCATTTTTGTTTATGTGTACATGTGTGTCTGTACATATACACCATTGGTGGGTGCCTATGGGAGCCAGAAGAAGATGTGGGCTTTCGGGAAGCTGGAGTTACAAGTGACTATGAGCCACCCAATGTGGTTGCTGCGCATCAAACTCAGATCCTCTGTAACAGCAGCAAATATTCTTAACCACTAAGCCATCTCACTAGCTCCATATCCTGAATGTTGGTGCAAAAAGTCCTAGGCAGGTTTTGTTCTGGTTTAGTAGAGTCATTTTGAAAAAGGGACTCTGAACTGAGAAAATGCCTCTCTAAGATTTCCCTGTAGGCAAGTTTGTAGTTTTTAAAATTACAGTTGGTGTGTCTAGCTGACTGTGGGTGGTGCTATGCCTGGGCAGGTGGTCATGGGCACTATACCAAAGCAGGCTGGGTAAGCCAATGAGCAGCACTCCTCCATGGCCTCTGCTTCAGTTTCTGCCTTCAGGCTCGTTCCCTGACTTGCCTGGATGATGGACAACCAACTGTAAGATGAAATAAACCCTTTCCTCTCCAAGTTGCTTACAGTGATAGTTTTTAATCACAGCAATAGAAACCCTGACAAAAGCGTAGCCCTTCCCTTTGGGGTATGTCAAACACATAAATAGATTATTTCAATGTAATTGGGTAGTGATTCAATTCAGTAATATTTATGGAATACCTATTTTGCTAAGCCATGAAGACTCAGCAATACAGAAGGCAAACGCCATCCCTGGTACATAATCAGCAATATTCCTCAGTGTATGTTCTCCATTACAAATCATGATTGAGTTTTACTATATAGGGCCTCTCAGTACCACTTTTCACACTAATTTCTTAAAGTAAGAGTTTTGTTTCTGATAAACTACTCTTCTTTTGCCTACTATTTGTATGGTGCATATTTTCTACATTTGCACATGTAGTATTTGCATGAGCTTTTCTTTGATAGGTGAATTTAATCCAGATGATCATGAATATTTTTCTGTCATGATTTGTGGGTTTCCTTTGCCATTCTTCCCCTGTGCTTTCTCAGTCTCTATTTCCACATTCTGTAAGATTAGGAAAAAATGATTTACATTCTGTGACTGGTTTGAGAGCTTGAGCCTTTATTCAACTCAGTCTTAGGACTGCCATTCATGTTTCAACATAGCTACTTAACTATGATGCTTTCTACTAAAGGTTTTAAAGTGAATTTTCCTACAGAAGAGCTTTTTTTTCACCTGTCAGTGTAATCCCATGTGTGTTTAGTGAACACAATTGTGTCCAGTGATTCATAAAGCCTAGTTGGAGAACAAGTCCATGTCTCATGCACATTTGAAGGCAGTCCCTATTCACACCCCCATCACTAGGCAGCCTTTTATTCTTTTCTGTCCTTTTCCAAAACAATTGCTTAATGATTTTAGTGCATAATGTCTGAGTAAGTATATACACACATGCTGTGTGTGCACGTGCTGATGATCAGGAGGAAACAGCAAGAGTCCCCTCTCTCTCCCTGCTTATTCCTATGAGGGAGGCAAGGTCTCTCCCTGATCCAAGAGGCTCAAGTTTTCCCAGCTAGGCTGGCAGCCAGCAAAGTTCGATTATCCTTTTATTCCTCCCCATCTCAGAGCTGGTGTTAAAGCTGGATGTGTAGGTGCTGGGATTTGAACTCTTGTTCTTGTGGTTGTTCAACATACACTCTTAGCCACTAAGCCATCTCTCCCTCCAGCCCAAATATCCAGGTTTGTCTCTTGTAGGTATTTCAAATAAATGAAATGATGCAATACTTAATCCTTTATTTCTGGCTTTTTCTTAGAGGACCATCCATGTCCTATCACATAATATCACATATGCATCTATCTCTTATATAGCTATCTCAAGTTTGATTTATCATGATTTATCTATTCACCAACTGATAATTTGGGATTCCATCTTTTCTGGTTATCACCAACAGCACTGCTAGGGACATGATAAATCCATATGCAAGTCTTTATGTGCCCTTGGATACATACATACTGAAAAGCAAAATCTTTCTCTTTTAATGCTTACTTTTAATTTTAATTGATGCATAAAGTCTGTATGTATTTGTGGGATACAGATGTTTCAAGCCCGTAATAACTCAGGGTATCAGTGTCTCCATCACCTCAACTATTTGCTGTTTCCTTGTGGTGATACTGTTCAAACTCTCTTCTAGCTATTTGGAAAGACACAAATACTTAGCATCCACCATAGTTATCCTGTGCTCTGGAACATTAGAAGGCATTCCACCTGCTCCAACTGTACCACTGTATTCAATAACCAGTCTGTCACCTTCCTCTTTACACTCCTTAGCCTCCACAAAGGTAGAAAGTAGAGTAGCCTCTGGGAACCACTACTCTACTTTCTACCTTTGTGGAATCAATTATTTTAGCTACCACATGTAAGTAAGACTATGCAGCATTGTCTTTCTGTGCCTAACTTACTGCAGTTACCCTGATACCATCCAGCTCCATTCATGATGCAGCAAGTGATGGGATTTTATGCTGTTGTATGAGTGGATAGACCTCTACTGTGTGTAGATAACACAGTTTCTTTGCTCACCCATTAGTGGACATTTAAGTGTGTTTCATGTCTTGGCTTTTATGACTACATCTTCATCCCTCTCTTTTTCCTTCTTGTTTCCTCTCCTGAAATGTCTTTGTCTCTAAAAAATTGGATCATATTTATCTTTTAAGCTCTACTTCCTCTAAAAAGAAAAGCCTTTGAAAACTTTCTTATTTTAAATGTGTTTATTATATGGTAATTTCTTTTTCTTATCCATGTGTTTCTCTAGAAGTTGACATAGTAACAGGCACAAAATAGAACCTTTCTAAATTTCCTCCAAGTGTAGGCTGGAGAGGTAGGTGGCTCAGTGGTTAGGAGCACTATCTGCTCTTCAGCAGAGCTGGGTTGATTCCCACACCCACATGGCAGCTCACAGCCATTTGTAACGCCAGCTCAGGGGATCTGTAAGGTCTCTGAGTGTACTGCTCATACCTGCTACAGATAGTTACATACAGACAAAACAGTGATTACATTAAAAAAAATTATTCCCATATATTTTTAAAGATTTCTCTTACACTGATTCATAAGAAAATGTAGTGATATATCTCCAAAAATAATAAAGTCCTAATTTATAACATTCTGCTGGTAGCCTAGTAAGCAAACAATCAAACAATCCAAGACGCACATGAAAGCCACCACCTGGAGAGCTTTTAACAGTCTAGCAGTCTGTTGGGTCTTATAGCACATAGCTTGAGAAGCTGAAGTAGGGCAAAGAATTGCAGGTTCAAACCTGTCCAGCTACATAATGAGTTGCCTAGGCAACTTAGCCTTGTCTCAGAATTTTAAAAACCTGGGGATGTAAGTCAATGGTAGAGTGCTTGCCTACCATACACAAGCTCCTAGATATCGATTCCCAGTAACACACACACACACACACACACACACACACCAGATGCAGTGGCGACCCTAAACTAGATCCAATCCTGGCAGTTTGACTTGAGGCTTCCTAGCATTAGAGATGTTACAACCCAGTGCCAGCAGTTCTGACTTTCCAGCTGTTTGACTCCCCATTTTGATGCTCTGTAGAGGGTGAAGACAGCTGCCCAGTAAACTTCAGAATAAACGGTTACCCTCATAGACTGGAGAAAAGTGGGCCCTTCCCTAGCCTTCGAAGCCAGGAAGTGTGGTGAGGCAATAGGAACGATGCCTTGGCAAAGACATCCTCCATCACAGGCTGCCACTTGATAGACCCTTGTGTTTTACTGGCTTAAAGGAGTACACGTTTTATTACATTCTCTGACTTGATGCCATCTACTCCTCTGAAAATATTCTTGAGCTTGTGAGAGCTTGTTTGGGGCCAGATATGTAAATAGTTTGTCCTTTGAGAACTACAGATCTGTTTTAACAAGCCCACACTGTTGGAATCTTACAATTTTACATAAACCCTGATGTAAAGAGAGCTAGCTCACTATTCTTTGCATCATATCCATAAAACAGTATAAAGTGCTCCCTGAGCGGAGAGTCCTTGACTCCCACTAAGATGTTTCAACTTTACATTACCACTCTAGTCTTCTCCCTCCTCCCCACCTCCATCCCACAGCCTTCCTTCAATCTTTTCTCCACACAGCAGCAACCAGAGTGACTTCAAACCCTCTTACATTGCTGATAGGAATACACAATGATGTAGCCACTTTGAAGAAGTGTTCAACTTTCCCCTAAATAGTTGGACAGAATGTTACATGATCCAACAATTACATTGCTGAGTACCCAAGAGAAATGAAAACAACTGTCTCCATACACATTGGTCCATGAGTGTTTGTTCATAGAGATATTAATTATATTGCTAAAAATTAGAAACAAACTAAAAGTCTGTCGACCAAGGAGTAGGTGAGTAAGTTATATAAAATACATTGTTGGCATGTATAACTTGCTAAGGAATGCAGTCCCTCTTCCTTCCTTCCTTCCTCCCTCCCTCCCTCCCTCCCTCCCTTCCTTCCTTCCTTCTTTCCTTCCTTCCTTCCTTCCTTCCTTCTTTTTTAGAGTCTTACTATGTATCCCTGGCTGACATACAGCCCACTGTATAGACCTGGCTGGTGTTAAACTCAGAGATCCTCCTCCCTGTGCCTGCTGGGTGCTGTGATTAAAGGCACGCACCACCTTACTCAGACTAAGGGTTTCATTTGAAGATTAAAAAAAAAAATGTTCTGAAGTTGAATGTAGTTATGGTTGTATAACTCAATATACTGAATGCCATTTAGCCATCTATATAATGTCTTTTATCCCCTAAAAAAAAATAAAAATCAGTCTACTCTAGTCTCCATTGCTACCCCCACATTCTAGATAAAGTTTTCAACTCTGACCCTCTCAAATCCTGTTTCGACATTCTCAATGATCATTCTTGCCCCTCATATTGCTGAAGGAATGATCTTTTAATGTGAACCAAAGCATATAATTACAACATTTAAAACTCAATAATGGTTTCTTTGGAAGCAAAATCCCATTTCCACTTAGAATGAAATTTGTTCATCTATAATAAATTATTTACCACAATGACTTGAAGTGGCTATTTCCTACACCCAAGTCTCCTCTGCCACAACAGCCTTCCTACAGCCCTTCAACTGGGAGATCACCTATTGCTGTGCTTGAATGTGAAATGCTGCCCATAGGCTCATGTGTTTGAACACTCGCTTCCCAACTTGAGGGAGTCTGAGAAAGTTATGGATCCTTTAGGAGGTAGAGCCTTGTTGGAGGAAATGGGTCACTCCGGACAGGTTTTAACATTTTATAGCTAGTGTCTACTCTCTGTGGATTCTCTGCTTCCTGAGTGTGGTTGCCATGTGACCAGACAACATCCTGTTTCCTCCTCCATGCCTTCCCTGCCTGCTGCCATGTTTTCCACAGACTGATTGCCTGTCTCTCTCTGGAAATGTAAGCCAAAACAGACATTTTCTACCTTAAGTTGCTCTTGTTAAGGTTATGTTATCACAGCAACATAAAACTACGACACCATAAAGCATCTGTATTATTTTTCCAATATTGGTGTCTTTCATATGGAGACTGAGAATATAACATACATATGAACCTGAACCCACTTGCTAGTCTTTTGTTACTTCTTTGTAACCCCTAATTTGATACTGAATTGGTTTTGCTTGGTTGGCTGGTATGTATGTGTGAGTGTTGTTTTGTTCGCAACTTGTTGTTGTTGGGTTTTTGTTTTGTTTTGATCTATCAGAAGCTTTCAGAAAGAACTTTCTATTCACATAAATAACAATTGATGTAATCTGGCATTAAATTGCATAATTACAATAATAAATGAAGCTGGTATAAACAGGCAACTCTGGACAGGAAAAAAAAGATCCATTTTTCTAAATGGGGATTGCATGGAGACCTGCGAAGATCATCTATTGTTTGTATACAGAAATAAATTACAGGAATGTTAACAGTTTACCAAGGGAGAACTGGGAAAGCCTTAAATATTCTGAATGAGCACAAGTTTCCTTGAAACTTTGCCAGCATTTCAGTTGATTCTAGTTTTTCCTCACGATAGTCAGTAAGACGTTTTTCTTATTAACCCTTTTGACTCTTGAGCCTCTATTGATGCGCCCCTGTCAGATTCTTTCCTGGAGGTTGACTCCTTTAGCGAGCTCAACATTGTTACAGGTAGTGCCTGTGAAGATGAGGAAGATAGAAATGAAACAGCATAGAAGGAAAAATATTTAATGGCATTTCAAACAATCTGGTGGCAAACAATCAGGCATTATTGAATGCCTGATTTCTTCACTATAAAGCTCACCTTTAAAAAAAAAAGATACATTTATTACAACTCTCTTCTCTCTAATAATCTAATCACAAAAACATCCCTAAGAGACTCTACAGTTACAGAGACAATAGCATCATTTTTGTTGTTGTTTTGTTTTGTTTTTGATACAGGTCTCTCTATGTAGCCTTCATTGTCCTAGAATTCACTGTACTCAACTGGCCTCAAAGTCACAGAGATCTGAGTGCTTGATTAAAGGTGTTCAACACCATGCCCAGTGACATCATTACTTGTAAACTACTTTGACATAATCAGAATCCAGGCATTTGGCTCACTTTCTGACTGTTTAATGGGCCCTTTTGCAACTATTTAGTATATTGTGAGCTCCAGAGAATGAGACTATATCTGGTATGTGCTCTAGGGTAATTTGAAGTATCAGAGAAACAAATGCCTTCCTCATATTTCAGAGGCCCAATAAAAGCAAGCATGCTAGCAAGTATATGTGAGGCAAGTCACTGACCTTGATCTCTCCAGAAAGCCGTTTTCTTAGCTAAAGATCATTAAAGAAATAGAAAGACCTACTTTTGCATCTTTGGTATCATCAAGAACAGTGTCTTCCCCAAACTTCTGAGGTGTAACAAATGTTTTAAAAACAGAAAAGTTCTTTTCCTAAGAATATATTTCCCCTGCTGAATTCCAAAAGAGCCCTGTGTAACTTTGCCCCTTGACCTCAAGACTCTTGCTTCATTGAAATGCAAGCCTGTAAGGTCACTCAGCTTTCCTTCTTGCTACGTTCTCAGGGATATTGTTTTCTCTTGATACTGATATAGAAGACTAAAAATAAATCACACACACACATACACACACACACACACACAGAGAGAGAGAGAGAGAGAGAGAGAGAGAGAGAGAGAGAGAGTCCATGTCAAATCCCTATGAGGGCTACCTTATTAGGAAAAAATGCATTTGCAGATGTAATGAAGCAATGAGATGAGACAGAACTGTGTTATTTGACTGGTGCAAGCATCCTTATTAAATCCAATGACAAGCATCCTTATTAGAGAAAGGCAGAGGATGAGCATGGTGCTTCAATAGGTTTGGCCCCCAGAGACTCATGCTTGAAAGGCTTGACCCATGGGGAGTGGCACTATTAGGAGGTGTGGCCTTGTTGGAGTAGGTGTGACCTTGTTGGAGGAACTTTGTCACTGTATGGGTGGGCTATGCTCAAGCTCTGCCCAGAATGGAAAAGGAGCCACCTCCTGCCTGCCTACAGATCCAAATGTAGCTCCAGCTCCTCCAGCTCCAAGTCTGCCTACAGGATGCCGTGCTTCACACCATGATGATAATGAACTGAATGAACCCTTGAAC
This sequence comes from Mus pahari, assembly GCF_900095145.1. Lineage (NCBI taxonomy): Eukaryota > Metazoa > Chordata > Mammalia > Rodentia > Muridae > Mus > Mus pahari. The sequence continues at coordinate 38,207,472 of NC_034602.1, read as the reverse complement.
CTGTAATTTAGTTAGTTCCCAACTAAATGTGTACCTTTATAAGAGTTGCCTTGGTCATGCTGTCTGTTCACAACAATAAAACTGTAACTAAGACAATGATTTAAGACAGAATAGGAGAATAAGGTCCAGAGGAGGACATGTAAAAACTGAGGCAGGATGATAGAGATAGGCCACAGGATAAAGAATGCCTGCAGCCACCAGGCATAAATTGTCCTTGTGAGGCTCACAAGGGTGTAAATCCTGAAGTAATGTGGACTTCTGGTTCCTAGAATGTTGAGAGAATAAAGTTATTATTTTAAACTAGCAAGTGTGAGATATTTTGATGTGGCAACCACAGGAAACAGACAGTCTGATACATCACTCTAATATCACCAAAGGTTTCTTCCTTCTCACATCACTACTGGAATTCCCTAGGAATCATCAGAGTTAGTTTGAGAACTCACATTTGAAATAAGCTCCAAGGTGACACTGCAGACTGTAGTTTGACCATTTTCTGAGATGATCAAGGTTTTTGTTGTTCTTGTTGTTGCTGTTGTTTTTAAGGCTGTTGATTTGATGTGGTTTGATTTTTACCTTCAACCTCTTTAAAACTACCAACAGCTTCTAATACACTGCTGCTGGGAACTCATTCAACAGTGTGAACTGATGGCTTTGAGCTGCCAGATGACGAAGTTTTTTAATACATCTTTAGAACCACCATTGATGTCAGGGCCCAGGGAAGGACCAGTAAGACCTAGATTAAAGAATGGATATGCAAGCAAAATTCCAATTGAAAAGGGATACAAAGTCACTCCTGGCTGCCAGCTCACCATAAACATCAAGCGGTGCAGAGATGGCAGAGCTCCGCCACCATGAGTATTCCATGTGGTTCAGTGACTCGGGGAGCTGTTCTCCTGTAGAGGTACAATTTGGAATTGCCTTGTGGAGTAATAAATGATGATAAATATGCTGTTCTGTGGAAAGGGAAATCTCTGGATAACAACAGGCTTTTACTTTACAATGTGAAGATGCAGATTTAGGCCCAGAGCTAAGTAGCTTCTGGCGGGGTTTAACTCAAACCATTCTCCCCCACCTTTCTCCTCTTGTTCTCTTCAAGCTTTTAAATGGGAATGACCAAACCAGCTTGGAGAATGTTGGCTTCTTAGTTTATATGTGTCTCTTTGTCTGGTTTTACATTCTGCAGAAGAAGTTGCAGTGGATTTATGGCAGAAACGTTTGTGAATAACGACACATAGACAGGTGCTAGGGAGTAAGGCAATGGGGCATGGTACATTCAAACGTTGAAACCTAAGTTTATCTAGATCAGAGTTAAGTTAAAGCCAAGGCTGTTCCAAGGGAGGAAAAAAGAACCCATTTCAGGTTTTGTTCATTTTTCTGCCAGGGCAGTCTGTCCTTGAAAAGCATGTCCCCACCCCCCACCCCTGCCAAGCATCTGCTATTCCCTGCACCAGCAAACTCATTAATGACATGTTCCCAGAGACCCAGAAATAGCAAATTCCATTAAAAGGCTTATCATTAAATACAATGCAGCTCTTTATGTAGGAGAAGGATGGCCTCTGAATAAGAGTCCATTAGGGCTCTGAGCTGGAAAAATTAGGTCAGCTTTCTTTTAAGAGAGAAATTAATACAGCAGGAAAGAGCCAGCAATACGGCCAACATTCATCTTACAAAGCTTTCCCTCTTTGTGCTGCCAAAGTGCATTTATCCAGACTTGCTATTCCTGTCCTCAGCCACTAGAAGCAAGGCCCATTTGTCCTGTGGAAAACTATCAAATTATCTGATAACAACCTAAATAAATATGAGACAAAAAATTAGAACCAAGTATAGGCTTGCTCTCTCTCTCGCTCTCTCTCTCACTCTCTCTCTCCCCCTCTCTCTCTCCCCCTCTCTCTCTCTCTGTGTATGTATGTGTATGTGTGTGTGTGAATGTGTGCGTGTGTTTGTTTGTATGTGTGCACATGTACTCTTAAATGTAATCTAAACCAATCCATAGAAAAGCGAAACTAGCCAATAACTGAATTAAAACCTAATGTCAGTTTTAATTGCCAAATCCAGAGGTACTATCACCAGCAAAAACTGATGCAGAGATTATTTCATCAGGGTTTAAACGGGCCAGTTAGAGGAATTGCCAGTTAGAATCAGATGCTCTGTCCACATTTCGAATGGAGACATGATGACCTAACTTCACTCTTAGCCAAAGCACAGATAATTTATGGAGCTCATAAAATATTTAAACAGTTAGGTTCTTTGTAGACTACACAGTTATGCTTGTTTCCATGATCAAAAATTTACATCCTCTTACTCCCCCACCAACCGACAGATCCTTCCTCATCCCATTGATGATGGTAAACTTCTTCCTGGACTTAATTTGGTCTCTGAAACATTAGAGCATATGAACACAGTCAAAGACCTTAAATGACTTTGTGAAGCTTAGCCATCACTGGGAGGAAAGCATGCTGTGAGTGGCTACCCTTGCTACCACCTGGCCCTAAGGACACAGACCTGCATCCCAGTTCAGCTCTTAGCTAGAGTCCAGACAATCCAAATCACAGTCCTGAGAGCAGACCATTATTCAACCATTGCTACCCTACATGAGCAGAAGTGCTCCTCAGTGTCTAGATCACTGAACTGGGGGAGATGCTTGTTTCCTGGCATGTGTGTGGGTTGTCACTGACTGACGTTCTAAATCTCGAACTCAGAAAAGATGTCTACGCTAGATTTAGTTTTTAAAGTTATCATTTAACAAGGAATAGAGTGCTTATTTATCTTTTTTATTTGTTTACTCAGTAGATCTTTACAATAAATTTTATTATGTGAATTCCTCAGTGTAGAAGACACTAAGATCCTGATGGAAATAGATCTTGTGGCAACTTTCCCAGGAAGAATGTTGAGGGAGAGAAGAGAATGCTATCCAAAAACTGAACTATGAGGATTGCTAGGCAATGATAAAGGACCTGGGAAGGAACCCAGGACTCAGAGTGAAGGTAGTACTTCGGAAACCAAGGAACAAGGAAAGAGGGCCTTCATAAAGGAGAGAATGATGTCTGGTTAAAGATAGGACAAATAAATGAAGAAATGAGTAAGCTGAGGCCTGAAAAAAAAGTCCTAAAGTCAGAGTTGGTCACTGGTGGCTTTACTGTCAGGAATGAGCTAGGATTACTGCAATGATGGGTGATGAGCTAGATTGAGAGAGCCTGGTGCAGGGCTCATTGTTGGCATCTTTCTCCATCTATGCAGACTATTGTAACAGAATATCATGGAGTGCATAGCTGAAACAGCAAATACTTATTTCTCATTATTTTGAAGGCTGAGAGCCCAAGATACAGGTATGGCAGGGTGGATTCTGATGAGAGCTTTTTCCTTTCTTCTTGTTTCTTCACATGATCTTTTGTGGGTGCTCACATGGACAGAGAGAAGCTATAGGTCTTTTCCTCTTCCTACAGGAGTATACTACTCCCACCCTTGTGACTTCATTTAACCTCAATTACCTCCCTATGGGACCTCCCAATAGGGACCATACAGATTGTTCACTAGATAAAAGGCAAATGCTCTTGCTTGCCTAGTTTGTTTCCTGGCATTTGTATGGGTTGTCACTGACTGATGTACTAAGTCTAGAACTCAGAAAAGATGTCTAGGCTATATTTAGTTTTTAAAGTTAGCATTTAACAAGGGACCTACGTTTGATGACCTATGTTTCATAAGAGGAAAGGGAGATCCACATAGTAGGAGGAGAGAACTGACTCCTACAATTTGTCCTTTTACACAGACACACACAGAGAAGGGAGAGGGAGAAGGAGAGGGAAGAGGGAGAGGGAGAGGGAAGAGGGAGAGGGAAGAGGGAGAGGGAAGAGGGAGA
>NC_034602.1:38199306-38202411 GCF_900095145.1 Mus pahari | reverse complement strand
ACTATCTCTCTTTCAACACTGGAGGCAATTCATCTGAATAAGTAACATACTTAGGAAATTCAAAGCCCAAGGTCGGTTCAATGATTGCCTAGGATATTGGAACACTGGTGGAGGCCAATCTAACTTAGCTATTTGTCAAATCATTCCTTGGAGGCACTTATAATAAAACAATACTGAAAGAAAGCACGCAAAACTCTTCACCAGACTATCACAAGGACATATCTGGAGTACATTGTGTTATGGGATGCCAAAGACACTCCAGGAGACCAGTTTCTGTGAAACTTTTTGCCTCAGGACTTCGGCCAAGCTTTTGGACTTGTCACAGAGACTCCACTGGAGTGGGTGTGGTACCACTTCGTGTTTCCTCCTTGCTGTGGTTGAGGGGAAGGGAGTGCCTCTTTTTGGAAAGAGGGGATCCTGGCTTCTTTTGCTCTTGTTTCTCCTGAAGAAGGAAGATTTTGTAACCTTTGACTTGGAGTTTCCTGGTAGGAACCTTAAGTGCACTTCTGGCTCTCTACCTACTTTCCCAAATTTCTGAAAGCCCAGGCTGACAGCAAAAGACATCCCTATCCTGAGCTCCCTTGCCTCTGGCCTTGCACGAAGTCTAAGCATGGCTCTACACTTAGGTAGGCAGTCTCAGCCTGAGTAATTTTGACATTTTTTGAGTCAACTAATTTCTCATAGTAGGCGCCATCTTGTGTATGGTAGAAAATTCAGCAGCACTGGCCTTAATACGAATACCCACAGCCCTCTCTCTCTTGTGACAACGCATGTTGTCTAGAGACATTGCCAGACTTCCCCAGGGTGGTGAGCATAGCCTATACAAATCAACCAATGAGAACAAATGACTTAGGGTAAGAGGTCTTTGTCCATTCAGGACTGAAATACTCTTAGCATTGACTTTGCATAGCCCCCAGTTTTCGACAGCAGGGCCTAATACAAGTCCTCAGAGGCAAGGACATTTCATCCAGGTATCAAATAGCTCTTAGAAAATATGCAACAGTGTGGTGGTTTCTGTATATCAACCTAAACTTTTGAAAAGGACCTAAGAAGTAGACTCCCATTTTCCCAGAAGGCCTTCAATATTCTGTGCACTCTGGCCATTAAAAGAATGTTTTATGCCTAACTATCAGCAGCTAACAATGTTACAAGCATAGCCTGTGTCCAGAAGATATGTCTTTTTGTTGGTTTATTTATGGGAAAACATAGAGACTGGTGAGAGGCAGGGCACCTTGGATGCCAGGAGGCATGGATTTGAGCTGTGTTTTGGAGCTTAGTTTCTCTCGCACTTCATTTCTTCACCTACAAAACTGATTAAGGTAGTCCTGGCTGTACTGTTCTCCAGATTCCCCTCAAGGTGTTCTAGGCTTAGAAGATAGTTTGTGTATGTGCATTTCATTAAATATGGAGATGTTTAGGGAACCCAAGGGGAATCCAAAAGAAAGACTCCCAGCTGTGTAGTCAAGATGAAATCCCATCAGCATTTGCCACGGAGACTGTAAAAAAATCATCCACCAGATTCCTAAGATTCCTCCTCATGGCATTTACTGGGTCTCCCAGTGACATTTAATGAAGTTTCAGGTCACATTTTCTTTGAGTCTCTGGGCATTTGATCCTTAAGCTGAAGTTAGACCCACAGTACTTCAGAGAAAAGATCAAATGGATTTTAAATTCATGGTCTTTATTTCTTGGGCTGAGTTCTGAAATGACAAAAAGAGGCTAGTTCACGTTCTCTCCACCCTTTACAACAATCCTTTATTTTCACTTGTATTAGGCTGCGTTGACTTTTGCCCCACTGCCTATCCACAGACACTGAAATCAAGGAAATCACCATGTTTTGTGCCAGTGTTTCTTGATTGTAGGTTCCATGGAAAGTGTAGCCTCCAGAGACCATGGGTTGCTGGGTTCCTGAAAGGAAAGACAGGGTTGGATGGGAAAGGTGGGGAGAGAAATAATGAGCCAAGACACAGTTCTCTGATCAAGGCCCAGTGTTTACTTATGAGTCTGAGCTTATAAAGGTGGGAGGGGGGCATCCCCCACTTTGCCAGGATCTCTTGGTCGCTTTGTCAGGATCTGTCAGGAAAACAAGCTCAGCTGCTCAGCAGGTAGTTTCTTGCAGGAAGCTGCAGATGTGGCAGACAAAAGACTTTACCTAGGTCAGACGACTCCACCCTAGGTGAGCTAGCAACTCTGGCAAACAAGGTCTGAGCCAGCCTGCTCAAGGCTGGGGGGAGGGCACAGGAAAGGACAAAGCTGTTTGTGATTTCTGAGCAGTGCCCAGCTGTGGCTCAGTCTTCTGAGATTGTATGCGTTACTCCTTTAACTTTACTGTGGAACACCTTCACTTAGGCAGTAAACTCGGCAATGAAGCTTTCTATAGATGCTTCCATGGATTCTAGAAGTCAAATCACCTTGCCTTAGAAAAAAATTATACCTGTCACACTTCTAAAACAGGTATAAATGCTGGGCTGGAGAAAGCCAACAATCTAAATAATATTATTAACATCAGACAACTCCCTGGCTTTTGCTATGAAGAGGAAATGGATTTCTGATCTTTTCACCAATATGTGATCGGTGATGCCTGCACAGATACAACCACTTACCATGAAATATTGCTGCTTCTAAAAATAGACACCATTTTTAAAGTGGCCTGTCTGTTTGTGTGTGTGTGTGTGTGTGTGTGTGTCTGTGTGTGTGTGTGTGTTGGTAATTGCAAAACAAAGCAAGCTTTAGTTCTTCTGTTCCTAGAAGAAGTTACTAGAAGTAACATAGAGATAATTTAATTATTTCCTCCAGTCCCTATACTGTGGAGTAGTGGGTTTAGAGGCTGCTTTGAGGTTATGCCACAGAGATTACTTAGAGTTTGATATTAGTTCTGTTTCTGGCACATTGGGTTTGGGATTCCCATGAGACATACAGGACCAAATGTCAAGGAGGGAGTGGGAAATCTTAATAATTGTTTAAGTGAGAAGTCATGGTTGAGTTGTATATTTGGCAAGGAATACTATTATTCATATTTTCATATTCTCTCTCTCTCTCTCTCTCTCTCTCTCTCTCTCTCTCTCTCTCTCACACACACACACACACACACACACACACACACAC
>NC_034602.1:38151179-38199286 GCF_900095145.1 Mus pahari | reverse complement strand
CACACACACACACACACACACACACACACACACACTTTTTCTCTCTGTCTGTCTTAGTTAGGGTTTTACTGCTGTGAACAGATACCATAACCAAGGCAACAAGGCACCATTATAAGGACAACATTTAATTGGGGCTGGTTACATGTTCAGAGGTTCAGTCCATTATCATCAAGGCGGGAACACAACATCATCCAGACAGGCATGGTGCAGGCAGAGCTCAAAGTTTTACTTCTTCATCTGAAGACTGCTGGTGGAAGACTGACTTCCAGGCAGCTAGGCCTAGGGTAGCAAAGCCCACTCCCACAATGGTGCACCTACTCCAACAAGGCCACTGGGAAACTGGAAATAATATTTCTCAGAAGGACTTGCAGATAAATTTCAATTCTGGTCATACAAGTCATTTGCTTTTAGACAAAGCAATTGTTGTTTATATAATATTTTGCTATGAGATTTAAAGTTTGATAGAATAGCATTACAGAAAACCATTTAGTATATCTTTCAAGCCCATTGCACGACCTCAAAAATTACCAGTACATGTAAATGTTGCTATATTTGGATTAATATCTGTTCCTAAAACCTATTATTTTATATAATTCTCAAAATTATTTCATCTATACATGTTTTGTTTTATATATATAGATAATATATATCAAAGCATATATATATATATAATCTTAAGCATTTATAGCATACTACAATGCCATTGCCATATTTTAAAACTCACAGTAAATATTAACATATACTTGGTGTTCATATGGAGCCCTGTTTCAGAAACCCTGTTTAGAAGAAAACATTTGTAGTTTCAACTAATACACTACATGTGTTTTTTTTTTTAATCAGAATTTGTATGTTCCAATTGGTTGCTGTCTTTTAAAGTATAGTTTAATACACACACACACACACACACACACACACACACACACACACGTTCCTTTCTTTTTCTTATTTAAGAAACTGGAACCAGATGTGGCATTTCTTTAATCCCAGAACTCAGGAGGCCGAGGTCTCTGTGAACTCAAGGCCAGTCTGATCTACACTGAGTTCTAGTCCAGCCAAGGCTACATAGAGAGACCCATTCTCAAACCACTTTTTTTTTTTTCAAAATATTGTTTTTGAAAAGATCAGCATAGGAACTTTGGGAAGGTCATGAAACACTCGCTCCTTAGGAACATCACAGGTCTAAAGCCACTTAACTTAGCAATTTCTAGGACATCTAGGGCTACATAATAAAACCTTGTGTCCAAAGGAAGAAGACTTGGAAACACATACAAGTTTTGTATAGTAAGCTTGTGATATCTTGAGCCTCCTCTTACAATGCCATCTTGATGAATGATTGTTAGTCCCTGTAATGGAGCCATACTTACAAAGGGAGTATAGCCCACTGAAACCTTCAAATGTTCTTTCCCATGTTAAGAACATGGCTCTCAGGGATCAACGTGAAAACCAAGCGTTGTTGCTACCAATTAACCATTGCTCTTCCACTAATCTGCCCTGCCACTTACCAACCCACCACATAGCCTTTCATTATTCTTCCCCTCTATCCAAACTTCTGCCCCACCACTCCTCTGCCCATCTGCCCTCCCTCACATCTACCTTTCTTTCCTAGCCAGTATTCACCCATTAACCCATGTCAATCATGGGATCAAAATCTTTCCTGAGTCCCTGCTTCCTGGCTGTTCCCATCACACCCTGTACTCTTCTCAAGACACAGAAGCACTGGATCCATCAGCCTTTATTGTTCTCATCCATCCATACCATGAGTACTAAAACTATCCAACTGCAGTTCTGCCCAGTGATCCCAGAGCCAATGACTGTACCAAGAGCTCTTGTTTCTGTCTAAAATGTTTTTGGAATTAATCTCATTATGCTTCCACCTGACTGGATTTGTTTGCTTACTTGGGGCCAGAATAAGTCCCCTGGTTTTCTCTCCCTAGATTAGCATTTCCTCAACAAGCTGAAACGTCCTGGGGATGTAACTCTGTTCAAAGATGATGCTTGTGACTATGGTCTTGCCTATCTCTCATTCTTAGCTATTTTACTACTTCTAAGTAGTGTATTACCTACTAAATCGGCCAATCAAAATGATACATGATGATAGGGTCTACTTGAGAAGAAGGGTTTCTTCTGGTCAGTAAAGGAAATCTTCCTCAGATTTCAATGCTTGCTCAGCTCCTTTGGTTCAGGACAGAGTTCTGGGTACAAAAAAAAAAAAATCCAGTTGCTATGGATAGATGACTACAAAGCCAGTAAAGCCAGTCAACATTACATGACATTCATCCTCTGAGTTCATATTAGCAAAATTATGGCTGTATTGGCAAAGAGAAGATGAAAGCATTGAGAACAGAGTATCAGATCTAAGCTACTGAATGAGAATTTAACCTTGGCAGGCATCCTGAACTACTAGAGCTGTGTGGTTTCCATCAGAACAATGGTTCTCAGTCAGAAACTATTTTCTCCTGGGTAGTTTGGTAGCTTTGAAAGGTGCCTTTTGGTTGTCACAACTAAGGGAGTTACTGGAATCTAGAGATGTTTTCAAATCCCTACCAAGCACAAAACAACCAAGTGCAACCACAGAGATGTTTTTCTTCAAAGCCAGCAGGGCTGAGGTTGAAACCGCTCATTAGCTGGATGTGGAAGGAAATGTCTTCATCACAGAAATCAGAAGGCAGAGGCAGGAGGATATCATGCCCCAAATCAGTCTGGCTTATACACAGAGACCCAGTCACAAAAATAGAAAAGAAGGGAAAAGAGGGAGAAAGGGAAATAGGAGGTAGGGGAGTGGTAGAGCCAGAGAAAGAAAGAAAGAAAGAGAGAGAGAGAGAGAGAGAGAGAGAGAGAGAGAGAAAAGAGAGAGAGAGAGAGAAAGGAGGAAGGGAGGGAAAGGAAGGGGAGGGGAGGGAAGGAGACAGGAAAAGAATCAATCATGCATAACTAAAATAATGAAACTGTTTACAAAGGCCAGGTGTGGTGGCGCGTGCCTTTAATCCCAGCACTTGAGAGGCAGAGGCAGGTGGATTTCTGAGTTCGAGGCCAGCCTGGTCTACTAAGTGAGTTCCAGAACAGCCAGGGCAATACAGAGAAACCCTGTCTCAAAAAACAAACAAAGAAAAACAAACAAACAAACAAACAAACAAAAAGAAACTGTTTACAAATGTTTTCAAACACATAAGCTTATTTTCTGCATATGTGTGACTTTGATTTTTCCTGTCTCACTGGCATCTCTGAGAATCAAGGTCCATTGGATTAAAATAGAATCATGAAAACTTAATCAATTTTTTTTCCAGCAGTGAAGATTAAAGAATAAAATGTACCATGATAGTGAGAATATGTATGGTATGACACATAGTGTTTTAGAATGATGATAGATAAAATGGTAAAAATGCCTTGCAAAAGCAATTTAATAGTGTGCTGTGCATGGTGGCTCTTAAGAGTGCTCACATTTCTGTCACATTTGAGTACCATTTCTGATAATCTATCCTAAGAGACAAAAACTAAGAAAAACTTTGATGCAGATCTTTATTTGAAATACTTCTTAATTATAAGAAAACAATGAAAGTAATATTTCCAGCAATAATTATGAGTAGCAATAAGATATTATTGCAGTATATGGCAGAACTTTATGTCAGCTTTAAGTGTGATGTTTATGAAGAAATACACATTGTTCTGGTAAGGTAGAAATGAGTAACTAAAAGTATAACTTTTGATTTTTTTCAAACCTTATTTTTAATGAAGCTTCCTAAACAATTTAACCTCCCATTTAGCCTACCACCTACCAGAGGTAGTTGAAAAGAAAGGATATGGGGTTAGTGACCTGTTTATAAACAGTTCTTTGGAGCAAATCCTATCTGTGCTACCTGGAAATTGGCAGTCCAGTTCACAGGTCAGCAGCTTGATCTACTAATATACACTTCACGGATATACCTGCAATCCAGTTTGATAGTGTCATGATAGCAAACATGAATCAGCAGCACTGGCATGACCTAGCAAAGACAGCCAGGCCTCGGCCAAATTGGCACAAGTCAGCAGGTGGGACTGAAGAATAAAAAATTACTAGCTGTCTGTGAGAACATGAACTTTTCACCCTCGGGCCCTAGTCCCTTGCTACACCCTAGTCCCTTGCTATACAATTGTTCCCGGGATGTTCTTAAGTAAAAAGTTTCCTGGAATAACCACAATGTTCCAACGCCCTCCGTGGAATGCCCCAACGCTCTCTGTGGAATGTCCCAATGCCCCAGGTGTGTTGCTCAATGTAGGGCATGACCTAACTGTTGAGTAAAATTGTGGTTTTGGACTTCCCCTATCTCCTCCCCTTGTTCTCCCCCTCTTTTGTAGTTTTTGCCTTTATAAGCTTATAAAAAGTTTGGGTCGGGGTCGAACTCCTCTACCCCTGCATGGTGTATGAGTTTCGACCCCAGCATGCTGGCCTGAGCTCTTGTCTCGTCTTGCCTTCAATAAACTTCCTCATGTGTTTGCAGCAAGTTTGGTCTCAGTGTCTCACTGGGTGCGCGCTATGCCCGAGACTTGAGTGAGGGTCTCCCTCCGGGGGGCCTTTCAGGACCAGCAGGAGCACCAGAAGAAGTTCTTGGCTGTGCATCTCTCAGCAAAATGAAGATCAGCAAAGAGTGGAGACCAACAGGCATTGCACAGCTAGCTATATACGTAAGCCTAGCTCAGCCTCCTCACTGTCCATCAAGTTCTTTTTATACCCTCCAAACATCATCTGCTGTCCACTGGTCTTGCCTCAGCACAAGAGTCTGTCTCAGCTGACATCACTCTGCCAATCAGCTCGAGTGTGAGGAAGCAACAAAAAACTCAGCACTATCTTAAGGTTTTACAGCTATGAACAGACACCATGACCAAGGCAAGTCTTTTATATGAAAATATAAAATATTAAAATGATTTTTGAGGTTATGAGGAAGATGGAAATATAAGGGACCGAGGAATGAGTTATACAAAGGCAGCAATGAATTAACTCTGAGGACTCAGTACACATACCAGAAAATCTTAAACCCTTTTGAGGATGTCCTAACTGATGCCAGATTATCTTTGGGAGATAGGTGGACCTGGGTTAGATAGGCAGCAGGTTGCTAAGTCTCGATAGTTACCCCATCCTAGGACTGTGACATATCCCCAGAATGCCACATGCACCTCAGGGCACACAAATGCACATTTCACAGTGTCAAATGGACCATCTGGATACTGGCATATATCATTCCAGAAACAAAGAAAACAAAAACAAATATCATTTGTTCCTTCTAGCTCCTGCTTAAATTTTGTTTAGGAGCTGTTCCCTAAACTTCTGAATCAACATCGCCTATCCATAATTACATCTCCAGATTAAATCCCACAACAGAAATGGAGAAAAACCAGAGGTTTGTGTGGTGTCCAATAACCTGCTCTATTTCCAACTAGCTCCTTGTTCCTGCATCTCCTCAGCTATCATCGAAGCACGCTGAGAATGTCTTTACCACATTGCCACATGGGAAAAAAATGCCTTCTCGTGTTTTATGACCCAGTGGATTGCCATCCAAGACAGCACCTTTTTCTCCCCTGACCTTCACCATGCGGTCAGCGATTGACTTTCCACAGAACATTATAGGCACCTAATACATGTCTTGTAATACTAAAGGGGAAATTCAAATTCTTTTATGATAGGTCAACAATTCTTAAAGTTTTAATCTTTGAACTGCCTTTACCAGAGGCACAAGGGAGCTTTATGAGGATGCAAAGTTATAAGAGATGCCCTCCTTTTACAGGAAGCTCTATAAGGCCCAGGACATTTCCTTTTTCAATGAGTTCCCAAGGGTCTGTATGCATGCTACAGTACAAGAACCATTGGACCAAGAAAAATAGTTTGTATCACATGTCAAGTTTCTAGTTCTTAGGGAACTATATATCATTATTTGAAACATTGCCCAGAGTTACCTACTGAATAAGATTATCATCAACACAAAAGTTCTCTGAAATGGCAAAATCCAATTACAACAAAGAATCATAGACACATATGCTATGGAGCACAGACTCCAAATGCTGTGGAGCATAGATCTAAATGTGTAATCCTCCTTTCTTCTTCTCTTTAATTAAGTAAAGATAATTGGGAATCTTAGAAATGTATAGAAGAGGTGTTTTTTGTTTGCTTGTTGTTGGTTTGGTTTTTTTTGTTTGTTTGTTTTTGATTTTTTGCAAGAAAGGAACACAGAAGCCCAGTTTAATAGCCTTCATAAAAGTTTGGTGATCTGCCAATTAGTTTCTTCCACAATTAGAAAACAAGATGAATTCCAATATATATATTTATGGATGTGTCTCTGGGCCAAAGCAGGAAATATCTGCTGACTGCCATGTAGGTCTGACAGTTATAAAGGGACGGAAGGGAAGACTGCTTGGCAGTAGAATCTCTGGCCAGCAGTATAGAAAAGTTCTTCACTAGGCCAATGAGATGTTGCTGGCAAAGACTAAAATCAGGTGATTTGTATAAAAGTCCAATTTGTATAAAAGTCCAGTTTGGTATCACTAATAGGCTTGGTTGTTGGGTAGAATCAATAGAAAATGGAAGGTATGAATATCACAAGACTATCCAAAGATGTGAAAGACCGACGCTAACAACTAAAAGCACCCCGCCACATCAGGTTCTAGATAGCATTCCTTTCTGTCACCCTAACTTGTTCAATAGCACAATTAGGAGCATAAAAAGTCGAGGAATATTTCTGGATTATCGTATAAGGCATTATTCCTCCAGTGCCCACCCCATGTCCCCAAACTTAATTTTGTGGGTACTCACACTAGTTCTCAACTCCCTTAGAGTTGGGGCAGGACTAACTAGGGCAGATAAGCCAAGGAAGGAGAGAGACAGTGGTGCAAAACTGGTGAAGCAGATCTAACTAGGAGGGTCTGCAGTGAGCTACACTCATCTGTCCCACGTGCTGTCCATCTAGCCCCCCCCATCTTAGTTACTGGTCTAGTACTTTGAAGAAACACCATGACCAAGGTAACGTTTAAAAGGAAGCACTTAATTAGGGTCTTGCTTACAGTTTCAGAGTGTTGGTTCACTGACATCATGGTGAGGAGAGTGGATACAAGCAGGCAGGCATAACTTAAAGCTCACATCTTATCAGCCAAGTGCAGACAGAGAGAGGCCAGACTGGACCTGATATGGGCTTTTTGGAACCTCAAAGCCCACAACTCCTCCACCATGGCTACACCTAAACCTTTTCAGACAGTTCTACTAACTGGGGCCTAGCATTCAAACATATGCTATACTCATTCTAACTACCACGTTACACTCCTTGGCCACCATGGACTTATAGCCATATCATAATGCAAAATACATTTGGCCCAACATCAAAAACCTCATTAAAAGTTCAAAGTTTTCCTGAGCTTGAAGGCAGTCTCTTAACTGTGACCCTTTATAAAGCCAAACTTAAAAAGTAGGTCATATATTTCCAGCATACATTGCACAGAATACACATTACCATTCCAAAACTGAGGAAACGGCACAGCAGTGAAATACGGGACCGAAGCAAGACTGAAACAAGGAGGGCAAACCACAAATTCTGTCTTAGATGGCTCTTCTAATCTCCCACTTCTTCCAGCTGTATTGACTGCAACACTCTTCTACAGCTCATCTGTAGCTTTCCTTGTCAGGTATCCCACAGTTCTGGCATCTCCACCATGTTGGCATCTCCAACACAATTCCAGGATTCACCTTCAAAACTTCACATAATGACCTCTCTGGGCCTCCTGCAGGGACTCCCCTGTCATATGCCATCAGTATAGCAAAGGTCTTGACCAGGCAGGCCAATGCAATGTTGCTGGCAAAGACTAAACATCAGGGGATTTGTATAAGGCAGAAATATTCCAGTTTGGTATCACTAATAGGCTTGGTTGTTGGGTAGAATCAGAACCTTTCCTTAACCACACAGGAAGATCCCATAACCCTTTTCCTATATCCTTGACTCTCAATTCAGAATATAGCTGAAGATGCCTGCTGGAAATGGAACCTGGCCCCTCCAAGTCTGATATTTGCATAAACATTGTCTTGTTAATGGTTTCCAATGCTGCATAAGATTGTTTTCTACAAATTGCAGGATTCACTGGGCGGGGTTTTACCCTGAGGGTACCTCTCCCCTTATTTCTTTTAGTGGCAACCTTTTCTTTAAGCTTCTTATCTCCTTGAATGCAGGACTTGACTCCAACATTACATTCATTGGTGTTCTTTTTCTTCTCAGACTGGACATTTTGTATTTATCTTTGCAACACTTGATCCTTTTGGTTGCAGATCTGCATAAGAGTGATCACTAATAACCACACGGGCACAGTCAATACTAGGCTATATTGAAACTTCCTCTGCCAACAGCATTAATCCAAAACTCTTCAATTTAGCCTCATGCAGATGCTTAGAACAGGAAGCTACATCTTTTGTCAAAACATCACAAGAATGTTCTATATCTCAACTGCTATTATTCTCCTCTGAAACTTCTAGACTGTGTCTGTATAGCCCATATTGCTCTCAGCACTACTGTCTTCCAAACTCCTAGAAAGATGCCCCATTCCTCACTTAAAGCATTCAATTGCTTTTCCAGTCCAAAGTCCCATGTCTTTCATAATTCTCCAACAGCATGGTCAGGCCTGTCATAGCAATACCCACTCCTGCAACCAACTTCTGTCTTGGTTACAATTCTATAACTGTGAGGAGATACCATAACCAAGGCAACTTTTAAAAGAAAACTTTTAACTGGAGGCTTACTTACAGTTTCAGAGTCCATGACCATCACTGCAGAGAACCAAGCAGGCAGGCATGGCACTGGAGCAGTATCTGAGGGATCACATCTGATTAGTAAATGGCAGGTAGAAAGAGAAGGAGACTAGGTGTGATGTGGACCTGTGAAACCTCAAAGGCCACTCCCAGTGATACACATCCTCCAACAAGGCCACACCTTCTAATCTTTTCCAAACAGTTCTACCAGTTGAGGACCAAGCATCCCAACATAATGACCCTATGGAAGCCTCTCTTATTCAAACCTCCACAATTCCCCTTTCCAAGTTTACCAAGCCCTTGATCTTGATAGTCTCCCTTCTATTTCAGTTATGAGGATAAGATTTAAGTTGGGCTACTTACAATCTTTCTTTGAGTCAGTCGTCTAACACTAGAAAAGAGACATAGTCTTTTTACTAAAATAGTGAAACTATTCGCAGCTGTCTTCACTATATGAAGAGAAATAAGTCATGAATGGTAAAAGGAGAGATGCAGACACTAGCCACTCTTTAAAGCTCTACCGGGTACTTAGAGCTCCTTCTACCCCCCACACTTCCTCTGACACTGGGTCAGTATATCTATTTCACTTGGTATAGAAGGTAGATTTCTAAGATGCCTCCAAGTTCCCAGTTACCCTGAGCTAGTGTTGCTCTGAAGGATTAGGAGTTGTAATTAAGGTACCAAATAAACTAACTTGAAGAATAGCAGATTATATATGTCATCAAACTTAATCCCATGAGCCATTAAAGCTGAATGTAGATATTAAAGAAATCAGACTTGAAGTATGAAGAAAAATTCAAAGAGGGAAATGGTGAAGCGATATACAAAAAGATGCTGTGATCCTCTGGGAGTTGAGACAGACCCCTGATGACAGTTTTCAGACAAATTGGAACTGAGTTAATGGGGCTTCTGTCCCTTATTTCCTCTGGATAAAAACCCAGCCAGGCAACTTTTTGGCTTCATTCAGTCTACAAAGCCCTAAATAAAGAATTCAACCATACCATCCATATCTATACTTATAATGTGCAGGCCTTATTTTATGTGACTAAATTGGTCATCTGTCACAGTAGAAACACAGTACACTTTATTTTATTTATACCTGAAGAGGTCCTGACTAAACTTTAAAAAACAACAACAACAATAACAAAAAACCATTAAGTTCTTTTTACTGCTGTGAGAAGCACTTGAAGCCTATTGTTTTGTACTGCTTTCCCTTTTTCTCTCTCTCTCTCCCTTCCTCCCTCCCTCCCTCCTTCCCTCCCTCCCTCCCTCTCTTCTCCTCCTCCTCCCCTTCCCTCTCTTTTCTCTTTCTTTCTTATTTATTCTAAGATACTTTATTACAGTAAGACCATCTAGCATGGGATCTCACCTATCACCAAGGTTTGTCGTACACTGTTGTCTATATTATGTACAATGTTTGCCACAGATCTCTAGAAACTTAAGCCTTCTTGACTGACTCAAACTTTATGCTCACTCATCATCTCATTTTCCATGTGCCCCAGCTCCCCAGGGAACTACCACGACACCCTTACTTTCCGCAGTGTGGTTCTTCTAGATTCTGCATGGGTGGAACCATTTGTCCTTCTAGAAGTGGCTTATTTCCCTCAGCGTAATGCCACCAGGTTCATCCATGCTGTGTAGGAATTGTCTCTTGAACTCTTCCAGAAGTGCTAATTCTTTAGACACAACAATTCTCACTCTTACATCTTTGCCAGGACTTCACTGAAATGTTTCTTTCTTAGCAAAGGTCTCCTTGACTTCCCTGTGTAAAAATATAACTCCCTCCCTGAATTATCCTTTCCTGACTTACTCTTTCTGTTAGCAACGATTTCTGCCTAGCAACCTGCTTGTTTTGCTAACTGTCTTAGTTAGGGTTTTACTGCTGTGAACAGACTCCATGACTAAGGCAAGTCTTATAAAGGAAAACATTTAATTGAGGCTGGCTTATAGGTTCAGAGGTTCAGTCCATTATTATCAGGGTGTGAGCATGGCAGTATCTAGGCAGGCATGGTGCAGGCAGAGCTGAGAGTTGTAGATCTTCATCTGAAGGTTACTAGTGGAAGACTGGCTTCCAGGCAGCTAGGATGAGGGTCTTAAAGCCCACACTCACAGTTTTATACTCCAACAATGCCACACCTCCTAATAGTGCCACTCCCCTGGGCCAAGCATATACAACTCATCACACCCTGTGTTAGGATGAGGTATTTGATTTTAATTGGGCATATTAATTACGTGAACTAAAGGGGGCTTTTAGTTGGGGAACTTTAATACTTGGATTGCTGGACCTTGGCTGAGCATACACAAACCATCACACTAGCCTAATGTTTATTTATTTCGTTATTTATTTTCTGAGTTCTTCATAACATGTTAGCTTCATATGCACAGCAGGGTTCCTATTGGTTTTAAGCATGTTATATCATCAACATCAAGAACAGCACTTGCCACACAGTGGCCACTTAAATGCTTACTAAATGACCGATCAAAAGGAAGATGTGTGCATAAGGAAAGATACATATTTCCTAAGGGCATTACCATCTTTCTTCTTATAAAGAAACTGGTGATACGCGTATGTTTAGAAACGTAGCAGGGTGTTCATTTCCTTTCCTCCAGGAATACAGAGCAAGGGACAGTAAGGGCAGCCTGATTTTTATGCAAGGCTGACAGTGAAGACTGCTGGGATAGAAAAAAAAAAACAAATGATATGGAACATATAGGAATGGGTTAGGCTGTGTTCAACAACAACAAAAACCAAAAACAACTGCAATGTAGAAAAGAATTGCTTTTCTATAATACATGAAGGAAGTCTAGAGGTAGAAAGTTAAAAGTTGGTAGAAAATGTCCATGGTGGAAGCCAGTCTATTGTTATTCTATATATACTTCCTAGCCTAAAGCCCTTTATCCTGCTGTGTGCTACATGGCTAACCTGGCATCTTACACAAGCCTAGAATAAATAATACCTATGGAAATGCTCTATATGTATCACAGGTATAAAGGTAGTTCTCTGTCCTGGACAGAGGTGGGAACTGCAGAGGCAGAATCCAGCATCTACCCTGGGTTAGGACTTGGAATTCCCTTGCCTGTAAGAAGATCTCCACCTATGATCAGTGAGATGCAGCAGGGACATTCAGGAATCACATGGAGGCAAATCCAGCCATGTAGTGTACTTACATGAATCCCAGATATGTATGAGACATTGCCGCCTTAATCCAGGGTACTCCAGTAAAAAAATAAAATTAAATAACTGTAAGATTTGTAAGACAATTAAAGTTAATGGCTCAGTTCTCTACTTAGCTTTGTGACCAGCAGCAAATTATTTGTCCTCAGAGGACCAAGGCTGTGGGTCAGAGATGGGCTGCCTATCTAGCATGTGCAAAGCCATGGCTTCAGTCTCCAGTACTGAGCAACGAACCACCCCATAGATTATGTATCCTCTTGGTTTTTCAGTTTACTACTGTGTAAGGAGAGGAAAAACAAAAACAAAAACACTGTAACTGTGTGAGTGCTGCTATTATTATTTGATGCTGTCATACCCAATGCATGTGCTTCGTTTAAGCATCATTCCTGGCACAAGGTAGCATTAGATGCATTCACTCTGATCATCACGACCATGAAAGGATCTGGGAATCTGTTTCTCTGAGACAGAGATCTTTAGTTTCTTTTACACGTCTTTGTATGGGTCTGTCTAGGAAGTTACTCTTCTGCCTCAGTAACAGGCTTTCCCCGATGAACCGAGAATAATGTCACAGGTTATTTTAATTCATATTCTTGCAGCCCCTGTACTCATCAGTTAAAGGGGATTCTCTCCCACCTCACTGTGTAATACACAAGCAAGGCTCTGTTTGGACTGGCTTGTCTCACATGTCTGACCTGTTGTCAGTCCCTATGGTCATGGGGTACAGTTGTCTCATGGACACAGCTTGGGAAATCAGCTCATCTTGATGACCAGGGCTCATGGTCTGTTGGGTTCTGATGGTATGTGGATTATTATGTTTTCTAGGAAAATAAAATAGCTACCACCCCAGAGTCACCTGTGGTGTCATTTTACAGTGCTTTATGGTTACTCGTTTTGACTCTTTGTTGTGGAATTTCTGAGCTCCTTGATACAGAGGCCATTCTTTGACTTCCCATCCTTTAACACCTAGTGGAGAACTGTATGAGAGGAAGGGCTTTGGTAAGTGTTTGTTGACCTGACCTAGTTCACAGACTACTAATAGTATGGACAGTATGGATAGTATGGAGCTGAAGTATGGTTTCATGAAGTCCATTAGACTCCAAGATCCAGAAGCCTTATCCTTCTTATAAGGGACTTTGAAGACCTCTGGAAGGAGCCCTGCGAGACTAGAAATAAAGGCCCATTCTAAATATGGCCCTTCTGTGTAGACTGTGACTATGTGGAAATCGGTGACTCCTGGGTAAAGCCACCTCATCTGTGCAGTGAGGAAGATGGTTGTGGTGGTGCCTTCTATGGAGGTACTTCTCTTTCTTTTGAGCATTTATCAGTTCCCTGCGATCCTCTGTTGAAACATCTGAGTAGTGGTCCGCTCAGTCATCATTTCTGTTAAATGCCACTGTGCTTATCTGGAAAAGTTTCATGGTTTCCTTTTCAACTTAATGTGAGGACTCAACTTAGAGAAGAAACATTCTGAAATTCTTAACAAGATGAAGGATGGTGGCAAAATTATCTGGCCTTTCTCAGCCTCTGTTTCTTGATTGCTACACAACAGAGCCAACACAGATGTAGTAAAAGGACAATTCTAAATTTAACTCTGTGAGGCACTCCCACAAAGCAACAGTTTTCCTGTCTCCCCTTTTTCCTCTCAGCAACTGAACCATCTTTAGCTTCTGCTAGACACATAAAAGCCCAGCCAAAGAGGTGGTTTGTTTTCCGGCCTCTGTGTGGCTGGATGTGAACACAGAATTATGTACAAGAGAGAGTGAAGTGAGGAGCGGTGAAGTGTGCACTTTCAGTCACTCCCAACCCAAGCACAAGTTGCTCACCCAGGACTTTCTCTACTTCCTCTTCTTGGGAATAGTGATGGCCACAACAGTGACCTTACGCTCAATACCAGAAGTGTCAGTGTAAGGGTCGGTAAAGGATGGCAGAAGACAGCAGCCACATATCAGAGCCTTAATCAATTGATGGCCACTACCACTATTGTTGGGATTGTTCTGAGAAAGAGAAGAATACATTCGCACCTCACTTAACATGTACATTTAGCAAAATCTTCTTAGAATATCTTAGGCTAAACTCTGCCACTCTTAGGATTAGGAGCCACTTCGGTTCGAGACTATACAGACCACAGAGTGAGGATTGATTGCTACCTCAGTGGGAATCCTCCTGGTTTGGCTGTGTTCCATCTCTACTACCTCAAGAACATCACGAGCTTCGCTGATTTTTGTCTGTCCGTCTGCACAATTGGATCAGTGATGAGACTTACCTGCTGGGATGGTTATGAGTGTTCGATGAAAGAACATAGATGAAAATGCTACCATGACGTCTTGGGAACCCTAAGGAAGTGTTCATTGCTAATGTAATTATTAGCACTGCTACCCAGCTCATTTTCCCTGTCTCATCACCACGATCTCTTCAGATGTTATAAAACTGATTTGGTGAGTGCCCCACACTTAGGAAACTCACTGTAAACAGTCACTCATCCTTATACACTGGGACTCGCTGAGCATCTGTGCAGCCCAGAAGGAGTTTACTGCCATGCACAGTCTGTATTCTAAGGCGACCTGCTGCCTTTGCATTTATTCTCATGGTATGGCATCGGCAGAATGACTAAGCGTGGTGCTCCCTGTGCCTATGACATTGCACATCTGACATTCTCTCAAGAGTCAGAATACCAGGGGAAAGCAAAACCGTTGAAATGAGAATGGACCCCACCCCCATTCTCATTTAAAGATTTGCTTCTAGATTATGAAAAGAATGCCAGTGGTACGAATGTAAAGAAGAAGCCTTAAAAGCGCAAAGTTCTTCTTTCATAAACTCCATTAGACATTGGCAAACAAAAATCTCTTCACAGTTAATTGCTTCAACTATCCTTCAAAATTCATTTTTCACACCCCATTGGTTGGTTTCCGCTACCATCTGTCGATTTCAGGAGCACACAGCTGACTAATCATGATCTGCTAGGTGACGAGGCCACACTGTTTAATAGCCAGCAGTCCTTACCTCCCACTAAGGACCTGCTACAGGACCTACTATAGCCTGCTAGCTGTCTGCCCTTGTGTGTGACATCTGGACACAGGGATGGTTAAGTTGTGATCCTACATCAAGGCCAGCAGCCTCTGCATTTGATGGGTCTCTCATCTACCGTGTCCTGCACTCAAGTGTGGGTCTGGAAAGGACTTCAGGGACTGCTAAATGAGAGTGCAGTAAGCGACTGGTTTATAAAGAACACTCTAGAGAGGCAAGGAATGAAAGCAAGGTAAAGAGAGACAGTCCTAGATGGGACTGTAGAGGAGAATAATTGCAGACATTTCTAGGCAGTGTCAAGAACAGGTTGCCCTTCACATTATGAAAGCTAAATGTCCTTATTAATGCTACCACATTCCTTTCCTGGAGAGGCCTATGTTAGGGTGAGCTCAGGATCGCAACTGCAGGCATGAGGTTAGCTATAGTCAACATGAGTTCTGTTATTTGTGGCCTGTGGTTAAGGAACACCTTTCATGCCTCATTATGTCACAGCAAGACTCTCCTAATCCCTTCTTTGTGGAACCAAGGGCCTTAATGCAAAAGAAAACACATCTACGGTAATTAGACTGCTCAAACCAAAACAGACCATTTTTTTTTGTCTTTCAGCAGCCAGGCAGAAGGCAGGCACTGAAGCCAAATCTTGCAGGGCTAGTCCTTAGAATGTGGTCCTTCCTTGTCTGGATTTATTCCTCCTTCCAGGACTTGTCACTCAGGCGCATATCATTGAGGACTAAGTGATGTAAAACATACTGCCTCACCTTTAAAAACCAGCTTTTGCTTCCTGGTTGTATTTGAAGTATACCTATCATGGTGAAATGGAAAAACCCACAAGAACAAGATGGGAGAAGGCTGGTTAAGTGGTAGCATCCAAAGACACCTAGTCATGCTCTGTTATCTACTTGATCCCCTTGTTGTTGTCGAGATGCATTCACATGAGTGAAAGCATGTACTTAGAATCTTACATTGTACTATTTTAATTATTAGACTTTAAAATTATTAGCATCGGCTTATGTGCATTTAAAAATCTTTAACTCAATCTATTCTTGTAGTTGATTGTGTGGTTTTGTTTATTTGTTTGTTTGTTTTTAAGTCCTTGTCATAGTGGATGGGCAAAGACTATATTCCTACAGATCTTCCTGGCAGTCAAAAGATAGACTGGCCATAAACTCAACCTGGAGAGGCCCCTGTTCTTGGTTATAGGATAAATGCACAGCATTTGTTCTGTTACCCACATGTTAAAGTTATGAATGAGCACTCAGCAGAATTCCCCTCCATTGCTCTTGGGGGCCATGTGTAGCCAGAGCAAAAGAATTCAGCATTGAGTGGGAGAACAATTTGTAAAGGTGACCAGATCATAAGGGCATGCTTGGGTTTTGTTAAGTGATGTTTGAACAAGGATATGTAACCTGAGAAATACTGTCTTTTTGATGGCTTTGCAAAAGCTGTAGTAAACAGATTGGGAACTGTTTAGAGAAAATGTTGTGTCATAGTGTTAAGACCTAGGTAAAATATTAAGGCCTGGATGGAATGTTAAGGACTAGGTGACTATTACCTGGCTAGCCCACCATTTGTGCTGTTACTAATATTTTTATAAGGACATTTTCTCATTATGTTTTTTTCTGTTGTTACTAGGAAACTTTCTCATGCCCAAGTTGATTATGCGTTCTGTTATATCGGAAACCAATCTTGGTAGAAGTCAGTAGAACTGCTTTGTATAGATACCCACAATAAGTTTGGACCTGAACCAGCAACCCAGAAGCACTTCCTTCATCTGCATGATCCTGTATGGTATTTGCTTTTATAACCTGCCCCTGGGATGGACCCCAACAAAAGAGAGACACCTGCATCTATTTAGATTAAAGCTTCAATTTTGAGTGGGGGTCGAGTAAAGTTTAAGCTCCCAAGACCTCCCTGGGAACTGGCATTCTACCTGGCAGAAAGAGACATGT
Organism: Mus pahari; assembly: GCF_900095145.1. Classification (NCBI taxonomy): domain Eukaryota; kingdom Metazoa; phylum Chordata; class Mammalia; order Rodentia; family Muridae; genus Mus; species Mus pahari. The sequence continues at coordinate 38,182,386 of NC_034602.1, read as the reverse complement.
ATGTTAGTAACTGACGTCTTGGTTAACAAGGTAAGACATGAATGTTAGACAAGGCGTGTCCCCTGCCACAGTTGAAAACCCCAACCAATGGAAGGAGGATAAGTATACAACCAAGATGTGTTCCTAAGGAAACCCCTTAGCCCTAAATCATGATTGGTGGAATAACTTGGCATGGATGTGTGTGGTTTTAGGCTTAAAAACACTGTAGGCTCTTAACTCAATGTCGCAGTCAGCTCCTGAGTCTGACCTGTGGCCCTTATCGATCAGTCTTGGGGTGTGGTGTTCAATAAACCATCCCTATTTGACGGAGATTGGTGTTTGAGTGGTTTATGTGGTGATTCTCAGGCCCCAACACATAGAATGGTAGAGAAAACAATTTGGGATGAGCATTGAGAATATTTATATTTATCAGATTGTGACATTTTCCTTTAAGTTACATGTAGCCTGAAAAAAAATGCTGTGTAAAAGTTATGTCAGGGGGCTGGTGAAATGGCTCAGCGGGTAAGAGCACCTGACTGCTCTTCCAAAGGTGCAGAGTTCAAATCCCAGCAACCACATGGTGGCTCACAACCATCCTCAACAAGATCTGACTCCCTCTTCTGGAATGTCTGAAGACAGCTACAGTGTACTTACATATAATAAATAAATCTTTAAAAAGTTATGTCAGCACTCTTAGTTGTTTAGGTAATGTAACTGGGAGAGTGGCTATTCATATCTATTTAAGCATGCAATCAAAGCCTCTGCCTTAGTTACTTTTCTATTGTGATAATGCACCATGACCTAGGCAACTAATAGAAGAAAGGCTTGTTTGGGGCTTATGGATCACAGGGGATAGGAGTCTATCATCATCACCACGGTAGGATCATGACAGCAGACATAGTGTAGGTAAAGAAGCTTAGAGCACACATCTTGATCCACAACAGGAGGCAAAGAGCACAGTGGGAACAGCAAGAGCTTTTTGAAGACTGCTCTGAATGGCACACCTCCTCCAACAAAGCCATACATCCTAATCCTTCCCAAAAAGTTCCACCAACTGGGGACTGAATATTCAAACATGAACCCTTGAGAGCCAATCTCACTCAAAACACCACAGCCTACTTTTAAATTTTAAATATATAAAATTGTAATGTAGCTAAATTGAACTTGAAGAGCAACTATGTCTACCTGTGTGTTCATAAAATGATTTTTATAAATTTTACTTATTTGCTTAGATAGATGGTTGGTTAGTTAGTTACCTATGTGTTCATACATGCCATGCCACACATGGCGGTTCACTGGGCGACTTTCGGGACTCAGTTCTCACCTTCCAACTTGTTGAGGCAAGGTCTCTTTCATTTCTGCTGCTGAGGCAAGATCTCTCTTGTTTCTGCTGCTGTCCTATGTATTCTAGGCTAGTTAGCTCTAAAGCTTATAAGAAATTCTCTGCATCCCATCTTTTAGGAGTGCTGGGATCACAGATGTATGCTACCACATACATCAGGTTTATTACATGGGTATCAGAGCTCAAACTCAGATATCAGGCTTGCACAGCTAGTGCCTTCAACTGCTCAGCCACCTCCCTGGTCCACACAATTGTGTTTCTATGCTTACAGTTACAGATTCTTGTAACACTGCTTGGACTGCTAGATGGGAAAAGTGTTAGCCTTTCTCTTTAGTCATAATAGAATTATGATTCACACATGTGCATGTCGGTTGATCAGTTTATACAGCCAAGGGAAAGCTCTAATCACATCATTTGAGGTTTAAGATGGAGGAAATGGTTCCTTTCCAGGTCTCACAAATTTTACGGCCTACAGCCATCTCATGGCTCTGCGAGAGTCCGTGAAATGAAGGAAGGCCATTTCCAAGTCTGAGTATTACAGTGGCTGTAATTAAGAGCCTTGCTGAGAGGTTGACCGAAGCTTTCAACAGAGTCTCAGTCTAAATTGGTTTGGGAAGCAGTTGAGTTTCAATTACTGAGAAGCGTATATCTCACAGTTCAATGCCGTGTGCCAGGCACCTAGCAACAGTTCTCTGATGGATAATAATGAGATTTTAATTAGCATCTTGGATCCATCTAGAAATTTATTCCAAGCTAATTTGCTTGAAGGAGCCCAGCCTTGTCTGGGACCTGTTCCAACCTGTTTTCTCAAAAGAAGAGACAGCAAATCCATGACCTTTGCTTTTCTGAGCAGCTCATTGCCCAAATTCAGGGTTCCTTCTAAAGAATCAGCTAATACGCTTTCCTCACTTGGTGCCAGGTTTCTCTCTTTGTATAGTGTTATGAGTTCAAAGTTTGGTGACAATAAACAGATTGTCTTTTTCTGTGTCCCTTTGTCTTATAGTACTGTACTTCCAAGTTGGGGTGGCATGGTCATCTCCTCAGACATCAGGACAGGGACTGCTCAGAACACTTCCCTCTCCTCCATACCATACCTGAGAGTCACTGGCCCTGTCAGTTTTCCTTGCTGGCAGCTTTTGAACTCATATCGCATTCTTTAACCCTGAACTGATCTAGCTTTTCTATCCTGGCATACCTCTTCTGCCACCAGAGCATCTAGAATGAACACAGCCAAACTTGTGAAGAGGACCTATTTGTGCCTTTACAACTCCCAAGAGGCTGAGTCTTGTGAGAAAAACTTCCTGCATGAAATTCACAGTACAGATCATCAAAGTATGCACTCATGTGTCTTTCAGAAAGAGAGAGAGTGAGAGAGAGAGCGAGAGATTGAGATCTAGGTCAAGGCCTGAGAGTCTTTATGTAGGCTATTTGCTACATCATCAGAATAAAGCCTATTAAGCTCTTTTAGGTGGGGGTTGGACCCTCTCCTAATAATTGTTTAATTGCTATGAGGTGACACCATGACCAAGTCAACATCGAAAAGAAGGGTTAGTCCATGAACATCAAGGCAGGAAGCATGGTGGCGGGGAAGCAGCCATGACACTGGAGCAGTAGCTGAGAGCCCACAGCTGAATCACAAATTTCAGGCAGAGAAAGAGGGAGACTGAGCTTGGCCTGTGCCTTTGAAACCTCCAAGCCCACCCACTAGTAACACGCCCCCTCCAACAAGACCACACCTTCTACTTGTTTCCACACAGTTCCACTCACTGGAGACTAAGCATCAGACACATGAGCCTAAGAGGGTCATTCTCATTCAAACCACCACATACCCTGAATATTTGGCCCTTGCCTACCTGCCCATGTTTGTATCTTGCTGTACTCCTGGCTCCAGTGTCCCCATCACTCTAGATCTTTCCATTTCACACTCTTTCCCACAATGTATACAGGCTTCATTTCTCCATATCCTCACCATCATTTCTCCTATTTTATAATAGTTATTTTAATGAGTATGCAATACCATAAAATTATAGTTACGGTTTACATTTCCCTAGTTATTATAGACACTAAGTGAAGTTTCATGTGCTGATTAGTCAACCCCATTTTTTTTTTAACCTAAAAGGATGAAAGAAAGCCATTGACATGAAATGAGATGGGGAATGCTGTGGAAAGAGATGTTTGTGAGTGCAAAGTGCACAATTAAATTGAGGTGCATACTGGACCTCTACATTGAGATATTGGCAAGGAAACAGGATTCATGAATACCAGTTAGGTGGCAAATACAACAGCAGAGACAAATAAACTGGGGAAGTGCTAGCCAACTGAACATGTACAGCTGGTGAGATTAGATGGGACCCCCAAGGAAGCCACCTGAAAAAAGGAAACACCCGCAACCTGACATCTGGCTCTGGGGATGTCACATTTGAAAGACGAGAAATGAGGGGGAACTGACTAACCAAGGAGATAGAGATATGTTATGATCAGTAGGAAATATTGCAAGGGAAGAAAATACTCCAAGGAGGAGGGAATAATTTACTAAGTCAAATGTTGCCAAAAAGGTGAAGTCTGAGACTTCGGTATTTAACAGCATGGGGGTCATTGTGACCTTGATGAAGGTCAATCAACTGAGTAGATTGGTTGATGTAAGAGCTGATTGAAAAGCACTCACAGAGGAAGGGGAGGTGAGAAATTAGTGACAATAGACAAAGTATTAGAGGAGTTTGCTAAAGCCAATAGAGGAACATATGGGAGGACCAAAAGGATGAGTTTTATTAATGATGAGACACGTAGGGCCAGATATGGTGGCACAGGTATGTAACTTGAGCACTGAGGAGACTGAGGTAAGAGCCCTGTGATTTCAGGGCCACACCAGGCTGTGAGTGAGTTCCATGTAGCCAAGGTCACAGAGGTAGGCCTTGTCTCAGAAACACCAACAATAACAACAAAATTTAGGGCAAGTTTATATGCCGGTGCGGGAGGTACAGGAGAAGTAGCAGAGAAATGAGAGCACTTATTCCCCCTTTCCTTTCTCTGTGTCTCCGCAGACTTCAGCTACCCACTGTGTATACTAATTGACTTACATTCAATCTCTTCTTGTACGTCAGTGAGATTTTCGTCTAATCTTGCTGTTTAACAACAGATTCTAAACCTCAATGGCCGCAACAGTGATTGGCCTCATGCTCAGGTTGGCTGCTGTTCATTCCAGGCTGTTAGTTGGGGTTGTGTATACACCACATGTCTCTCACTCTGGGACCAATAGCAATTCTGTACATCCTTTCCCCATGATAAAGGGCAGAAGGGCAAGAAGGCAAGACAAGATGCATCAACCCAGTTAAAGGCTCTGCTAGCAGCACATCCACGTTCCAACCCCCAGGACAAGTTACAGAGTCAAGTTCAACCTTATCATGGATGAGAAGCAGATTCCACTGGGAAGGATCACAGCAAGCATGTGAGGAGGATGAAACAAAAAAAATGTTGACGAACAATTCGGTCTCTAGCACTCTACCAGCCTCCAAGCTTCTCAGCAGAATGGTCTGACTTGGTGTAATTTCCAGGACGTGGAATCATACTGACGATGCTCCCAATACTGACTAAATACTACCGAGTGCACTGAACACTGGCTGTTCCTCAACGCAAGTCCAAGTGCTTCTTCCTAAACTGGTGATAGCACTTATGTCCCTGTACATTATCCCACTGGCTCTCGGTACAACCCTGAGATACTGACATTATTCTTCTTCAGATTTAACTACTGACCTCCAATAGGGTTAAATCATGAGCCCAAGCTTCCATGAAACTGGGACACTGTCTGTAAAGCCCACGCTCTTAATCAGCCCATCTCTCAATGCTAAAAGCATAATCGGGCTGGGAATTAGGCTCGGGTCATAACAAACATGACAGAAAATTATCCCTTTGATTTCAGATCCCCAGAAAAGGAATGCTGAACTGTGAGTTGGATAACATCATACACAGAGCACAGATGAGGTCCCAACTCTTAAGTAGAAATTACTATGTAATAGTTACTGGGGTGGTTGGTTTGATACGGTGGTGATAATGTCAAGGATATGATATTAAAAATGAGGTGGATGGTGAAAGAGGAGGAGGATTTCAGGAATCAATAGGAAGGCAGTAGAAACAATTGACCATGGAATCCAAGGTAAGAAAGGACAGAAGTCAAGATGAGATTAGTAGAATAAAGATTTTTATCTTAGAAAGCAAGAAGGCAAGAAGAAGGAAGAAGAAAGGGTGGAAGAAAGAAGGGGGCATGAAAATGGGCCAGTGACCAATGTGGCAGTCCAAGGAATCCCCTTGCCCTGATTATGCTCATGAATATTTACATATGCCTCCATATTTCATGGTGTGTGGCAAAATCATACTGACTTCTATAGATGTACTACCGATCCTTCACACTAGGTCTATGGTACAAAATGTCTCAACACTCCCTTTCTACAAGCACATACAACACTCCCTTTCTACAAGCACATACGACACTCCCTTTCTACAAGCACATACAACACTCCCTTTCTACAAGCACATACGACACTCCCTTTCTACAAGCACATACAACACTCCCTTTCTACAAGCACATACGACACTCCCTTTCTACAAGCACATACAACACTCCCTTTCTACAAGCACATACGACACTCCCTTTCTACAAGCACATACAACACTCCCTTTCTACAAGCACATACCTTTCCCGCTTCTTCCCAAGGATCTTGTACTGATTAAGAAGATTTGAATTTGCTAAAGCCATTTTAACTCTCTTGTTTTTGGGTCCTATCCATGGGTGAGTGTGTGAGCAACCTTAAAGGTGAGGTGGAGCGCAGAGAGGGTGGAAAAGGTTGGATGTGGGCATCCTTGAAAAGCCAGTAGCTTTGGGTACAACACAGTAGTTTGGAGAAACCCAGAACTGTTTAGGGTCTTCAGGTAGACAGTAGGAATAATATTTACATATCAAACTGCTCCGAAACAATTTGTGCATACCATATGGGACTCTTCCTGCTCTTTCTAGCCCAGAATTCGATTATATGTTGATGTAGGAGTGGGTACATAGGACAAATGTTCATAGGACCTCCCTTGAACATGCAGTCCCTCCCTCCTCCTTGGCTCTTTCTCACATTGGTTTGACATTGAATGTTTGCTTTTACTGAGTGTTTTCATGGCGATGCCAGGATATATCAGATCTGTAGCTGCTTTCAATTCTATCTAAAGAATCCAGTATCCCCCAATCACTACTATCAGAACATAATTTACTTTATCCTGAATAAGGCCACAAAGGTATCTTCTTTCTACTGTATATGGGTATATGGTGTATATTTAGGTGTGCAGTTACATTGGCCCATGCACATGCATGGAAAGGCCAGAGGCCAACACTGGGTGTCTTCCCATATTGTTCTCCACCTTATTTTTTTTTTAAGGCTGTATTTCTCACTAAACCTAGAGCTTACTGTTTCTCCTAGGCTGGCAGACCAGAAAGCACCTGTAATCTTCCTGTCTCCACTCACCCAGTGCAGGGATTACAGACACTTGACTAGCATTTATGTGGGTTCTAGAGGTGTGAGCACGGGCCCTCGAGCTTGCACAGCAAGCACGTTACACACTGAGTCATCTTTGCAGCCCCCACAAAGCTAATTTTCATGGAGTAATCTTCTCAGGGGTATTTATTCTTTTCCACAAGAGCCACCCACTCACCTTAAGATTTGCCTCTATTAAAGAGAGTCATTTAAAATGAAATAAAAGCCTTTCTCTATCATTTGTGGGTATTAAAAGTACAGAAAGGAGTTAATGCAGCAATGTGAGGCTTAATTTTTTTTTTTTTTTTTAGGATACGTTGCTTTCAAGGTTGATCCTCAGCTGGTATCTAAGAAATGACCAGTTTCCAAAGGGACCCTACTGCTCAAAACAGTGAGAACTGCTCTCACTAGTCCCGAAGGGTCTTTTCAAATGTCATGTTTACTGAATACCTGCTTTCTGTCTTTGAGTTTAGAACTTCGGTGCATGTCAAGTAGAAGTTGTTTACATGGGCAGTAAAAATATTGGTTGCTAAATATTTTTTTTATTACTTTTGAGGTTCTAATTATGTAATCATCAGGGCTGACCGTTTGGTAGTAGATAAACCAATTGGTGTGCTCTCCCCCCTCTCCCTGAGAAGACTTCTTCCCCCACTCTCCGATGTTCCTTGCTTGCTCATAGTTCTTTGTGTAGGGTGGACCCTTCATAGTCCTTCCCCACGCACTTTGGCGTGTCTATTGTTGTTATCCTTCTTCAGAAGTCCATGGAAGATTATTTCAAATATACTGCCGCAACCTCTCACTAAGTGGCTTAGCTCCGATGACAGGGACAGAGACAAGAAAGCTTTCCCTCACATTTACGCTCAGGTGCCCATTCCCTTAGCTGACTTTGCTGCAGGAAATCACAGCCATGAGTGTGAAGATACGCTGAGCTCATGAGTCCTCCATGGAATCACCACACCTGGGGTCGTCTTTACAAGCTCTCTCACATCAGGGGAACTATCAGATATCATAAGAGACAAAGACCAGGAGGTCAGAAGCTCAATAGAGTAGTTCATTTCTAGCATATGTCTAGTGCTTCCCCGTGGGTAGGAAACCCTTCTTGGTCATTTAGGTCTCAGGTACTTTTCATTTTAAATTTAACCTCTAAATCCTGAGTTTGAATTGAACGGTAACAGGAGGACTGGGAAGGGCATACACCTTTGGCTAATCTTAGCCCCATTTTGGCCCTAAGATGAAAGGGATCGTCTCATCCACCCAAATTCTATTAATATGGTCTCACTTCAGTGCAAGTGACTAGGAAATGCTGTCTCTTTTGATGTCTGTTCCTAGCAGCAATTCCTCTTTAAGGGAGGAAGGTATGCATTATTGATGACCGGTAGCAATTCTATAATAGACACTTGTTATGAGCTTGCTGTGCCCCCCTCTTCATATAAAGTGCTGTGACTCAACATATAAAAATGAAGTTTTTCTTGTGCATTCAAAAATTGACACTAAAAGGGGACTTGGCTACTTCAAGACTAAAGAGACAAGAGGGCTCACTCTTTTTCTTGATGGTCTTTCCTATCAGAGAACTGCTTCTGTTTCTACAGTAACTTGTAGTCCTCATAGCACTTGTTAGTATGTATTTTTTAAAAATGCACAAACATACATACTTCAATATGTGTGTGTCTGTGTGTGTGTGTGTGTGTGTGTGTGTGTGTGTGTGTGTGTATTAGAAGTCAATGAATGTCAGGTTCTCCTTCAATCTCTCCCTACCTTTTTTGTGTGTTTTGGTTTTGATACAGGGTCTGTCTCACCATGTAACTCTGGCTGGTCTGGAACTTACTATGTAGACCAGGATGGCCTTGAATCCAAAGAGATCTGAATGCTGGCCTGACTCAACTATCTATCTGTCTGTCTGTTTATCTATCTATCTATCTATCTATCTATCTATCTATCTATCTATCTATCTATTCTTTTTTTTCAGTAATTTATTTTTTAAAAAATATTCACTTTATATCTCAATAGTAGCCCCCTTATAGTCCCACCTTTAAAAAAAAATCTTTCCCCCCACTACCCCTCCCTTTCTTCAGAGGAGAAGCCCCCCTTGGATTCCACACTCCCTGGACATCTAGTCCCAGTAGGACTAAGCACATTCTCTCCTACTGAAGCCCAACCAGGCAGTCCAAGTAGGGGTAAGGGGATCCAATAGGAGGAACCGAGTCAAACACAACCCCTGCTCCAATTTCTAGGACACCCATATGATGATCAAGCTGCACATCTGCTACAAATGTGTAGGGGGCCTAGATCCTGCCTCAACATACTCTTTGGTTGGTGGTTCAGTCTCTCTGAGCTCCCATGGGCCCAGATGAAATGATTCTGTAGGCATTCTTGCAATGTCCCTGACACCTCCCTCTTGCTCACTTCATTATCCCCCACTCTTCTGCAAGACTCTCCAAGCTCCACCTGATGTTTGGCTTTGGGTCTCTACATCTGTTTCTATCAGCTGTTGAATGAAGCCTCTCTGGAGACAATCTAGGCTACTGTCAGCAAGCATGCCTGAGTATCACTAATAGTGTCAGGGTTTGGCTTCCATGGGATGGGTCTCAAGTTGGGACAATCATTGGTTGCCATTTCCTCAATCTCTGCTCCATCTTTATTCCTGCATAGCTTGTAGGCAGGACAAATATTGGGTTGAAGGTGGGTGGGTTGATCCCTCTTCCTCCACTGGAAGTCCCACCTGGCTATGGGAGTCTCCATAACCCCCGCTGGTAGGAATCTCAGCTAGGTGTTTATATATTCTTTAAAATAGGATCTGTCATTGAACCTGGAGCTCATTGATTAAGCTAGACTAGCCATCAAGACCTAGGGATCCTACAGTTTATTTGTTTCCTGTGCTGGGATTACAGGCATCCATCATGCCCAGCTATTATTTGAGTATGGGGAGCCAATTTAAGTCCTCACGGCAAGTACTTTATCAACTAAATCATCTCCAAAATCCCCAAAGTTTTATTATTAAGATTGTAAATATATATATTTCTACTGCCTTGTATGGAACCTAGCTCTTCCCAGGTGTGCAGAAAAAAAAATCCATAAATAATTAAATGACTAAAAGAGTAAGTAAGACACATTGCAATCCTGGGCAGTAAGCTTATATTCCTGAGCAATGCCTTTTTAGGTTCTCTAAAAGTTGTGGAATTTCTCTATAACTCAATTCTCAAGGTTAGAACAAGAAGAAAAATACCATCTTTGTTGAGTTGCCAATGAAATTTCCTGAAATGAGAATGCAGTACCTAATCATGTGGTAGGAACAAAATAATCTTTACTATGAATACAAATTACAGCCAGTGCGATATCAATTTCAACTTCACTTACTAGAGATATGTATGCTGTTAGCCAAAAGTCGTTAGGAGAACACAGAAATAGCTAAATAATGTACATGGTGTACAGTGTTGTGTATGTGTGTGTTGGGGGTGTGGGGGAGTGACTTGGGGAGATAGTAACTTCATTTTATTGTGAAGTCTTCCTGGAAGAGTTGGGGCATGGGTGCCAAGGGCAAGCCTTGGCTTGCAGAGGGGTTCTGAGGAAGTGGTATCTGGGAGCAGTGAAACAAAGGACTCAAAGTCAAACTGAGGTTCAAGCTGATGGCCTATGTTCTGCTCAAAATGACTTTCCAGGAACACCCCCCCCCACCGTGTGTGTGTGTGTGTGTGTGTGTGTGTGTGTGTGTGTGTGTNTGAGAGAGAGAGAGAGAGAGAGAGAGAGAGAGAGAGAGAGAGAGAGAGATCTGCTAGAGACAACTTTTTCTTGCTATTCTAAAAACTCTTGGGATAGCTCATCACTTGGTGATTTAAAAAAAAAAAAACAGTCTTTTATTGATATATCAATTCAGTCATTACTCCAGGTTACTTTTTGATTACCCCATGACTTAGTATACCATGACCCCAGTCCCTTGATTCTTAGAAAGAGACAGCAAGCACAAGCACAGACAATAAGCTAGCTGGGTGGGACCCCATCCTAATATTACCATTCCTACCATGCCTGGGCCTGGACCTAAACTCCTTCTGTCCCAGGACCTTGAACTCAGGAATCTGCCTTCCTTTTTTTCAGATAAATAAATTAAAACAAACAAACAAACAAACAAACAAACAAAAAAACCATTTAGCTGAGTAGGATCTTACCCTATGACCACAATTCCTAAATCTCTTTATCACCTTGCTTAGTGTCTTTCTGACAAGTTGGCTCATAGTGCAGTTGCCTCTATTTTCTAGGTCTGAGAAGCCCCTGGAGATGCAGTAATTCATATTGTATCCTTATATTTTGCATAGTTGAGAAATTATATATTCTTGAACTCACATTTTCAGTGTTCTTTCCCACAGCCTTGAGAGTTGTCCTGGAGCATTCTACCATTTTGCTGAGACATTAGACAAACCCTTACCTCCAGGACTTCTGCTGTCCCTGCTAATCATAGCGTCATTAACCTTGACACATTCTTCTGAAGGACATTCTTCTGAAGGAGGAACATAAAGTTATATATGCGTGTGTGTATAAATAATATATATATTTATACAAATAAGCCTTACACCCACCCACAGCAACCACTGACACTCATGGAGGCTCATGGCCTGCTGGCTGTGATCTAGGGGTGGGAATCATATCGCACTGTTCTTGCTATAACCTAGTAGGCCTCAGGATGGGGACTGAGGAAGAGAAGGGGAGAGAGAGAGAGACGGAGAGGGAACTGAAACAAGAATAAACATACAGGATGCTGGATTTGTGGTTCTTAAGATGGAGCTGGTTCTCTCAAGACTTCATAATTCAATCTGGCTGCTTCACCCTCACCCACAGAGAATGTTTTGAGAATCTTCACTTGGAGCCAGGCACTGGGAACAGAAATGAGGAACAAAAAAAACTATTCTTTCATGGAGCCTGCATTCTGTTAGCAAAGGCAAGAAGTAAGCAATATCATATGAACACAATGAAAAATAAGATCTTAGCTATATACTGGGTATTTACTCTTCCTTCAGGGTATGTGGTCTCTAGTAAATGCTTATTAAAGTGAGATAGGATGACCAACTCTGGTGGGTGCATTTGGCCTTGTTTATGAGTTTCCTTGTAATTATGCACATGTACACACACAGAGACTGGGCAGCCACAACTTCCTCTCATAGACCCTTTCTGATCAGATTTTTCTCAATTTAATAATTATATAAGGGTGTCAATCTGAAAAAAAAAAAAAGCAATAGAAGTCTTTTGTTTTTTCCTATAAAAGGGGGTCTCTGTTGTAAATGCTGTTCTTCTCTGGCTGAAGAAAGGGCCCCCACCTGCTTGGCCTCTACCAAGCACACTGAAATGACACTCAACCTCCAAAGAAGTCAAGAGAATAAGGCCACAGTTTGCAAAGCTTAGGGAAAGGATTAGTAGGACTCTGACCGTGATATGAGAGTCTAGTTCTGTAGACTGACCCATAAGAAAACACTAACAACTCACTTATCTTAAGCCCCACAGGAGTCTTCCTTTAAATGTTTACCAGTGGGAACACTTCAAGTGAGTATTGCCCAGCCTCTTGATTTTCCCATTTCTTGGCTCACTCATCACCAGTGATCTTTTCCTCTTACCTAAGTCACAAGTTTTCTTTACCAAACCCTTGACCTTGTCAACAACAACAAACTTGACTCTGCTTCATCCAGGTCACCAAGTTTTGAAAACATTCCCACTACCTTGACCTTCTCTCCTGTGACATAACAAGTGAAACCCAGCTCTTGATGATCAATTCATCTCGTCCTTGCATGCATTGTGATGAACACAGCTGATAAAAATCAGAATTTTAATCAAATACAACATGCCTTGCTTCTCTGCCAGGTAGACTACTTGCTTCATTCTTCTAAAAAACAGTTCACACCCTCCCGCTCTTCAAACCTCCCATGTGTCTTTTTCTCGGCCAACTTAGCACCACTATTGGGGGACCTTGATTTGTTCCTGGCTGAGAATGTGGCTACTACCTTCTCCCCGATGCACTGTGGTAGCTTTACATTCTCCTGTCACTAGTGCCCAGAAGCTGCCTCCATCTTCCCTTCCCACAGAGATGGAACACTCGTCTCTGTGAGACACTCTCTTCAGGGAATTTGATCAGTTATTACCTTTATTCCTGGGGCTTTGCTCTGGGGTTCTCTGTCTGTCAATCTCACCTTACACAGAGATATATTCTAAACTCTCCTAAAGCAAACAGCAGCAACTGCAGGGGTTCTTGGAAGGCCCTTCTGTGGAAGGCCCTTCTGTGGAAGTCTGTAGCTCAGGCTTCCTCCTCTGAGCTCCTGCCTTGGCGCCTTCTTCAGTATGTCTAGAGGCGAGTCAAATACTACCAAACACAATTTCTAATTTTCTTCACCATGCCCACACTATCTTCAGTTATTTATTATTATTATTATTATTATTATTATTAATTATTATTATTATTATTTCATCAACATCTTGAGGCAGAATCTCACTATGTAGCCCCAAATAGTCTGACACTCATTACATAGACCAAGCTGGCCTCAAACTGACAAGAGATCTTCCTTCTTGTGGGTTTTTAAAAATTTCAGTAAACAGCTACTTGTTTCCAAGATCAGACAGCCTTGTGGGCATCATTCTCAATGCATGGACTTTGCACTGGGTTCTAAGCCCCCTTTCTGTAATCTGCATGCCAAGCATCCTCTGCCTTTCTTTTGTTTAGAAAGAGAGTGGACAGATATCCATGGACTGTTCCTGACCTTCTGGGGAAAGTGTTCAGTCTTTGTTATTGAGTAAAAACTAAGAATTTTTATGTGCTCTGTCAAGGTGGGGAGTTTGCTGAGTATTTTCTTTTTTAATCATAGAAAGAAGCGGGGTTTTCCATGTAGGGTGTGGTGGCATTTGCCTTTAACTCCAGCACTCAGGAGGCAGAGGCCGGCTGCTCTCTGAATTCAAGGCCACCCTGGTCTACAGAGTGAGATCCAGGACAGCCAGGTCTACTCAGAGAAATCCTGTTAAGGCAGGGATCGGAATAGTGGGTATTAGGTGTGGGAAGGGCAATGCTGGGTTTTCTCAAATGTTTTTCCTGTACCTATTAAGTATATTGGTGGATTCAATCCTCTAAGATTGTACTGGATCTCTGCATCCCAGATCATTGTTTTTTAACAAAGAGATCACACCACTTCATTCTTTTCAAACCCTCCCCTAGATTCCTACTGTACTCAGGAGATCCTTTACAGAGTTCCACCAAATATTCCTTCTCAAATCTTCGTACATTGTTAGTCCTTGACATTGATCCCACTCCCTGTCTGCTTCGCTTCCCTGCCTTCTTACTGGCTTCTCCTGGGAACCACTCTCAATATGTCATCATTGTCACCTTGAAAATCCTTTTCTCAGGCACGGCACATGGGAAAGGACCTCGGTGTCGAGGTGAAGCATCTCTGGTCACAGACAGCACCAGGTCTCTGGCACCACCTCCTTGCCCTAACTGTGCTCCATCTGCGTCTTGCAGGTGATTTATGCCCTCAATAGCCGCCAGGATGAGGTAGAGGCCAGTGCGGAGTCACTACAGGAAGCCCACCAGGAGGAGCTCCAGGAGACAGCGGCTGAAACCAGAACCAGGCTCCCGCAGGAACAGGGCCGCCCCAGTGAAGATGCAGAGGCCCTTCTGAAGCGCATCCAGACCCTGGAAAATGCCCTGGAGCTACAGAAGAGGCTGACACAGGAGGCCCTGGCTGAGTCAGCCTCTTGTAAATTGGAGACCAAAGAGCGAGAGCTGCGGGTAGAGGCTGAGCATGCTGAACGAGTCCTGATACTTTCCAAGGAGATGCTGGAGCTCAAAGCTGATTATGAGAAGAGGCTCCAGCTGCTGACTAGCCACGAGGGTCCCCAGTGGGGCCAGCTCTCCCAGGAGAGCCCGGATGCCACCGCCGAGTCTAGCCAGAGACCGGAAATGCACCAGGTCCTGCTGGAGGTGGAGCGATTGCGCGCTGAGAATAAGCAGCTGAGCCAGGATTATGCCCGCAAGGCTGAGGAGCTCCAGGCCACCTATGAGAGGGAAAATGAGGCCATCCGTCAGGCCATGCAGCAATCAGTCAGCGAGGCCCTGTGGCAGTGGCAAGAGAAAGAGTCAGGGCTTCGAAAGAACTTCCAGGTCCAAGAGTCGGCCCTGCAAGCTCAGGTCAGGAAGCTGGAAGGGGACCTGGAGCATAGAGGGCGCAAGATAAGTGACCTGAAGAAGTATGCCCAGAAGTTGAAAGAACGGATCCAGGTAAAGCCTGTTCTTCCTCTCCAAGGGGATAATAGGCAAAGTTGCCGCTTCTAACACCCACCACTAGCCAGGTACTGTGCTAAGCACTCCACTTCCACTAAGGTCAGTATTATTTCTGGCACCGGTTCTCTCACATTCATTCAACAAGTTATTTATTGGGTACTTATTTTGGGCTAGGGGTAGGTTTATGGTTAGGGGATGCATGGTGAGCTAGACTCTCCCTATCCTCAGAGAACACAAAGCCCTACAGGTTACAGATGAGAAGATAACCCTGAGAGGCTAATGCTTGGCCTAGGAGATAAATAGTAAAAAATTCAACTCTGGCTAGTCTAATTGTAAATTATTTTAATTCTCTGCACTCATACTATAATAACTTGACTCTCCTAAAAACCCTTAGGATATTTGAGTTTAGAGAGAGCAGACCCATTGATGGGCCAGCTCTTGTAAGCCCCACAGAAGTGCAAAACCCTGTCTCTCATAGCTACAGTTAGCATTTGTAATACTCTCAAAGTATTAGATACGTTATAGTAGCCTGTCCCAGCTGGAGAAGGGTTAAATAACTTTCCCAGGGTCACGCTGCCATTAGAAGGAGAGTAGGGACTGCTGACCCTCCCCTACCAGCTGCTAATTCCAGAGCCTCATGACCCCTGCGGTGCCCTCTCGGCCACCCTTCTAATCTAACAGCTGTCTGTGCGCTCAGCATCTCCGTGCAGAGAAGTAAGATCTTCCCTCTGTTCAGGATCTCGACGTGCAGCTCAGGGAGGCTCGGCAGGAGAACTCGGAGCTGAAGAGCGCAGCAAGAAAACTTGGCGAGAAGTTGGCTCTTGCCAAAGACAGGCTGATGCTGCAGGAGTGTCACGTGACACAGGACACTGGTGAGACGCCCCCGGATTCTTTCATTAAGCACGCAGGATTAGCGGCCAGGTTTGGTCTGGCTCCCAGGGATACTCTGAAGACCAGGGGAGCAGAAGCAGGACCATTCCATCTGACCTGCTGGGGAGATGAATCACAGGTGCCCTAGACGCCGATGAACCAACCCCGGCTCCTCTCCTGGAGCTGCACAGGCCAGATATCTAAAATTTTGGTGCAAAGGGGTTCCTTACCCTCACAATGATTGGACTCTCCACAGTGATTGGACTTCCACTTTTTCATCTTCCTGACTGATCGGGATTTTGTATTTTTAACAGCATCTCTCACTGTTCCATTACGGGGTTTTCCCAATAATTTTGTGAAACAGGTGTTGTCATTCTCCCATATTACAGATGTTGAAGTGAGGCAGAGAGAGAGACTCAATGACCAACTGAAGGTCAGCTAAGTGTCTGGTGATAAAAGCTAGTGTTTAGAGGTAAAGATCTCTCTGACTCTTAAGTGTCAAAAACAAAAAGTTCTGGAGTGCTCGAGCTATGACAGACTTGATGGGAAAGACAGGAAACACAGGCTCTGCCTTTGGGAAGCTTGTTCCATTGTAGCCAAAGTATGCTTTGGGATAGGGATGTGACCCGGGAAGCAGAGGGCCAAGATGTCTGGGAAAAAGAGAAAAAAAATCTCTAGGCTGGAAGGGTGAAGAAGAGAGATTTATGTTGGGAACAGAGGAATAACATTTTTTATTGAGGAAAGGTGTATGTTCAGTTGAGCATACAAGACAACACTGAGTACACTTGAGGGCTATAGACCTTCTAGCAGGCACTGTTCCTTTATGTAGTAAAGCAAGTTGTAGGTAAACAAGACAGTTAATTAGCAGACCTGACTTCAGAAGGGCTTTCACATGAACATCTCGGTTGATCTTGAAATTTACACTTGCAGACGACATGAAGACTGAGGATGGAGTCCTGGGGAAAAGAGATGACCTGGAAGCCTGCTGTCTCCATCCTCAGCAGGAACAAGGGTTTCCCAAGTTGCGTCACTGCAGGAATGGAGGCTCAGAAACACAGGTAGTGCCTGGTAAACACTGAAGGAGAAGTCACTGGAGGTTGGCATGAGCTTCAAGTAGAGGTCCGCCCCTATCCACAGAAGTCACTTGGAACCTAAAGCCCCACTATTCAGGGATAAACAAAGCAAGATCAAAGGTCTCAACAGTTTCTCTCTCTCTCTCTCTCTCTCTCTCTCTCTCTCTCTCTCTCTCTCTCCTTTTCTATGTAAGGATGCTTTGCCCGTGTTTATGTTTATGTCTGTATACCACTTGCATGCCAAATACCTGCAGAGTCCAGAAAAGGGCATTGGGCCTCCTAAAATTGGAGTTACAGACGGTTGTGAGACATCATGTGGATACTGGGAATCAAACCTGGGTCCTCTGGAAAAAGCAACTACTGTTCTTAACCACTGAGCCATCTCTCCAGCTCCCACCACCACCACCACTACCACCACTACCACCAGTTTCTTTCCAGGTCATTCAAATTTAGGAGAACAAGAATGCAGCAGAATTTCCCCAAGTTTGTATTTACCAAAGGATATGGGCATTGCTTAGCTCCTATTTCCACTCAAAACAAGCAATGTGTTCCTTAGAAACTATAGTGTATGCTAGAACAACTGATCCTGTGACAGCTACAGCATTGTACTCTTTTCCAATGCTATACACAGTGAAATCTCTCATAAATATCATATATATATATATTATATATATATATATATATAATATATATAGTCTTATAAAATGATTCACACCTCCAGATACTTGCTATGAAATCAGAATATAAATGTGTAAAAGAAAAATGGACCTCATTTCTCCCCAGTAGTACACTTACCAAGTTTGATTTCCCTTAACAGACCAAGAAAGAGGCAAGTGGTGAAATAGAACACCTGAAGCAGCAATATGAGGAAGACCTTCGTAAAGTCAGACATCAGACTGAAGAGGAGAAGCAGCAGCTCCGAGAGCAGCTGGGGAAGCAGCTGGAAGACTTGGTGAAGAAGCACACCGTGGAAATGAAGTCAGTGCGCTCCACAGTGGAGGTGGAGAGAAAGAAGCTGGAAGTGAGCTGTGTTTGCAGAAACCGGTCTGGGTTTTTACCTTCTCCCGCCTCCTTTCCCTTCCCCTTCCCTCTTTTGTTACCCAAATATTTACTGTGCTCCTACTCTGTGCTTATCTAGGCTGGTTCTCTTAGGACAGGAGCATGGGTCTCTTGGGGGCGATAATAGGAAATACCCGACAGAGGAGCACACTAGCTTTTGGGGAGCAGGATTTTATCATGTGACATTGTACTTCAGGAAATCCAGCTCAGCTTACAGGACAAAACCAGAGAAACTCCAGTAACTGAAAACTCAGGGTTAGACCCTAATTCCGACTCTGCTGCCCACCGGAAGTTATTTACCTCCCCCCCCCCACCTATTCTTAGAAATTCTGCATGTCAGAAATAGCCATAAAATGGATAGTAATGACAGGACCTCTTGTGAAGATTACAGAAAGGAATCCTGTGAAGACGCAAAGCATCTGCTAGCACCCTGCCCTAGTGTCTGTGTGCTGACCTCACCTTTCCACGGAGAATTCCTGGGAGGGAGCCTCCTCTGTCCTCTTAGCTGGGAAGAGCATGTCCCATGCATGAGAACAGTAGGAGAGAGTATTCAGAACTCAGGAAGCTGAAGCAGAAGACTCATGAGTTCAAGGCTACACATGGAGGCCCTGCATCAAGAAGGGATGCAGTATAAGTCAATATTGTTATGAACATGGGTGAAGATGCCATTTGATTATAAGATAAATGCCTTTGTGATTCAAGAAGTACCTGTGTTGAGTGTTCACTGAAAGATAATCAGATATCACTGTGGGTCAGTGCTATGCATTAGTTAAAAACAGTTAAGTATTCAATAAGTATGTATTAAATAAATAAATATGACCATGTGAAACACCCATGCTATCTCTGGGCCTAGGCTTTGGCTCTTCCACAAACTCTGTAACTAAAACCTTAACGTCTCTGAAGGCTGAATTCTAAAACCGTGTTTGTTGCACACATTTAAATATGGTGTTACTTGTGAACCTTCTGCTGGGTGTACAGTGTGCAGACACAGTTCAACAGAGAGCAGCTAGTGCTCATTACCATGAGTTTTGGACAGCATGTGAAATAAAAAATTATAAGAGTACCTATTACATTTTATATTGAGTGCTCAAAAACACATTGAATCTTTCCAATGTTAGACAGTAAGAGACTGAACCTAGAGATAACAGTGTATCTTTATCAGTGTATCAGATAGTGGGTACAAGAGCTTCGGCTCAAACCCAGTAGCCTGTTCCCTGTGCTCCCCACCTTCCTAAGGAGAAGACAGTCGTTCTGAAAGGATTTTTCATTGGAGCTTCTGTGGGTTGTACATATCCGATCTTCAGACAAACAGACTAACACTCCATCCTGGGCCCGCATCATCAGGAGGCACAATCACTTTTTCAAGCTGCAGGTTGCCCTGGTAACCTGATGGGGAAAAATCTGACTCTCAGTGTGCACATCTTGCTTCAACCTTAATCAGGTCACAAGTCCATCTGGGAAATAAGTCACACAGAAATAAGCCATGCTTAGTTCCTGGCATTGTTTTACTTCTTGTTCATATTGGAATTTGGGAATACAGATACTATAAACGAGGCAAAGGCTTGAAGAGGCATCGAGAGTTCATGAGCTAAAAATAGACCCAGTTGTCTGGGTAGCATTCAAATTGCTTTAGTTCTTTGAGCCTTTGGCGTGGGTAGAGGGCACACCCTAAACACTACCCTTACCTAAAGGGGCAAATGGCAGGGTGTGGGCTAGATCGGCCTGGAAGACTGGTCGCAAGACTAGAGGACATTCTCATGCCATCTTGGCAGATGGAACTCAGCGCATGACCTGTAATTAACATTTGCACACAGTGCTTGTTTGGGAAGGAATGGAAACAGATTTACGGAGCTCTCCCAAGGTCTGCTTGACATGTCTGCGTTTCCCATCTCATTTGTACCAGTAACAATTCCCCCTGAGGCTCGTAGGTCCTTGGACAGTGTAGCAGGAATTTAATACAGGGTAATAGGTACTTTCCAGTAAGTTCAGAGGAGTGTACTTGGCAGCTACCAAACAAGTGCTAATGCCCCAAATCCACTGAACAACATAAGTGATATAGCTGTGTTCTACTTCTGTTTTCAGTTTGAATGCCTATATTTATAATACATACATTTACAGCATTTATATTTTATTTAATGTTTAAGTCTACTAACTTGACATTTTTACCTTCCTATCATTTGTTGACTGTCCCCACTTTGACTGTTTATTTTTGACACATTGAGTACTTTTTGTATCTCCACTTTTGATTTCTTATGTTTCTTTTTTTTTTTTTTTTTTCTGGTGTAGATCTCATGTTTGTACTACGAATAATAATATGTGTCTTTAAATTTATCACAGCCTTTTTCTTTTTTCTTTTTTTTTTAATATTTATTTATTTATTATATGTAAGTACACTGTAGCTGTCTTCAGACATTTTAGAAGAGGGCGTCAGATCTCATTACGGATGGTTGTGAGCCACCATGTGGTTGCTGGGATTTGAACTGAGGACCTTTGGAAGAACAGTAAGTGCTCTTACCTGCTGAGCCATTTTGCCAGCTCCACGGCCTTTTTCAAATAATATATTTCTTAACATATGAAAGGCTTATAGTAATGATTTTTCATCTCTTCTTCCCCGCCCTCTGGATATTTGTTTTCATACATTTTACTTTATACTATAAATCCTATGGGACATTACTTTTGCGTTAAAATAAGTTTTTGTGTCAGGGTCTCACTATGTCATCTTGGCTGCCCTGGGATTTGTGGTGTAGACCAGGCTAGTCTTAAACTCACAGAGATCTGCCTTCCTCTGCCTCTCCAATGCTGGAATTAAAGCTGTGTGTCGCCATGTCTGGCCTACAGAGAACAGAAGATGTCAGACTCCCTTGAGCTAGAGTTACAGGCAGTGGTGAGGCTCTCAGTGAGGGTTCTGGGAACTGAATTCTGGTGTTTGTAAGAGGGATACACGCTCTGAAGCACTGAACTGTCTTTCCAGCCCACTTACAAATGTGTTTTTGGCATTTAGTGTGTATGTTTGCCTGTGTACACTTAAATGCTATCCCAGAAATGAAGCCTACGGCCCGGCACATGCTCACTCTACCACTGCGTTGAATTCCTAGTTTTATTTTTACGCTGTATTTAGAAATAGCATCTCATCTTGTTGCCAGGCTGGCTTTGAATTCACTCTGTAGCCAAGAAGAGCCTTGAATTTGTGGTCAAGAGATCTGACCCCTTGACTTTGGATCAAAATAAACCTCTTTCCTTTACAGCTTGGTCATTGGCACTGTGTTATTAGCAACAGAAAACAGACTTAGGACAGAGTGGCTCCTCCATCTTTCTTCCCCTTCCTTCATGCCTGCCTTTCCCACCTTTGTTCATTTGAAGTGGAGGAGGTTTGTCCAAGTAGCCCAGGCTCCTCCAACTCCGGCCTTAGCTTCCTAAGATTTCAGCTGTGAACCACAACTCCCAGCTGCTTCTTTCCTTAAATCGCCAGTAACTGTGGATATTGTAGACAAAAAAGCCAGGAAAAAAGACTCAGTCCTGCTTGTGTCCTATTAGCTGTGGGATTTGCTCCCTATAAAATCTACTGCTGTGTATATAAGAGTTCTGTGGAAACTGAATTCAGGAAAGCACTCTGAAGTTGACAAATCCTCAGTGCATGAATCCCCTTCCCAGGGGAGATGTGACTCACATATTTGAAAGCTTTGGTCTCTTTACTTGGATCCTTGACCTTATGGTTGCTTTCCCTCCTCTACCTGAGGAGGAAGAACATGCATGCTCCCCAAGGTCGCTTTGAGCTGAGCAGAGCTGAGCATGTTGCTCTGTGCCCTCCTGCCCTCTGCACTGTGCTGACTCAGCTATTTTCTCCCAGTAACCCATATGACCCTGAATCTATGAGGAAGTTTATTAAGGCTAAAAGTTACTGCTGACATCAGTTGACATCTCCACCTGTCCAGGTTTTATTTTTCACTCTAGGGCCATCTGTCAAGGCACCGTGGAAACTGTGATTGATTATATTTGTACCAGAAAGGTGTGCTGCATAACATTAACAAGTGCCTTTCCTTTATGCCAAAAGTCATGACAGCCGAGTGGTTTCACTGGCTGGTACAGTGTGAGTAGCGTCTTGGCAGATTTAGTTTCCAGACCAGTGAGCATGATAAACTGGAATTTGTTCAAAAGTTTCTGTGAATGAGAAACTAATTAGTGAAATTATTATGAGAGAGAGGGCAATGTTTTGCTAAGGGATTTAGGTGGCACCTTAATTTATTTCAACTTATTTGGTAGCAAAGGGTAACTTATATATTGATTTTAAGAAGCAAGCACTCCCAAACAGGAAATCCCAAAGAAGATAGCACGGATTGACTGAAGTGAGGCCATATACCGAGTTGCCATATCATCTGGCGCTAATAATCTAATTACAAGTTCTTTTAGACTTTTAAAAAATGATTGACCCTCAAGGGACAGGCAGTTCTAAGGGCTCGCCCAGGGCCACTGGCTGGTCTAGTCTGGGCTTGGTCCTACAGAGAATGTAGAGATGCTGTGCAGGTGATCAGTAGCACAAGCTTTTGGGGGTTCAAATCAGAAACCTGGGAATCAGAAGGGACTTCTCTCTGCCCCTCACCCTCAGCATATAAGTATGTAAATTCTGTTCTATTCTGATGACCCAGGAATACCTGCATATCCTTCTGTGTCCTCAATAGTTCCAGGTGGACCTAGTCAGCCTCTGTGATTTGATGGACCCTTCCATCCTCTGTCTGCTTCCATCTGCCTCACCTCATCTCATCCAGTCCATTCTAGTGGGATCTTGTGCCTGCTCAGCCTTGGCCGCCAGCTATTCACAGCTCCATGCCATCATAGTAGTGAGCTTTGACTTCCCTCTCATTGTTCTTCAAGTCCTACTTCTGTTTGCTTCTCCTGCCTTTGTCTACTCTGCCTTCTAGATTTTTTAATCCCTCATGGTCTCTGTGTTCCTTCTCTTTGAGCCTTTGTGTATCCATTTCCCTCCTCCTTACTCTTGAATCTACTCTCCTAGTCTTTACTGATCTCAGCCATCTTCCCTCAAGCCTTACCTCCCTGGCTCTGTGATGCTGGGGGCATATATATAGCCCCCTATCCCTATATTACTGTTTTCTAGAAGATAACACTTATAATTGCTTTTCACTGTGTTCCCCCACTACATTGCCTGGTTCTCTAATACCTGGACATGTTGCAGCCAGTTCCGACTGACTCAGGAGGCAGTTGTCACACCTCTTTCCAGTTTCATACATCACTGTAATCATTAGACCCTGGTCACAGTAAAAGTAGTTATACCCCTGGGTGGTGGTGGTGCACGCCTTTAGTCCCAGCACTTGGAGAGGCAGAGGCGGGTGGATCTCTGAGTTTAAGGCTAGCCTTGGTCTACAGACTGAGTTCCAGGACAGACAAAGCTATACAGAGAAATCCTGCCTTGAAAAAAAAAAAAAAAAAGCACTTTTACCATGGAAACCAAGAAATACCACCATGAATGTGTTATTATTTGTTCATTTATATATTTGAAAAGTCAATTGTTAAACATTTACTAACATGCGCTGACTGTCTCTCTAACTCCTTATCCTAGGAATTGCACATTGTAGCTGTTCAGTTACTCTTGTTCTGTTTGGGTAAATGGATAGATGACAGTGTTTTGTCTGACACCCAGAGTTGCCCCAGGACAAAACTCTGTCTACAGGTTCTAGGGTTCTTTGTCTCCCCTGTAAAAAGGCAGTTGTAGTTGGTGCAGCTTCTCGAGCCTGCTTTGGGTAGGCCCAGGTATTATTTCAGCTTCTCTGCAGCAGAAGGGAGAAATTCTCCAGATAAGCAGGTATCTGAACTGAGAGTCATGTTCCCCACGAGAAGTCATCAGAAATGCACCAGCCAACCCACGTTTTCCTGGTTCCAACCTTGTCACGTCCACTTACTGTAGGAATGAGCTCATGCAAGTCTTTGCACATTTCTAAGCCTTATTTCCTCTTTTTATATAATAAGCTTTAGTAGGAGAGCCTAACCCAGAAGAAGGCTTTCATAAAAATTGAAGAACTCATCTGGGAAGGGTGGGCACGAATGCTAATTACTCGGTAAACGTCAGCCTCATTTATTATGCCATCCACTCTCTGTTAGACCAGAAAGGACTATAACCAGCATAGAATTTCTGCTCCCCACATTCCTTTCAGATACGACAGCCTCGTATTTACAGGAAAGGCTAGAGGGACCCAGGGCTTGGGTTGGACCTCTTAAACTTGTTCTAAGTGTGAGTGTGTGTGTGTGTGTGTGTGTGTGTGTGTGTGTAAGTGCAGAGGCCAGAAGAGGGTGTCAGATGCCCCGGGACTGAAGTTACAGACTGTTGTGAGCCACCATGTAGGTACTGGAAATCAAACTATGGTCCTCTTCAAGAACATCCAGTGTTCTTAACCACTGACTCATCTCCTTTCAGTAAGTCCTGTCAGCCTACATTCCAAACACGTCCACATAGCTACCCTCCCATCTAGTCACATTGTCTCCATAGAACCCCCTGCCTCCCAATCTCACTCAAAAGCCACCTTTTCTCATCACATTTCTTTGGCCGAAGTACCCAATACTCTATCTTCCCTGTAACCATGTTCAGCTTCTTTTCTTCTTTATTATTTCTCTGTCTCACATAGTATTTATTACCTTGTACTGATTGACATTTTTGTCTGTTTGTTTTTTTCCACTTCATGTAAGGGTTTTTTTCTTTTTATACTCTAGCTCTGAGAATCATGCTCAGCATGTGGTACAGCTCAGTACAGATTTATTGGATGAATGAATGACACTGTCTAAAGGTCAGCTAAGAACCTGCTTAGACTACCTTTTCCTCACCTCTTAATACTTAAGACACTTTCTCCATAAACTAAGCCATATCAGAAAAGTTAGGCATCCCTAGAAATGATTACACCCTTAATGTTTTGGTTTTTTTTTTTGTTTTTTTTGTTTTTTTGTTTTTGAGCTCTTGCTGTGCTAAGCATGTAACACAGCACACATAGGAGGAAATGTGCTCAGTGTGACACAGCTAAGATGCTGCACTGTTTCTCATGTGGTCTCCACAGATGTATGCTAACTGCTTCACACTGATACTGGAAGGCTGTGGGAGGCACTGTGAAGGAGACAGCATTCTGGCTGCAGTACAAGTCCTGCTGAGATAGGGAGATGCCATGAAAATATAGTTGGATGGTTTTTGTTGGTTTGTCTTGGTTTTTATTAAAGTCTCTACCTGCCACATCCTACCCCATCTGTATGTGCTTCAGGCTATGTAACATGGATTTAACACTTGTTTTCTCTCAACTTTGAATTCATGTGTTCTTACAGTAGGTTATTCTATTAGTTTCTTTGATCCCCTTCAGGAATAAGGCAAGGTATGAATGCATAGGTGCCTGTTTTCTCCTACCTCGTGTGGCTAATTCTTCTACTCCTCACTTAGGAAGTTGAAGCTGAATTGGAAGAAGTGAAGACAAAATCGGAAAGAGAAATAAAGCAACTGGAAGAGGAGAAAGCTGCCCTCAGTGCAAAGCTCCGGAATTCTCTGCTTGAGGTAAATCTTTAAAACTCACTGCTTGGGAATGGAGGTTGTGACCTCTGGGAGTTTCTGGCTAAATGGGATCCGGAGGTTCACCACCTCCCTGTGTCCTCTGAACAAAATAAAGGGCATCCAGCCAGGCAGGAAGGCTGTCTGCGGGGAGGGGAGATGGCGCATAAATTTAGCTGCAAGGAACAGAGAGTCTGATTTATGGGGTCTTAGACAAAGAGGCCTTTAGGGTCTTGCATAAAGGCAGGAAGCAGGAGGCCAGGCTGCTGTCTCTGGAGCTAAGTGACTGCTGGGTTGGTGACTTGCTGTCCTTCTGCTCCAAGATGCATCGTCACCTTTGTGGGTCCGAGGTACCCTTACTTTCCCAGGCCCCTTCTCTTATAACAAGTATATTCAAATTGTATGACTGCATTGATAGATAAATGTAACCCGAGCTAAAGATTTTTTCCTTGCTGTCCATCAAACCTTGAAGAGACCTATGTTATGCCCTCAGGGAGCATTGAAGCTGCTCCTCAGCCCTACCCATGTGCCACAACCTCTAAGGAGCAAACCTATGGCCTGGAGGGGAGGAGGGGCAGGGCAAGAGCCAAATTACTGAGCTACACACCTAATAACCCTGAAGTACTTTCAAGAACTGTGTGCTTAAGTCCCTCATTTCAGGATCTCCAGTTGTCTTTGAAAGGATCTCTGCAGAAATGCGTGTTAAGGCCTCTCTGTCCCACTTTCTCCTTGCTCTCTGCCCTGTTCCTTCTGTCTCTCCCTCCCTCAGTGTCCACCATCTTCTTAGAGCTCCTGTGACTACTATGCTCTGCTTAAAGTGGCTTTAAAGTGGCAGAGCTTAAAGTGGCTTTATTTATGGGTGTGACAACAGCGGGCACCATGAAAAATGGCTTACCTAATAGAACTGTTTCTTTAGCCAGGAGACTGAGTGGTTTGGCATGTATTAACTCTTTCTGCCTCCAACCATCTCCTATCATAGATGCTTTTATTATCTCTAATTTGAAATTGGGAAAAGAGAGCCAGAGAGAGAAGGTAAATCTGTTTCCCCCAAAGTGCATAATTAATAAGTAGCAAACCTGAGAGTCACACTCTGGCCATGTTGCTTTCTATTCTTTGTCTGTAGGTCAGTGCTACAGTTCTGTGTCACCTCTAATGACTGAGGATCATTCAGGACCTGAATGACTACCAGTCATAAGTCATGACCATGGACAGAGCTGATTTCTGTTAGCGTGGCTTCAACGTTTTCTGCCACACTAATGGTACCCCTAAGTACTCCTCAGAACTGGAAACGGAAACATCCCTTGGAGTACACCCAGTTCTTCTGGGAGATGAACTTCACACACGTGCCACCTCCTAAGCTGTCCCCAAGAAAAGGGAGAGCAGTCCCACCAAAAGGGGAGTTTTGGGTTATATCATGTGGCTTTAGTTAGATGGAAGAATGGCAGGAGAGCATTAAGGCAAAAGGAACTACTGTTAACAATACCGGCGATGATGATGATATTAATAATAATGACAATAATAAAACTATTGTTTTACTATTGTGAGCAAAATCTTTTTGAAGAAACTTTTGGTCATTAGGATGCTGTAATAAAGCTGCTCTGCTGAGATAATGGTCATATGATTTCTGAGAAGTACAGAACATTCAGTTTCCATTTCCCCAAAGGGACCCATTCCTACACATGTTGTCCATCTTGGTATCTTAGGTAACTCCATCTTGGGCTAGTTTGACATCTCCCAGATCTCCCATTCTCAACCCCAGTCCCTTCCTCACCCCATTCTCACAGACACTCATGTAAAGTCATTTGGGTCCGATGGCTCAAGCCTGTCTGTCTCCTCCCTGCTTTCTTCACAATGTCTTGGGCAAGATTCTCAGAACCATTTACACCAGTAGATTACTTAGAGGTGTTACATAAATCGTTACAAGCTATGTAAGCATTGTGGCCCATGTATAGTGCCAGGTACTTGAAGGCTAAAGTGTGGTGATTGCTTAAGCCCTGGAGTTTAAGAACAACCTGGGCAATATAGTTAACATCCTGGCACTTAAAATAAAACATGACAAGGCAAAACAACAACAATAAAAAAACAGAGCTATTTTATATTTCATAATCTTAAATACACTCTGAAGCGTTTTTGCAATAAGACGGCCCATTCCTCCTTCCCAAAAGTCTTCAATCCCTATTTTTTTCCAATCTTGGCTCAACTTAACTCACCACCAACTACTGCTCCCCAGATTCTCCCCAGATTCTCCCCACCCTGACTACTCTCATGTGTCCATCCATCAGATGGAGCCTTGTGTCTCACATCCGACCTATTGTCACTGTAAATTTGGTGTTTCTTCATGGTTGACAAATTATACATGGAGGATTGGGGTCTGCTACTTGGGTTCTTAGTCTCATTAACAAAACAAATTTAAAATAAACTCAAATGGAAGCTCAAGAATGACTTGATTAAAGTTTAAAAGAGAAAAGCCCCAGGACAGGCAAGCTGCAAACCACAGAAGCTGCCAGGAGAAGAACGGAAGAGAGAAAGAATACTGCCATGTCAATGAAGCTGGTGGACACGCCATGTCAATGAAGCTGGTGGACATGCCATGTCAATGAAGCTGGTGGTCACATGGTAGGCAAGCAGCCACACAGCAGGGAGTGGTGCTTTAAAGAAAGAGTAAAGAAGCTCAAAGTACCAGAACAAGCGCACCATTCTGGCCTGCATCTGAAAGAAAGACAGAAAAAAAAGAGAACAGTTGTACCTTTTGGATTCAGGCCTCAGACAGGTGGAGTGGCCTAGCCAAAGACTGTGGCTTCTTGTAAAGACTGTGTCATGGGAGAGGCTGAACAGGAATTCTGAGAAAGAAAAGAACAGTATCTCATTAAAGGAAAAAATGATTCTACTTATCTCTTTAGTATGGTTTAATGTAATTCTGCCTTCCTAGAGGTGGTCCCTTAGCCAGGCAATTGACCCAACACAACTGGAATGCTAGGCCTTTCCCCAGGCCAGAGAGTCCTTACTAGGCTTTTATTGTTACTCTAACCCTACCTACCCTTCTGTTGTACTTGCTAATGCTGTTTCTTAGAATTCCCTTTCCTATCCTTGCTCCTGGCAGACTCTTACCCAACCTTTCATAGCCTTAATGTTGACAAGCTCTCCAGACCAGAATTTATGGCCTCAAATTCTGTAAAGTACTGCCTGCATCACTGTGGGTGTCACAAGGAGGGAGAGATTTAATATAACAAAAACACCGTCTTAGTTACTTTTATCTTGCTGTAATAAGACAACACGACCAGTGCAACATATAAAAGAAAGTGACTAGCTAGGGGGTTATAATTACGGAGGGTTAGAATCAGTGAGGGTCATTCTGGGGATCATGGCACGAGACAGGCAAGAATGGCAAAAGCAGGAACTGAGACCTTACACGTTGATCCACAAGCACAAGACACAGAGAACAAATTAGGAAAGGTGTGGGCTTTTAAAAATAAATAAATCTTTAAAAAAAATAAAAATAACACCTTAAAGCCAACCCTAGTGGCACATCTCCTCCAACAAGGCCACACCTGCTAATGCTTCCCAAACAGTTCTACCAACCTGAGACCAAGTATTCAAATACACGAGCCTATAGTGACCATTCTCATTTAAGTCACCCATAAATACTTTCATATGTTACTGGCATAAATACACTAATAACGGTGGCATATTGTTGTTTCCATGTCTCCACTGAGGGTTGTTATGGTTATAAACCTGTATCTCCCTCAAAATAAGAGTCTTAAAGAGAGCCATTTTCATTATCACATAGTCTGTCCCTTACTCTGTCCCTTCCCTTCCCCTCTTGTGTCCATGGTGGTGTATGACAAGCCTGAGAGCTACTTGGGTTTGCCAACCGTGTCTGGGCTTCCCTTACGGTTACTGGCCTCCTTTTCCTGAGCGTCTGCAGGGAAAAGCAATCTGCTAAATTGACAAGTAACAATTAGTCGGCTGGTGATTATCACCACAATTAAAGCTTTACAATTTAATCCTGCTTTCTAGACAGCTCTGCACTTCTTCAATGTTCTTATTTTACCCACTAATTTTTTTTTTTTTTGAAAAGAAATTAAGGAATCTAATACTTAGGTGCCTTAGGCGGGTGATAACTTTTGTCGCTTCTTTCCTTTCTTTATTAGAAAAAGAGAACAAAATGAAACAGGCCTTCCAAGATGTTCTCAGACATGTGGGGTTTCCTCATTATTTTTCTAAGTTATTGCTTCCTCTTTCTGTCGTGTGGCTGCTTGTAAATGGCATGGCTTTGACTCTTGCCCCCTTTCCACTTCCCGCTTATGGGTAGCTGCTTAGATTTCGGTTGGCTCCCCTGGATTTCCTCTTTTAAACTCTAATGAAACTGTCCTTGAGATTTCCTCTGCCTGTTCTTATACTCTTTCATTAATGAGATTAAGAATCCCTCGAAGTGCCCCCAATCTTCCCGTTAACATGTGGTACCCTAGTTAGGGCTCCCAAAATATTCTAGTCACCATCTTAGCAAGGCCTCCCCCTGAGAATTAGTGACAGGACTGGTGCCCAGAGGACTGGGTGGTAACGCGCTGGACACCAAAGTCCACAGAAATGAATAAAGGGAGACTGGGGATCCTAGTGGTTAGGACTCAGGCTCTACTGTATGGTATTCTCCCACCTGAAGTCTCAAGTGTGCTAAAAACCCGAGCAGCAATTAAACAAGTAACACTAAAGGTTTGCCCTTCTATGGTTCCTACTGCCAAAATAGAGGATCAAGAGCTACTCTAGTCAGGACCTCATTCACCAACTCCAAGGGAAAGCCCAGCGTGCCTGCAAGAGTCACAGAAGGCAGAGGAGACAAAAGTTATCACAGGCCTACCTAAGGCACATAAATATTAGGTCCCTTCATTTCCTTTCAGAAAAATGTATCGGGTAAAGCAACAGCATAGAAGAAGTGACAGATGAACTGAAAGAGTGTCCAGAAGGCACTATCAAATTATAAAGCTTTCATTGTGGGAGCAACCAGTAGCCAACTAAGTGTAACTTACTGACTTATTTCTATCTGTGAACTACATGTGGATGTTAACAGAATGCCACGTTGTGCCCATTATGTGAGTTAACATTGTGTCTGGGGAAGACATGTTGGAGTCTTAAACCCCAATCCCTGAGAAAGTGGCTTTATTTGGGAATATAGACTGGGTAGAAGCAATCTGTTGATGTCTCTTTGGATTAGAGGGAGTCCTAGGTTCAATGACTATTGTCCTTAGAGCAACGGTTCTCAACCTGAGGTTGCCACCCCTTTGTCAAACCTCTGTCCCCCAAAATATTTACATCGTGATTCATAAAAGTAGCAGAACTTTTGAAGTTATGAAGTAGCAATGAAAATAACTTTATGATGAGTCTCAGCCTTAGGAAGGTTAAGGACCACTGCCTTAGAAGAAGGCTATGTGAAGACAAATTCTGTCCCGCGCTACCTTCCCGCCAGCAAGAAATGACGCGGCACACAAACAGGATCCTTCTACAGCAACGCTTTAATGCTCTTGAGAGGGAGAGCATAAGCTTCCAACAGGCAAAGGGCGGGGAGAAGAGAGGGGAGAAGAGAAGAGAGAGAAGAGAAGGGGG
>NC_034602.1:38113068-38151168 GCF_900095145.1 Mus pahari | reverse complement strand
TGGCGGCCTGCTGTTACCCCAGATGACGCCACGGGAAAGGCAGGGCGCAAGGGAATGGAAATCTACCCAGCACATGCGCAGCTGCCTTGTTTGTATGTTAGAGCGCAGGACATCAGCGCTATCTTGTAATGGCGAATGTGAGGGCGGCTCCCCACAAAATTCTTTGGGAAGGAAGCCAGCTGGCCACTGGCAGATCATAGAATAATGTGTCTGGTAAACCAAAGAAAAGCTAGGATTGCCAGCAGCCTGAGTGATGGATAGGCTGGGGGCAGGTTCACCCTTAGAGCTTGGGAAAGGAACCAATCCAGCCAGCACTTTGCCTTCAGACGTCTGGTCTCCAGAGCGAGAAGAGAATACATTTCTATTGTTTAAGCCAAGAACCAGTGGAAATTCATCACTGCTGTCCTAGGCAAATAATACAGCTTCCTGCAAATGTAACACACGGGGCCCAGTCTCCACCCTTAGGTCTACCTGCAAGGGACATAAGCAAGACTGCTGTGACAGGAAATAGCCACAGGGAGGGCTGGGGGCTGTTACTGTTGTGGTTGGTGCTGGACAGATTCAAGGCTCCCTCCCTCACATTTTTTTTCCTCTGCTAGGCAGCCTGCTCAGGAGGAGATTAATCTGACAAGTTTTTTTTTCTTTTTGAAGCCACAAGGATAATTCCTCCGAACTCCATTTCCTTCATGGTTTTTGCAAATGGATTTTGTGCTGATTTTCTTCTCCCTAAGCATTTGGCACTGCTGAGGGGGCACATAAAAAAGAAAAGACTGTTAACGTCAGCACATGTCACTGGGGGTATAGAAGGGCTGGGAAGGAAAAGAGAAATATCCCTAATTAATGCACAAAAATATAAAAGTTATCTGGCTCTCTACCGTACCACAGAGCTGGCAGCTTAAATTCTGGGGCCGTGCCTCAGTTCCCCGTTGAGGTGCCTTATGTTGTTGAATAAATTCCTCTAGCCTTAAAACCGAAACAGAAGATAAGAGAATCCAGGTGATAAAACACAGCTTTCTGGATGTGGTCATTAATCTGGGACTCAGTTCCCCTGGGTCAGCTAGACACATTCTAAGCAGGATGCTGCAAAAGCCATTACCAATTAGCAGCTCTCTTGGTTCTAGAAAAAGATGAGCCATTGGACGGCATTCTGCATTTTCTTCTCAAGTTTTCTAAATGGATCTCTCTAAACTAGGTCAGTAGAGTGACTTTCCTTGGCCAGGTGATTGGCCTACCCAACTGGACTAATTCTTAAAGAAGTTAATCTACCCAGAGACAGCTTCCATTCTGTCAGCAAGTAGGTAACAGCTTTCCCCCAATGGGTTTCCAGTGCTGCTGTAACAGAGTGAGCCTTAGTTAAACAGATATTTACCAGGGAAAACATAAGCCAAGAATTGAGTGAATAGGAGTTGAATAACACTTAGACTGAAACTGGTCAATTATAAAGCCCTGTTTCCCTCTTTGACTTCATTAGAGTATTAATCAATCCATTTTATAGAGGAGGAAAACAGAGGCGAGAGTAGCTAGGTGATTCCCACATCCCTAGCAGCCGAGCCAGGATGCAACCACTGGAGTTGACACTGTCATGTTCTTAGTGTATAACAGACCCTCAAACCTTGCAGAGAGAAGGGGCCTCGACTCTCTTGGGATTTAAGTGACAGGACATCTTCTGTTGCCTCTGGTACTGGACAGGCAGAGAACCTGTCAGTAGCCCCTTTTGTCCTCATGTCATGCTAGAAAAGAAGCCTAGAGAACCAGAGACTACATCTTCCCCAGGGTGGGTACTTCCTGCTCTCGGGCTATTCTCATCCACTCTGCCTGAGAAACCTGGAGATGTTCTTATTCTTCCATAGTTCCTTAGCAACTAGCCTTATTACCCAGCATTCAAGAGAAAAAATTCCCCACATAGCTGATCTTTTCACAGGTTCTATGGAGAGTTGCTAAGAAAAGTTGCCCCTAGAATACTCCAGTACTTCTCAGTTCCTCTGGGTAATTACTGCAGGAAGGTAGAGCAGAACTGTCTGAGTTCCTCATTGATGAGATTAAATAAGGCAGGGATAATCTAAAGATGAAACACCAATACACTTTAGGAAGACAGTATAGCAGGCTGTATTTTTGAGAAAAAATGCACACACATGGGTATCAGCAAATAACCAGGATGATGAACACGAATCTAACAGTCTCAGTCACCTGTACATAAGCCAGTACTATCACTGTAGTTCAAGATGCCTCTACTTCGCTAATTGGCTTTTTTATGGTAGAAAATATTTTGGTGTGGGGATGGACTATGTACTGTCTGATGGTTCTAGTTCTGCTCACCAAGTAAGAGTAGTATATCCTCCTAAACAAAATGTCTCCAGACACCACCAGATGTCTCCTAGGAACAAAATTGCCCCCGTTGAGAACTGCTGCTACAGATTCTATAGCAAATCCTAGAGAAGTCAAAAAGAGATTGAGTTAGCTCACCATAAAACCCAGCCTCCATCTGACCTTATTAATCTAGAACATTGTCCAGAACTAAGCTCAGCTTCTATGTGGAGGTGCAGTCCTCTCTGACATGGAGTTGCAGGACAGACCTGTGGGGCCATGGGTGTGGGAGAAAGAAGGAGTCCAGCCAGAGTCCAGCCAGAGTTCTGGTGCTCTGGGCAGGTGAATTCGGGAGGACTGTCGCATGCTTTCCACACAGCCCCTGGTGGGTGTCTGGCTGTGTGAAGCCACTGACCCCAGCTCAGCGGGTAGGCAGTCCTAGGCACCAGGTTCCCAGCCTCTGGCATCCCACACTGGATACCGCAGAGGAGCTAGAACAAATGGGAGCCCCTGGCAGATCCATCAGCTCCGGGGCCAAAGGGAGGAGAGGGCAAGGGGAGAGGGCACTTGGTGGTTCCCACGCAGGCGAGAGTCCTTGGTCCAGTCCGTGGCTGGAGTGCAGGAAGGCCTTCTGGCGGGAGGTCAGACATGGCTCATTAAGAGAAAGCCTATCCCATTGTTTAAGCACAGTAGGCCTTGATGAGCAGAGACAGTCTATGGTTTTAGAGCTTTATTGTAGAAAGGCAGGGGGAAAGAGAGAAGGTAGAATGAGAGAGAGAGAGAGAGAGAGAGAGAGAGAGAGAGAGAGAGAGAGAGAGCAGCCATGGCCATGTGGAGAGTGGGGGGAAGGGAGAAAGAGAAGGAGGGCTAGAGAGTAAGAAAGGTGAGAGCTTAAAGAGAGCAAGGAGGGGCCAAGCAGCTCCTTTTATAGTGGGCTGTGCTATCAGGTAACTGTGGGGAGGAGCATACCTGGCTATAGTCAGGTAACTGTGAGGGTGTAGTCTAGCCAGAATGCCAGAAGCTTGGGACATTGTGTGACTGATAGTCACAGAATTATGGGGTTGGGGGCTCTGTAGTGTCAGGCACCTGGCTCTGGGAATGTGGCTCGCTTTTCTATCCCTTGTAGAGTTCTCTGCTGGGTCTCCAGAGCAAACCTCATTTAACCAAAGTAGGCTGCCTATCACAGTCCCACACAGACCTCCACAATTGTCAGTTTTATTTGATTTAGTTCATTATGTATGTCACTCAGTTTTTTAGTTCGTTATGTATGTCATTCATTTATTCATCATGAAATATCTAGGAAGTGCTGGCTCCTGAACTGGAGGGTGTAGCAGAGAAGTGTGTGAAACAAGTACCTTTAAAGTGATATAGACCCTGTTAATAGAATTAAGCATCTCAGCATTATGGTTTCTAATAGGCAGATATTTTATACCTTGAAGGTGTTATATTTTCTCTTTCAAATAATGTTTTCTTTTTCAAATTCAATCTGTGAGTATGGTATAGAATTCTCTATACAATTGAAAATTTTCCTTAACCCCATGTTCTTAGCCCAGAATAACTACTTGTTTTATCTCTCTTTGTGTATCTTTCTAGAGATGTAATGTATGTGTGCACACTTGATTATGAATATATTTTTCACTAACCATAGCATATTTTTGTTGGTCTACTGTTTTGTTGTTTTGTTTTGTTTGTTTGTTTTTTACTTTATATACCTGGAGTTTATAGCACATCAATACATGACATGTTACAGATTCACTTTTTACAAGTAACTTACTTAGTTTTCCTTTATAAAAGAAACCACAATATATTTACTCTTTTTCTTATGATGGGCCTATATTATAAAAAAAAACTCTTCAGTGACTAACACTGTAGAGGCATATAGATATGCAGTACGTAGACAAGCTCACTGACATAACAGCCGCCTGAGTTCTTACTGACTGGATAATCTTAGGCAGATATTTAGCATATGTTTGCTTTATTTTTCTCATGTATAAAATAAAGTTGAGGCTACCATCTACCTCAGAGGGGTTTGTGAAAGCCAAATGAAGTAGTATACGTCCAGTGTTGTAAACAGCACTTAGCATGTGTAATAACTCTTCATGCCGTAGGATTTGCTCATTCCTGTGGTGTATGGATATTTAACCTTGGTAGATATCACCATGCATTTTCCCACTGATATTGGTCCAGTGTGTGCTACCATCAGCAGCATGTGCAAGTGGCTATTTTAACACATTATGTCAATATAACAATTTCCAAAACTTTCTGAACATTGCCAATCAGAGTTTTAGAATTTAGTCCATATACTTTCATGAGAGCCCAATGAGAAACTTTGCCAAGGTCTAGATTTCATGTGCCCAACATCAACATGCTGTATTACAGCCAAACCTATAGCAACATGAATGATTCAGGGAGCAGGTCATACTAAAGAGCCTTAGAGGGGCTGATGGGCTGGTGGCACAGGGACACCAAAGCACAGTGTTAAATGCCAGCCTCCCCAGTCCTCCTCCTCCCCAGTAATAGTCTAGCTAAATTAAGTTCTATAACACTTAAGAGTCAGGGGTTTAAATTTAGGCTGTTGGTTGTCTGGCCAAAGTATCTTTGTGAGTCAAGAGTGATAAAAATAACAATGTTAATTGAGAGCAGAATTTTCACTCCCTAAGCATGTAGGAGATTGCTAGGTCTGGGTGTGGCTCTGGGGTGTGCCCCCACCAAGGTTAGTCAATGTCCAACTGAACCTTTTTCTTTGTTTCTTATGTTCACTGTTACAATTCTCTTGGGTCTATGGTGTTGTTCATTGATTTCCACAGAACCAGTCTAGTTTTTTGTAATTTTTGGAAGCCTCTTGGTACATGGATACTAAACTAGGGACAAAGAGGGGAGGAGAATGTTGTAGCAGCCCATGCCTTTGTTCTCAGCAGAAAGAAAAGAGAAGTGCTGTGGTCACTGTTCCTGATGTCATTCCACTCCCAAGAGTGCGTGGGTATTTTCACTGTACAAGACATAGGGCTGGATGCCTAGCTGAATGAGGCCCAGGTTTCTCCTGGGAGGGCTCAAATTCTAAGGGGTAAAAATAGATCTTTATTTAAAGAATAAATAGGCCTAATGTTATTAGGCCTACAACAGTGGCAGAAAGGCTCTTGCATAGCCCTTGTGTGAGTAAGCGGGAGGGGAGAAGGTGGGGAGAGCAAGAAAGCACATGCTCTCTGGGAGGATTTAGGAAGGTATTCGGAAAAGTAACATGTGCTGACATGAGCTGACACTGGGGTTTGGGCATGATGTCACCAGAAAGAATTCTAGGAAAAAACACAGGATGAGATCCCCAAGGGCTGTGGAAATGGATAAAGGGGGTAACATTGGCCTAAGGAGCATCCTTTGCTCACTGGAAGCCCTATGTGACTTGCTAGACCCATACCTGAAGGAGTGTATGAATCCAAGCCATAAGCTATCCAAGAGGAAAACAACTGCAATGTCTCAAGTGTCCTCAGGCTGTGTGGGGTCAGCACTGTCCATCTGTTGTTACTCCAGGGGTCCAGTCCCATCACACTGGGAACAAGGCACGCTGATTTCACCTGTTGGAGAGTCCTGGCATCAGTGGAGATGCTCTGGAACCTCAGAAGACAGCATGGGGAAGGGCGGTAAATCCCATCTGGGACTGAGATAACGGTTCTGCCAACTATACCCCAGGCCTGCTCGGGAGCACAGGCAAATCTGAATAACTCCCCAAGATCAGTTCCAACATATATCATGGTGGTAAACACAGACAAAGACCTGACTTGGTGTCTACAGGCCTACAACAACGTCCAGGCACATGCAAGTAGTCTCTTCATTTTATGCACAAAGAATAAGGCCTTGTGCTGCTTCTTATAGTGAAATGGCAGCAATAACCCCTATCTACCATACCCCAGAGACTTGTGGTAATAGACAGCAGAAACCATATGACAGCATTTCTTGGAAACCATTAGGCATTCAATAAATGTAAGGTGACTTTATAGTATCTATTACAAAACCCAGCAATCATTTCAGCAAACACAATTACATTAGATGTTCTATTTTAAGATGAATAAAATGCTACCTCTGAAAGATTGTCAGCTGAACTTTAAAATGACTTTGAATGTTCCTGTCCAGGAGATTTCCTGGTGGTTAAGTTTTTCTTTAAACTAGGGAAAAAAAAAATCTAGATGAGGTTAAGTAATGGGCAGGTTTTAAAATAGCCACCGTTGCTTGGAAGAAGCTCTCGGGTGGACATTTTGGAAGAGAAACAGAGTTGGAGTTGTTTATTTTTCTGTGTGCACTGATTGTACTCAGGCCCTTGTTGCAGTGGAGAGAGCACTGGGCTGAGCGTAAGAACTCAATGGAGAGCAGGAGAAAGTGATCCAGGGGTAGCATGTGATAGCCTCGGGCCCTTAAGCTAGGAGTAGCATTCCTGCTGGGGGCTTGCTAGGATGCTAAGTCAGTAACAACTACAGACTAGTGAGAGTCTATTCCAGTTGGAGTTCAGAAAAGTGGACAGCGGAAAGTTCAGAGACCTGCACTGTTCTAACATCGTCACTAGGCTTGGAAGGGCTCATTCAGCCATCCCTTATTGTTCCCCACAATCAAGTTCATTTGTGTAATAGTCAAGTATTACCCTGGTACCTTTTTAATTAAAAATTATTTTATCTTCATGTATATGTGTGTACAACATGTGTGGCCTGATGCCTACAGAGTCCAGAACAGAGTTTCAGATTCCCTGGAACTGAAGCAACAAATGGTTGTGAGCCACCATGTGGTACTTGGAATCAAACCTGGGTCCTCTTTTTAAAAATAACAGCTTGTGTTCTTAACAGCGGAACCATCTCCCCAACCCACCTTTCAGATCTGTTTGACCTGAAACACCAGGTGCACAAGGTCAGGGCAAGGGGGAGATCTGTTTTTTTATGGTCTCTTAAGATTGTCAAGCTATGTGTCCCTTCCCCATGCTGGACCACATGTTTGTGGGAATGATGATGCTGGTTATTCTTTCAGCATCTGATGGTCAACACCTTTCAAATAAACTTGGACCTGACGTGAAAGTTGATGATGGTGTACGGGCTAGTTTTGCTGGAGTTATCACAGAAAAATGAGTTTCAGTTAGGGAAATGCCTCCAGGAGATCCAGCTGTAAGGCATTTTCTCAATTAGTGATCAAGGGGGAAGGTCCATCTCTGGGCTGGTAGTCTTGGTTCTATAAGAGAGCAGGCTGAGCAAGCCAGGGGAAGCAAGTCAGTAAAGAACATCCCTCCATGGCCTCTGCATCAGCTCCTGCTTTCTGACCTGCTTGAGTTCCAGTCCTGACTTCCTTGGTGATGAACAGCAGTATGGAAGTGTAAGCCAAATAAATCCTTTCCTCCCCAACTTGCATCTTGGTCATGATGTTTTGTCCAGGAATAGAAACCCTGACTAACAGATGGGAACAGACAAGGTTATTATTTAGTCCCAGTAATTGAAAGGTTAGGTTAGGAAAGTCCTAAAACACACCTTTGTTTTAGAGGAACCCTCAGGTCTTTTTTTTTTTTAAATCTTCCTTTGAGGAAGATGCTGTGTTAGTCTGTTTTGTGTCGCATGAAATACCTTAGGCATCTTTACAGCCTTGTAAAGAGTTTTATTTAACCCATTTTGAAGTGTGGCTCAGCCACAGTGAAAGTCTATGAAAGAGGGCCCAGGCATAAGAACTCACCTACAAAACAGGAATGCAGAGAGAATCAGTTTGGGGCCCTTGTTACTACTTGCCCTTTCCAAAACTCACTTAGTGAAACCAGCATTCCCTTCTTAGTCTTGTATCTCCGTGACCTAGAACTGTTTGCCAGGCTGTACCTTTTAAGGGTCCCGTGAGTTCCTATGACGTCTAACTGTGGACAGCCTCCAACACTGGGACGCTTATAGGAACCCTCAGGGGCAAACCACACCTAAACAACAATAGAAATCTGTCTCCTGTGTTCATGAAGCTGGACATCAATGAGAATAAACAGAAAGAACTTCTGAGTTTACTTCCATGTTCAGTGAAGAAATTAAGTGCCATTTACCTCTCAGGTTGATCTGTCTGGTATTGTAGGAAGAACACTTGTCCTGTACTAGGCATCATTGTTGACCAAAGGCGCTGTCTTGTACAGCAGATCTCTAGGTGACAGCCACCTTACTTGAATGAAACTGTACTTCCATCTCAACACCACAGCCCCTGGGAATCATGATTCCACTGTCTAACTTGATTAACTTGACCAACTTTTGTTTCCCAAATAAGTGGACCGACATACTGTTTGTCTTTCCAAGGCATCAAGATCCATAAGAGGGTTAATGCAATGAGACTAGAGACTAGCCTAGGAAAGAAGGGAGCCCAAAGACTAAGGTCTGGGCAGAACAAGGGTTATAACAGAGGAGACTGGGCCAGGGCTGCTAGCGCAAGGTGGAGCAGAGAAAGCCCAGAAAAAGACTACAGTTCCCTGGCCTGCACTAACTAGTGGGGCATGCGTGTTTTGACTGGCTGGGCAAATGCAGTCTTGCATGAAAGAAAAGAGGGGTTGGGTAGCTCACATTCTACTGACGTCCAGTTAGCTAATCCCTGAGAACTGACAGTGTGTTTTCCATGTGCAAGTGGTCCACACTTACATGGTGGACTTTACTAGACATTACAGGGCATGAAAATGCAGAAGACTGTTTTGTTCCAGATCAAGCTGGGCATGGGAGCCCAAGGACCTAGCCTCCAGTTCACTCTCTTCCTAGCTTAGGCTCTTTACACCTCTTAGGATTTCAAGAACAGTTGGAAAATCACAGGTGCAAGCCAACATACTTGTCTACATTAATACTACCACTACTACTAACAACAACAACAAAGCCATGCAACTGTCTTTCAGGAAAAATAATCAGGTTGCAACTTACCACCAGTTGATGAAGCTTGAGAATAAATCTATCCAGCCTCTTATGTTCTTCAAGGACAGTGGCTTTCATAATAAACAGAAATATGAGGAAAAAAAGTCTTTGCCCTCTTCTGTTTCTGTGGAAAGGAGAGAAAGATAACACAAACAAATTCAATTGATTAAACACGCTGTGGCCTCACTGTGAGGAATAGTTTCCACTCTTCCCATTCCCCATCTGTCAGGACTTCCAGTCATTTGCAGAGTTCCAGGTTTTCTAATCCTGCAAAATGAGAAGGGAGCATGCTACAGCCTAGGGCATGCGTATAGCAGTAATGATGCCTACAGTTGCCTTCACTGACCACTGACTGAGTTCCAGGACTGCCCTTTGACTTTCCCCATGACTCCCTGGGTCAGGCCCACTAAGGACCATTTTTGTGACACACTCAGGACTATCTCGTAATGTGGTGAAAAGTTCAGACCTGATGTGGGAAGGCTCCATTGCATATCTCATAGCACGACTCACTGAGGTAAGAACTAGGCAAGGCACCTTTTCTTTCTTGGGTTTGTTTTACAGCCATGCGAATTACCTTGCAGACTGCGGATCTGACAAGGGTCAGAGCCCACGCAAGGCATACACCTACCTGGCTGTGTTCTAGGTACTTCCCCATCCCAAGCCTTCCCCTCCTGCACCTGCCAGTGGGGAGCCCAGTTGATCTCTGTAGGCTCTTTCACCTCTGCTTTCTGGGAACTTCAGGTAGTCTCATCTTATCATTGTTTTTGCTCTAGGACCCATGCTCAAGGCCAAAGAAACCTGCCCAAGATGAGGGCCTAGAGAAGCTGACAGATGAAGAAGAAAGCAGCAGCGATGAGGAAGAAAGGTACAGGCAGGCTGGCAGCATGAACATTCTCTGAGTGTGCCAAGCACGAACATTCGGAGGGGAAGGATATGTTTGTTCATTCATTCTGTCCTCGAGTGCTTATGTCTGGTCTTGCCCTAATGCTGAGAGAGAGAACAGAGTTGTATTCTCTCATCTCATCTCATCTCATCTCATCTCATCTCATCTCATCTCATCTCATCTCATCTCATCTCATCTTGCATGTTCTTCTGCACAGCTATGACTTTACATAAATTACCTTATTTAACTTTTACAATAGCATAAACAACATTTTATAAAGAACTTGAAACTCAAAGAGATTTATAATTCTACCCAAGATTCAAACCTAGAGGAGTGTATTAGTCAGGGTTCTCTAGAGTCACAGAACTTATGGAATGTCTCTGCATATTAAGGGAACTTATTGTAATGACTTACAGTCGGTAATCCAACTAACCCAATAATGGGCAGCTGTGGATGGGAAGTTGAAGAATCTGGTAGTTGCCCAGTCCCACCAAGATCTCCATGTTAAGATCCAGGTCAGAAACCTGTCTTCCAGCCTCAAGATCTGGATCACAGGTGAGCCCTCCATTTCTGGATTGTAGTTCATTCCAGACGTAGTCAAGTTGACAACCAGGAATAGCCATCACAAGCAGTTACCACCTTCTCTTGTTATTAAGAAGAAAAGTGTACTCTCTTACCAGAAGAAGCCCCCACCTATTCCATCTGTGTTAGCTGCTGCTTCTCAAAATATGAGATGTTTACCTCATGGGGAGCTACCTTTGTGCTTGGCTCACCCGTGCTTTGTTGGGTGCACATATGATTGGCTCC
This sequence comes from Mus pahari, assembly GCF_900095145.1. NCBI lineage: Eukaryota > Metazoa > Chordata > Mammalia > Rodentia > Muridae > Mus > Mus pahari. Next base: position 38,140,293 of record NC_034602.1, on the reverse strand, counting down.
TAGCTGAGGGTGAGATGTTACTCCTCTGCCATGCTAGAGTTTTAAGTTTCTTCTTCAGACTTTTACATGCTGAGACCCAGGCTGAAGAAGTAGTCCCTGACTAGGGCATGTTGTTGTCATGGTAACATGACATTATGATGTATTTAATTATTTTAATTTTCATACAAGTATATTTTCTAAAGATTTAAAGTTTTTATTTTTTATTTATGAATATTTGCCTGCATGCATGTATATGCAGCTGAAGAGGCCAGCATAGATTGTCAGATCTCCTGCAGCTGGCATTACAGATGGTTGTAAGCTACCATGTGGATGTTGGAAACTGAACCCAGGTCCTCTGCAAGAAAAGCACATCCCCCTAACCACTGAGAAACCTCTCCATTTCTATATATACATATCTTATGCCTGTGTGTTAGGATCTTCTTTTCTTTGCAAAGCAGAGCCCTCATCCTCAAGCCCTTTTTCCTAGGGACTTTTATCCCCTAAAAGGGGGTTTTCCCCTGGCCCAATGTTCCTGTCATGAGAAATTTAAGGCCTTCATGTGACATCACTGCACATTGTTAAGGCAAACACATAACATCCCAATCTAAGCATTTTAATTTCTCGGCAAGTTCCAAAGTCGGAGTGAGGAAGGATGTCCTAAAAAGACATTTTGTCAGCATTTTATCTAAGATGAGAAACTATTTAAGCTTTTGACCATCTTTCAATAGGGAAAAGCCTATGTATAATCTCCCAGTTTACACTTAGAATAACCAGTAAAAATTATGAGCATGCTTTCAAAAGTGTGGAGGGCTGTACAAAATGTTGTGTCTTTTCTTTCTTTTCTTCCATATATAGAAAAAAATTATGAAACTTGGTTATATAGAGCTAGGTTTTGGAGCTCCCCATGACCTTCAGAAGAACTCAAAGCTCAAAGTCTCTTATTTTTTTAAGCACTCACTAAGATCAATGGAACCTTGAACAGTAAAACTTAGAACTTAAGTCAGGTTGCTTTTTGATAGAGGAAAACGTTTCTTACCCCAGTATCTCCTTCAGGAACTCCCTACTCGCAGGGAGGAGCAGTTGAAAGATCTACAGCCTTTAATCATTGTTGTTCATATCTTTGAAGGACTGGAGAATCGGTTAAGGAAAGAAGTGACCTACCACCTCCATTAGAGTCTGTGATGAAGGAGAAGGCAGTGGAGATTGGACATCAACCAGAGGACTGGCAAAGCCAAAGGACCAAACTACAAACGCAGGTAGATGGACAGTTCTGGATAGAATATATCTCACCCTTCACAAAGTGCAACTGTGCCTCCTACAGATAACCATGGAAAACATGCAGGGTCGATTTCCATCCCCCGGGGAGGGTGCTATAGGTCCAGGGCAGAGTAGACTCCTTGGTTTTGCTTATTCATTAAAAACTTCACATTCTCATGAGCACCTTCTCTCTACCATGAGGATCCATCAGTGAACAAATCAGGTAAAATTCCTTGTGTTTTATACATAGGGGATATTTACACATGCAGCAAGGGTGGAACAAAAAATAAGCAGTCTGTCCTTGGTTTCCATATCTGTAGATTCAGCCACCTTCAGGTTGAATATAATTGGTGGAAAGTGCATCTGTACTGAATGACTGCATACCTTTAATTTTCCAAATTTCCTAAGCAAAACATCTTAATAATGATTTATATAGCATTTGGTATTATAAGGTGTAGTGTGTAGTTTGGGCTACACCGCTTTGAGCTCCCCGCCCAGGAGCGATCTCAGATTCGTGAATGGAAAACACACACACACACATCCCAGTTAATCTTAAAATGTCATGACTAACTCAGTGACTACAGTGAGTACTCAATGAGTACAACCACAACAGTTGTGTAAATCATAGAGTATGATATACAATTAACATCCAGTCCATCATATTTGTCAACTAGAGAACGTACTCTACCATCATTCCTAACTCAACGAGTTTACGATTCTATACTGAATTATGTTTTGATTTTAGCCTGTAACATATCTGAAAACCATGTTTTTTAATTCTATATCATACATTTAATGTTAAACAACTTAAATTTGCTTATGGGACTATAATTAGTTTTCAAACCCCATCAGAAATCTGAGAACGAATTAAATATCACCTGGGCTGGGTATATAGGAAGCACCAAACACAGCTTCTCAAACTTGAACAATTGTAGAGACAGTTGACTACCTGGACAGCCCCCCATTCCCCAATCTAGGAAGGCTTTCATACATCTAGGACGGCGTGTATACACGATATACAGATACTATCCTGTTGTTAGTGGTCCCGGGACCGGTCCTCTGCAGCTACAGAGACACAGCTGCGTTTCCTATCTTTCAGAAGAGGCAGTAATACTAAACACAGCACATTAGGAGAACTTCAGGAAGGAAAAATCTCACAGAAGAGTGAGATCTAAGGTGTGGGAGGCTGGCCAGGGAACCTCTGCACGGTCTCAGGCTACAATCCCCTCTTTCCCAGCACTCTGGGCTCTGCCTGAGGAGTACTCTGGAGCACATGCTGCCAGAACATCTAAAGGCTTACACCCTCCCTAATTCTCTAACACTTACAAAGATGAAGGAGGTTCACTGAGGATGAGGTAGCCCTAGAAATGTTGCCTTTAAGTACAGTAGTCCTAGGGAGGGCAGGGCCCTGGCTTAGAGGCTGAAAGTCTGTCTCAGCATGTCTTCCAGTCTCAGCAGGCATTATGGCAATGCACCAGTGGCTACAGGGAGGACCTGCAGGCACACAAGCAGCTGTCAGACAGTGGTAGGGAGAAGCTTCAGCAGGGGCTCCAGGAAAGCCTACAACATAGCTAGAGCATCAGGGTCCAACTTGAGATTGTCCACCATTGAGCCTTGTGCATGCCCAAGGAAGCCAAGGACCAGGAGCTCAAGGTATGGTGACTTTGTGAAGTGGACAGTTTGCTAGGCATTTGCACAATACCTTCCATCCACCATTCCCAAGGATTACAGTAACCACGGGGGCATAGTTATTCTAGTACCCTTTTCCACATGAAGAAAGGCTCAGAGAGGTTCGGTAGCTTGCCAGCCACAGACCAGTCCATTTGTGTACCTTGTTTGCTTTTTCTTATTTTTTGTGTACTCTTAACAATATAAGAACAACTTATATCAGGCATCATGGTGGCACATGCCTATAACCTAGTACTCCTCCTAAAGATGAAGGAGGGGATCACTATAAAACTAAGGGCACCTGTCTCAAAGAAAAAGAACATCTTGCTTTCGTATCTTGAGTGGTGGTGGTGTGTGTGTTGTGTGCCAGGGACTCAGGCTCAGCATGGCAGCCTTAAGAAAAAGGAGAACAAGCTGAGAAGGACCACTCAGCTGGAAAATCCTTCCAGAGGGTAGGGGAAGCTGCAGTGTGGTGGCCAGGTCATGACATTTAATCCAACATGCAGTTCAAGAAACTACATGCCCTTGTACCTGTTACCTTCTGGCCAGTCTCAAGCATCACATCTTTCCTGTTAGGAAGCCTTGTAAAAAGATGTCTCCGATGGGGCTGGAGAGATGGCTCAGCGGTTAAGAGCACTGACTGCTCTTCCAGAGGTCCTGAGTTCAATTCCCAGCAACCACATGGTGGCTCCCAAGCATCTGTAATGGGATCTGGTGCCCTCTTCTGGTGTGTCTGAAGACAGCACACACATAAAATAGATATTAGAAAGAGAGAAAGGGAGAAAGAGAGATGTTTCAGAGAAAGGAAGCTGACCAGAGTGAAAGGGATCAAAGGCCCATGAGATTACAGATGGGAAGGTTTTAGGGACCACTGTGCCTCTGGACAGTCATCAGCCTAGAAGAAGGCAAGGCGGCAGAGGGTCTGGGAGATGTGGATCCAAGGATAAAGAGAAAGACAGAGATATGGACATTGTGTTGGAACTGTTTTTTACTCTTCATATTAGAAGTTGTGACAAGGGTTAGTTGAAGAGCGCTAAGCAAATCTGCTTCCAACAGAGCAGTTTCTTATTCAAATGAAAGCCAGGAATTTGTTCAAGGAAGTGCTTTGGCCACGGCAGTCTGTTTACTTTCAGCGGAGAAGGCTGTTAGAGTACACATCTATTTTCAAAATGAGATGACTATGAGGACTGAAAGGGCATAGCTGTAAGCCTGAGATGTGAAACCCCTGTCTACTTGAAGAGAAGATACACCCTAACACAAAAATAACCAAGACAGAGCAGGACAGAGGCACTCTTCTATAACAGTAAACGCCAGAAGAAACCCGCAACAGTGGACAGTGCAAGAACATGTGTGGAGAGAGGGAAAGAGGAGCCTGCTCATTTTCTTTTTGCTTAGTGCCATGTGGTTCTTTATAGCAAAGTGGGTTGCCTTGATAAAAAATACAAAATAAGATTTAAAAAGAGAATGGGATCGTGCAACAGACTGTGCTAGGCACTCCAAAAATGAAAGAAAGAAAAGAAAGAGAGAAAGAAGGGAAGGAAAGAAGGAAGGAAGGAAGGAAGGAAGGAAGGAAGGAAGGAAGGAAGGAAGGAAGGAAGGAAGAGACAAACAAACAAAAAACCAGCAGTAACAACAACATCAACCAGATTTAATTCCTTTCTGTTATTCTTCTATATCTTCTTCCAACTCTGCCTGCATTCTATAAGAACAACCCAGCTCATGGGATCCTAGGTCTGTCAGTTACTCCAACTCTAGTCTGTGTATTTACCTGGACTTTTTTTCCCTCATAGCTATAGATCTCAGTCTTTTAGAGGAAAACAGAAGAAATTTCCAACCCAGCCTTTAGCCAGCAATATGAAAAGCTTCAGTGGGTGGGAATTAGAAAAGGAGGGTTTGAGGCCCCATGAAGAGAAGGGAAGATTTTGGAGACCCTGGAATAGATAAGGGTGTCTTCGTTTCTGACTCCAGTTGGCATAGGAGTGGTTCCAAAATGAGACCAGAGAAGTCAGGTTGGGAGTATAGCTCAATGGTAGCATAAGGGCCTTGCATCTGGTAGGACCAAGATTCAACCCCAACATGGACAAAAGCTATAAGATATGGGGATCAAATCATGACTAAAAGCAACCTTGGCACTTATAAGATGGTGGGAACTCAGAAAGATAACCTAGCTCCTGTGTTCCTCAGTTCCTTAATGTATTAAATGGCAGGGAATAGGAGGTTATGAGCTAGCTAGTGTAGGTCAGAGATAATCCATGTGAAGAACCTAGACTGGGAAAGAGCTAAGAGCTCAGTTCCTAAAGGTTTGTGTCTTGCCACTGAAGCACCTGGTCTGCAGATACACAGCTACAGCTGTAGAGGACCTCATGGCGCTGAGCTTGGAGGACAACATTTCATCCACATATTTTATACTCATGGGGCTCAGTTCTAAAAGAATGAGCTCCTACTGAAACAGGCTGCTGTAATTCTTTGGGCAGGAGCCAAGAGGGCATTACCTAGGTGCACAGGGACAAGAGACCCTATATATAATGTGCAACATGGAGAGATGGGGTGGAATGGACTCCCAGAGAAGTGACATGCTACACCACAAAAGAACACAGGGGCTGGGGAATCCTCGGGCAGGTAAGCCCTCCGTGCAGTACCCATGTGATTCTCATGGCAGGGCACTGCCGTGACAGCAACACGAGCAAGTAACTAAGGGGAACCACGTTAAAATTAGATACTTTCTTATGAATACTTAAAAATGCATTTTAATAAAATATAATTATATCACTTTCTCTATTTAAAAATACATTTTAAATAAAATATAATTATATCACGTTCTCTATTATCCTTTCCTCCCTCCAACCCCTCCCATGTCCCTCTTCCAATTCCTCCCATGCCTCCTCCCCCCCATTTCTCAAATAGATGGTCTTTTTTTCTTTATCATTGTTATATTTTTGGTATGTGTGTGTGTCCATTTTTATTCATGTATATATGGTTTCAGTGCACTCTTTGTATTGGATGACCATCTAGGGGGCTCGTCTCTGAAAAAGGCTAATTCCTCTCTCAGCAGTCATTAGTTGCCTGTAGTTCTTTGTCTAAGAGTAAGGTCCTGTGAGATTAGCAGTAGCATATCTACTGACAATATCATTTTTCAGGCCTTGTTTGGGCAGCCATTTTGAGACGATGCAGTCTCGTGGCAGACTTCCTGGTATTCTGGCCCTGAGAATCTTCCTGCTTCTCCTTCTGTGGTATTCCCTGAACCTGTGGTATAGGAGTTGTGTTAAAGATGTAGCCATTGGGTGGCCTCCCCACCATCCATTTTCTGTGAATTGTATCAGTTGCGTTTCTCTGTAATGGTGTCCATCTGCTATCAAGAGAGGCTTCTTTGTTGAGGGGTGAGAGCTACCTTAACCTGTGGGTTTAAGGATTTGTCTTAGAATGCAGTTAGGAATTATGCTGGTTCAATAAAGTGGCAATAGTAGGTTCTCTTCCAAGATCCATGACTTCACTGGCCCCGGGTATAGAAAAATCCATGATTTTTCTCCTGTTGCCTGGGTCTTAAGTCCAAGGCACTGGTTACCATCAAGATATAAGTGCCAGTAATGCAGGTTTAGGGTTATCTTTTTTTTGTTTGTTTGTTTTTGTTTTTTCAGACAGGGTTTCTCTGTATAGCTCTGGCTGTCCTGGAACTCACTTTGTAGACCAGGCTGGCCTCGAACTCAGAAATCCGCCTGCCTCTGCCTCCCGAGTGCTGGTATTAAAGGCATGCACCACCATGCCCGGCTACGTTTAGGGATACCTTGATAAGTGCTGTGTGGTTGTGTGTTTCTGCCTCGCTGCTAAGGTGTCTGAGCGCTACTTGGGGGGGGGGGGTAAAATACAGAGGTGCTAAGCTACTTTACTTTTTTTGTTGCTGGAGTGCCAGGCTCACGGGAGGCCAACGTGCCACTCAGGGGAGGAGGAACACAGCCTAACATAGGGGTCCCAGCTCGTGTTTCCCTGGGTGAGAAATGGTGGGGGCTGGGTTGGAGGCAGAGTTCTCAAACTCCCGTGCACCTAGAAGCCGCTCCACAAGGAGTTGAGAAAGCCACTGAGATGAGCCTGGGGTGGGGGGGTGGAGGGATTTAGCTTAGCTCTGGGTGAGTGCCAGGAGTGAAGAGGGGCCTTCTGTGGGAGACATAGGTGCTCCCCTGTGGTCCTTCATGGAGGAGACAATGCTTGCTTGTCCAAACTGTGTATTCATAGCAGATGAGGATGCATAGGACTTACTCAGGGTGGACCAGAGATTAAATACCTTTTGTAGGACAGGATGCCCAGGAAGGGAAGCTTATTGGCAAAACCTTGGGGTGCATCTAGAAACCTCATTAGCATGGAGAACTCTGGGTTTCTATGCTACATGACCAGGTGTCATGGTCCTTTAGTGGGGTGTCATGGTCACATGTTCCAGGACAGGAGCCTGGTTGGGAGTAGATTTAAACGTCTACCTTGTGCAATTATGAGAATTGCCGAGGTCCTTGAATCTGCCTGACCTTACCAGTTCTTATGCCTAGTGACATGGCTCCACTTGCCCCACAGTGTTGTAATCTATATGTGGCAAATTTATAATGCTATTAAATTATAGGAGACGCTGGTTAGAGTGTGCAGTATTAGGGCAACCCATAAAATGTTTAACATCAGTATCAATTCTAGGTTGGAGAGCACTGACATGGTAGAGCTCTCTCCCACTTCACATAGAAAGGAATGAGTGGCAATTAGCACATTGGTACAGAAGGACACCTCCAAAGTCCTAAATAATCAATTAGATAAATAGTAATTTAGCTCCTGTTTTTGAAGCACAATTTAGGATGTTTGGCTCAATACAATAATAGGTCTATAACATTGAAAAGATAAAAACTTCAGACTCCTTTCAAATTTAGGGAATGGTATTAGAAGACTTAGACTCCAAAATAAACTGAATTTTTAAAAAAATTAAGTGTAAAATATATGTAATAACAAAATACTTCTTTTTTTCAGGGCCACAGCGGTAGACCAGACTTTCAAATAACAGGACCACCCTAATTGTAGGTTTGGGTGGCTTAGGATTTTGTTTGATTCTGTTTGAGTGGTATTGATTTTAAAAAGGCAGAAATATCAAAAGAATTTCATTGGCCATAATGGATTTTGTATAAGAAGAGTCCTTATTGTTTACTTTGCATACTTTTAATTACAAACTTTTGCATGATGCACAGTCCAGACACTCATTTAGTCACAGCTACATAGGGTATTAGATGTACTAAAATCACCCAAGATTCCAGGAGCCACAAAAGCCAGGCCTTGCACAATGCCTCTTATCCACTGTGTCCAGGGATGACAACAACCACACAGGTCTGTGTGAATGGCACTCGTGTGCCTGTGCCATGGAGGACAGAAGCAGGCATCGGGAACCCTGGAACTGCAATTACAAACAGTTGTGAGATGGGAACTAGGTGCTGGGACCCGAATCTGAGTCCCCTGGCAGAGAAGCCAGTATTCTTAACCACAGAGCCATCTCTGCAGCCTTATATCTTTGTTTTTTTAAGCTGGATTTTATAAATGCTATCAAAAACAGACCTGTGTCTTAACAAACACTCATTGCTTAAAGCAGAGGACTGGATTTTAGTTTTATATCCGTGTTCTGAATGGTGACCTTAGGAATTTTAATAACCTGCAAGCATCATACATATATCAAACCTTATATGCTTTACCGGAACCTTGAAGGATATACTTAAACATTCTTATTTTGTGTTCATCTTTCTTCTTCCATTTTGGAAAAGCTCAGTCTTTTATCTTAGGACAAACCCTTATTTTCCCATCCAAAAGGCCTTTTTCAAGAACATTATCTTTTTAGCTTTTCTTGTCAAAAATATAGCCAGATGTTTACATTTCCTCTTAAATTTCTTTATCTTGTTCCTAATGATTTCTTTTTAATTCCCTTTCTTAATATTATGACACAAAATAACAAACATTAACAAGTTAATTTATTTTATTATTATTATTTTGTTTGCTTGTTTTTGTTTTTTTGAGACAGGGTTTCTCTATGTAGCCCTGAATGCCCTGGAATTCATTTGTAAAACAGGCTGATCTTCTTGCCTCTGTTTCTGGTGCTCTGAAATTAGAGGCTTGGCACTAAACCAGGCTTTTATTTACCAATTATTAAAAGAAAGTTTAATTCTAGTTACATTTTGGACATAATATAGCAAATTAACATCACCTGTCCACACACTGTTAAATTGTAAAGTTCTTTTTGTGATGCAAGTCCTAAAGGGGACATCCTTGCTACATGGATTTGTAAGGTTTCCTTTAAGTATTATTATTATTTTTTTTTTTTTTGGTCAGTCCCAGAATGTTACACTCCATCAAGAGCTGCCCAAGGTAACAACTTCTGGTAGCCTTGGACAGTGAATTATCTTGAATGAGAAAGACAAAGGCAGAAGATAAAATACACAGTTTAACTCCACAATTGCAACTTGGGCCACAAAAGCCATTTACTCCCTTCCAAACTTGGGGAAAAATAGCAACCTCTTGACCACAGATGAATAAGCACAGGCAGAGATGTTGCCAGAACATGCCCCCAGGGACTGTTGCCAGAAATAGAGGCGTTGCTACTGATTCTCAGTCAAAGCTCTGAAGTAAACCAGATGGAACAGAACAAAAAGATGCTTTGAAATCAGAGGCATGAAATCAGGAATAAAAACAGAACAGGCTACAACAGAGGCCAAAACAAGGAAACCAACCCAAAAAGTATAGCAATGCAATCTGTTAGCCAAAAGCTGCAGAGAGTGCCAGGAGACGAGGAGGGGAAAACTCCAAGTGAAAATACTTGCCATCTTGGAGTTTCTCATCCTGGAACCAAATCCCAGCAGTTGTGATTCCTCGTTACCTCAATGACAGGTCAGAGAGCCCAGATGTTGAAGCTGGTAACCACAGATAGAACTGAATTTCAATCTTTAATTCTCAGTTTATTCAAAAAGCCAGTAATCCAGGAAGGTCACAGGCTAACTATCTTATGTCTCCTCTCCGAGAAGTCAGCAGATCACATAGGAGAAGAGGCAGGAAATAATCGTTCCAGAACTCAGCCTTGCCCGTTTGCTCAGATGATGAGCCACATGCCTGAACAAAATTTAACAGTGTATGTGTGCTAAGCAGTTAATAACATGTATGTATAGATACCATAAAATGAAATATAAATGTCTTTATAACACAGAGCATGAAAGTGTCCCATCCATCCCTTCTGTTCCCTGACAGATATGCAAGGTAGGGCATGAAAGCAGGAAGAAGGGAAGAAGCCGACTAAGGAGGAGCAAGTGGAAATGAGGCAGAGAAATGGAGTGCAGGCGATGTGAGATCAGAAAAGGGAAGTACTAAAGTGGGGGAAAGGGACCAGTAAGAGAGAGTGGGGTATGGAGGGGAGGGAGTAGGGGTGAGTAGAACAGTGTAGAGGAGAAAACAGAACAAAACACATGGGGCTGGAGATGTAGCCCAATTGGTACAAAGCCCTGGGTTCAGTCCCCAGCACTACATAATCAGGATGCTTGATGGCATGTACTAGGATCCATTTAGAAGATGGAGATAGGGAGATGAATGATTCGGGGTCATCTTCAGCTACAAAGTTAATTCTAGGCTATCCTGTGCTACCTAGGATGCTGAAGAGAGAGGGACCATGATGAAAGGCATAACTTTTACACAAATTACAAAGTGTGTGCTGTAGTCAGGCCATTAGTATGCCACAATCCGACAAGCCCATCACACAAGAGTCCTGCAGTTTCATGCCTCAATGCCTTCTGCTTCTGACCCCTTCTGCCCCCAGGCTGCAGAGTGTTTGAACAAGGACTCCACCGACAGCCTCCAGGCGCACCTGCTGGAACTCCGGGCCCTAGAGGACAATGCCAGACAAGAGTTGCAGGAGGACTGTGAGCAGATGCAAGCCCAGCAGCCTGGGCTGCTTGGTAAATACCCACTGTCCACCTGGGGGAGTCCAGCCACTGAGCTCTACACGTGGAAAGCAGTGGCAAGCGGGGGGGGGGGAGGGGAGGTCCATGGACCACAGCAGCAATCCAAGCTCCGCTTCCAACTCTCTGTGAGAGTTGGGGGAGGGGGCATCTGGGCTGCATTTTCCTTTACTATCAAAATGGACCTCACAGGGTCATTATGTGGATTAAATGGGATGTGACCTATACCATGTGTAGCAAACGTGAGTTCAATGAATGTGGATACTGTGGTTACCACTCAGTAGAACACAGATACAAGCCTTGGCTAGGGTTTCACTGGATAGCCTCAATTTTGTGGGCTTTCCATCCCAGCTGCAAATTGGGGGGCTGGGGCATCACCTGCCTTTCTTCTGCCTACTGTCCCCAGTGTGAAATACATCTCTGGTTCCATTCCAACATCAAACCTACTCTCTTGGTGTTCCAGAAGTTAGCAGAGGCAGCTAAAAATCTCTGAAATTGGGCTGGTGAGATGGCTCAGCAGGTAAGAGCACCTGACTGCTCTTCCAAAGCTGCAGAGTTCAAATCCCAGCAACCACATGGTGGCTCACAACCATCCTTAAGGAGATCTGACTCCCTCTTCTGGAGTGTCTGAAGACAGCTACAGGGTACTTACATATAATAAATAAATAAATCTAAAAAAAAAAATCTCTGAAATTAAACTAGGTTTTGAAGTTAACCCCAACACTCACTAGCTGTGCGTCCTGAGCAATCTACCATTTGTCCACTGTAGGCAATGATAGTGCTCACCTCATAGGGCTATAATGGCTTTTGTGAGTCAACTCCTGAATGATTCTGGTTTTAGGCTGAATCCTGCTGGATTACAATCCAGCGCCCCACACCCCCACACCCCCCATCATGACCCAGCCAAGATCCTATATCCATGGTGAGGAAAACTTCTGGATGTTTTGTCTCCTTAAAAGCTGACATAAATTTCAAGATTCCTGAATTGAGACCAAGACTTCAGAAGAGGTCCTCTGCCCACTTGGTTTCCTGACTTGGTCCCCAGGCCCCGTGTTGCCTCCAGGTCTGAACTAGACTGATGCCAGCATGCCCTAACCTGCTATTCCTCCTAACTAGGCAGCAGTAGCCACACAGATGATTCAAATCAAAGAAGAAACACTCAAAACTTTGAATCCCATTCTACCGTTTAATAGCTGTGTAGCTCTTGGCTGCTTACCTCTTCTGTGGCTTGTAATGAAATGGAACTGGGATGGTGGGGTCAGGGGGACAGCAAAGTAGGGGGATTGTACATACATCTGGTTTGAGGCTGTACTGAATGTCCCTTACATCCTCCCGTTGCTTCTGTGATCCTGGAATAAGTTTAGGAATGATGTCTCATTTCTTCCTTCCAGAATCCCTGAGGCAGGAGCTGACAGAGCAGCGAGTCACCTGCTGTGAGCATCAGAAGGCCCTGGAGATGCTACAGAATGAGCTCAGGGCTGTGGGCCCCTTAGGGAAGTGGCAGGCCATCAGTCAGTGTTCAGGGGACAGCAGAGACCACAGCTTTATTACAGAGGTCAGTACCTTGCATATGTCCACACAATACTCTTTCTAAGGCAACACTACCCCCACAGAGAACGGGCCCGTATGGATGGATCTGGGAGCTGGATCCCTCCCTAGCTGGAAATAGCAAGACCCTGTTCCCCGTTCCTCACCCTTGAGGCACTTGGTGATCTACAGGCTCCCATCTTTGAAAAGCAAAAAACAAATGTAAAGTGTGGTAAGTTACCTATAGTTCAGATAGATGTTTGTACCTCTTAGCCTCCAGGTAGCTAGTCTGGGTCACTCTTTCAGTCTGTAGGGAAAATATCTCTGAACACTGTCCAGACAAACTCCCTGTTTAGCCCTCAGTCTAAACCGATCTTATTTTCAGTACTCCGGGAACCTCTCCTTCATTTTCCTGCTTAGGCTTTGTTCATTAATCCCTTCCCTGCGCATCCCTAATTCCTACTCTAGTTGGTATCAATGGGTCTCATGCTTCAGGTATTAGTTTTTGTTTTTTTGTTTTTTTGTTTTTTTTTTAATTATTATTTTCTTTATTTACATTTCAAATGCTATCCCGAAAGTTTCCCATACCCCTCCCCCCACCTCTGTTCCCCTACCCACCCACTCCCACTACTTGGCCCAGGCCTTGCCTTGTGCTAGGTCATATAGAGTTTGGAAGACCAAGGAGCCTCTATTCCCACTGATGGCCGATTAGGTCATCTTCTGCTACATGTGCAGCTAGAAACACAAACCCCGGGGGTACTGGTTAGTTCCTGTTGTTGTTCCACCTACAGGGTTGCAGCCCCCTTCAGGTACTTGGGTACTTTCTCTAGTTCCTCCATTGGGGACCCTGTGTTCCATCCAGTAGCTGGCTGTGAGCATCCATTTCGGTGTTTACCAGGCACTGGCATAGCCTCACAAGAGGCCGCAATATCAGGGTCCCTTCAGCAGTATCTTGCTGGCATGAGCATTAGTATCTAGATTTCTTATTAAACTCTCTGAGGGTCATTACCCTCATTGGAACACCTCTAGAAAGTTCTGGAAGAGACTGCATGGTAGCCCTTCGTCCAAAGCTTTGTCGGCAGCACCTCCAAGACCCGGATGTTGAGTTGGCCTTGGCGCCTACTGAAATAAATAAATAAACTAATTAACTAAATAAAATGTAAAGGTCTCTACCTGCTGCTCTCCCCTCAGGATGTGGGTATTGCAGGCCCTCCTGGTTCCCTGCCCCGCGCTACAGAGCAAGGTCTCCTGGAGGAGAATGCGCAGCTCCAAGACACTGTACTGCGCCTGCGTGCAGAGGTGGACCAGCACCTGCAGGAGGCGCTGCAGCTGCGCGAGCAGCACCGGTGAGTCTGCAGCCCAGCTTCCATTGACTCCCGTCTCTTCCCTTTCCTCATTGCTTGAAGCCTCTGAGATCTACAGCGGGTCTCTTCTCTTCAAGCCTCCTAAGACCTAGAATCAGACCCAGAAGACACGATGAGATGGACTAGTTCAGACAGTGCTGTGCATTTTAACTAGCGACGGCTGCATCCTGACAAAGTGACAATACCACATGGCTTCAGGACTCAGGGCAGTTATAGAATAATGTAATATGCATGCCGGAGGCGTGCCCCTCCCAAGCATGAAGGAAGCACCGGGCTGAGTGTGAGTTTCCTCCTTTGTTGAAAGGTTTTTAATACAAATTCAATGTCTTGAATAGGACTTCTTAGGTATCTGCTTTTTGCTGGAATAAGATTTGCCAGTTTGTTTCTGTCAAGGAATTTATGTGCTTCATCTATTTTTGATTGTTTTACTTTTGTGTGTGTGTGTGTGTCATATTAATACACAAAGGATCCTCTTCCTCCTGATCATTTTCATTTGGGTAGTGTGAACCCTGCTGGGCCACTACTTTCAGCTTTAGTTGTACTTGGTCATTTAGCTTTTCTTTTTTTTTCTTTTCTTTTTTTTTTTTTTTTTTTTTTTTTTTTTTTTTTTTTTTTTTTTTTTTTTTTTTTTTTTTTTTTTTGGTTTTTTCGAGACAGGGTTTCTCTGTGTAACCCTGGCTGTCCTGGAACTCACTCTGTAGACCAGGCTGGCCTCAGACTCAGAAATCTGCCTGCCTCTGCCTCCCAAGTGCTGGGAGGTCATTTAGCTTTTAAAGCACTTTGTTTGTTTTAAGAGAGAGGGGAGATGGCTTCAGGGTTTCATATAGCCTGCAGGTGTGAGAAAGCCTGGGGTTTGCACTTTGGTCAACACTTGTCACTTTTTCTCTTATGCACAGCCCCAACCAAGTTTTTTTTAACTTTCCCAGAGCATCAGGCATGGCAAAGCCCAGAAAAAATTAAGAGAAAGAAAAGAGAGATATCACATGCAGAGGCGATGCCTCTAACCGTAGCACTTAGAAGACTGAAATAGAGGAATACTGAGTTCAATGCCTGCATAAAGAACACCTTTCTGACCCTACTCTGCCCCTCCCCCAAAAAAAGATTTCAGCCAAGTATTTGGAACAAGATTAGGCACATGGTACTGACAATAAAAGTCAGTAGTTAAAATTCATGAAATTGAGCTTAAACATATATATATGTATGTATATATATATGTATATGTATATACATATATATATATGTATATGTATATACATATACATATATATATATTTTTTTTTCCATATATATATATGGAAAAAACCTGCACTTGACCACACACAGACACACAGACACACACACACTCCCCCACAAGTCTCACTGAACACTTTACTAAATTCATCCCCAGCATGTCAGCTTTGATGGAGCTGAGATGGAGGAGCCAGAGAATTAGCCTCAGAATTAGAGTTAGTTAGATTCTGCCTTTCTGAAAATTTCCCAGGAGCAGATGCTGGAGTTGGCAGGGGAAACTGTGGCTCCACTCTAAGACTCTGCCTTACCCTTGCAACAGTCAAGGTGCGAGAATGCTCAAAGAGCATAAAGGAACTGGCCTCCTCCAGGCAGAGCATCTAAGTAAGATCAGCCAAAAGAAGCTGGACATAGTGGCACGTGCTTTTAATCTCAGCGCCTGCGAGACTGATGCAGAACTGCCTAGAGTCTGGAGCCAGACTGGGCAACAGAGTGAGCTCCAGGCAGTGTGAGCAACAGATAATTGCCTTAAACAACACAAAACAACCAAGAGAGGATGTCCTTTAGTGGGACTAGCCCTGGGCACTGATTTCCCAGGCAGAGATTCCTATGGAAGAGGGAGCCATGGTCTTCCCTGAGGTAGTCATAATACCCCTGGTGGTAAGGAGAGCTGACTACAGTAAGAGGGGATATTCACAGCACCCTCCCCAACCTGTGTACTCAAATTGTTGTGAAATAACTTTACCTCCAACTAACTGAAGTCATGGGGCCTCCCTCTCAGGTGAACTTGAGACTTGAGTTCATCTAAGGGCAGCCAGGAGCCTATCTGGCTAAGGTGGAGCACCACAGATTAAGAGATGTAGCATGTGGTCCTAGGCAAGTCCTCCTCCGAGTGAAGAAAGCAGTGATCCCTCACCTGGGGAGGTGGGTAAGTAATCACATAAAAATGTCCATGAACTTCCTGAAAATGGCTCCCGTAGGACTCTGCTGTGGACCCATTAGGATCCTCATCTAGGTTAAAAACGACGACAGCTAATGATTGAAAGAAAGGCATTTGTGCCTTGGACTATTCAAGTTACAGATTAGTTCAGTTTCTCCTTGCAATGACCTTGTAAGGGAAGTACCCCAACACTTCCATCCAACAGAAAAGGACACTGAGCCCAAGGTAGCATCGTTAAAAATAATGGCAAAAGCCAAGGACTGGAGCAGTGTGGCCCTAGCTACTCCTCTTTTGGCTATGCCATCCACCTTTCTGGAGACCCTGGAGAGGTCCCCATGGTGAGGCTTAGCCAGAATTTCGCATCTGGAGACCCAGGTGTCCTTCTCATAAGATGTTGGTATCATTCAGTACAGGGCCACCAAATAGAGACATGAGCCCCAAAGTCCTAAGGCTTGGGCTCAGAGCCTGAGTGACCCTGAATGTGTTTCCATCCATCACAGATTGTTGGAGGAGGACCAGAAAACCCAAAGAGCCATGGAGGTGGAGGCACTCCACCAGGAGCATCGGAAGGAGATGCAGGCCATGGTGGCAGATTTCAGTGGTGCCCAGGCCCGACTCCAGGCCCGGCTGGCTGCTTTGGAAACCGAGTGAGCAAGGCCTTGGGCCTGGGATCGGGGGGGGGGGGGGACTAGCAACGTATCATTTGGGGAAGTGACCTGGTATCCTTAGACTACAATGGTTTTAAAACTTGAAGTCCTCTGAGTTTAGAAGTTCTTTATTTCTAGACAAATGATCCCTCATTTTTAATTTCCCTCTCTCTCTTTCGTTACTTGAAAATTTTATAAATGTGTTGATCATATGTATGCCCCTTGCTCATCCCCTCCCACATCCATCCCCCTTCCCTACCCACCCAACTTTGTGTCCTTGAGTTTTTTTAAAACACAGTGAGTCTAAGGTGTACTGCCCACATGTCCTTGAATATGTGGCCATCCACGGGAGGAGTGTGGGTGACTATACGCTTAAGGACAGGAGCCACACTCTTAAGAAAACTGACCTCCTATCTCAGCAGTTATCGCCAGCCAATAGCCCCTCAGCTAGGGGTGGGACTTGGCATCCACCTCCCTCTCCATGCTGGGATTTTGTGCACCTTGAGCTTGTACAGGTCTCATGAGTTGTGTCACCACCACTGTGAGCTGATATGTGCAACTGTCCTGCGGTGCGAGAAACAGTTTTCCTTGTAGTCATCCACCGCCTCTTGAACTTAAGTCATTCTGCACCCCACCTTCTGCAATGATTTCCGAGGAGGGAGTATAGCAGTCTTTCTTTTTCTTCCCTTTAATTAAAAATATTTTTCTTGCATAATATGCATAGTTACAGTTTCCCCTCCCTTGGCTCCTCCCAGTTTTTCCCCACATCCTCTCCCATCCAGATCTGTCTCCTTTCTGCATCGTTGGAAAACAAATGGGCTTCTAGGGGATAATAGTAAATTATAGTAAATTATAGTATAGTATAGTAAATTATAGTATANTATAGTGTAGTATAGTAAATTATAGTATANTATAGTAAATTATAGTATAGTATAGTATAGTAAATTATAGTATAGTATAGTATAGTAAATTATAGTATAGTATAGTGTAGTGTAGTGTAGTATAGTATAGTATAGTATAGTAAAGTATAGTATAGTAAGAAGAAACAAAAGCTAACACTACAGATTTGCACAAAACAAACAGAAGGAAAAGAAACCAAGGAGAGGCACAAGGAACAGATCGACACAGAGGCCCACTTGTTTGCACTCGGAAATGCCTTAAGAACACTAAAATGGAAGCCAGAATATACATGCAAAGGACCTGTAGGGGAGAGAGAGAAAGAGACAGAAAAAATATATATGGAAAGGAAAAGTTTTAACACAACATTATGCGATGAGGAACTTCCAAAGATGCCATTGAGTGCATGTTCTGCTGGCATCTCCCGCTGGGCAGGCAGCCTGCCCTTAAGAGTAGTTTTGTTTCCCAGTGAGACTCCCTTAGAAATAACTAAATTTTCATTTGCAAGTGGTTGTCCTTTGGAGATATCTTCCGGGTCAGAAACTGAGGCACGCTTCTCCTTTCAGCTTTAGGGCACAACCTGGTAAAAGTCGGGCAGGCCCTGTGCTGCCTCTGTCTCTGTGTGGTCCTGTATGCATCAGTCCTGTAGACAGAGAGGACCCTGTTTCCCTGGAGTTCTCCATCCGCTCTAGCTCTTATAATCTTCCAGCCTTCTCTTCTGCAGGTTTCCCTGAGCCTACAGGGGACGTGATGGAGACGTCCCATTTAGGGCTGAGTGTTCAAAGGTCTGTCACTCTCTGCAGAATATCTGTCTTTATTTCTGTATGCTACAGGAAATAGGGAGTTTCGCTGATGATGGCTGAACAAGGCACTGATTTATGAGTTTAGTAAAATGTCATTAGGAGTCATTTTATTGATACGTTATGCTTCGGGGCTATCTAATCTTAGTTTTGGCCATCCAAGCAGTATAGGTTATGGGTTCCATCTCGTGGCATGGGAGTGAGCCGTAAGGCAAATTATGTATTAGTTGGTTACTCCCACAAGCTTCGTACCACCACTGCGCTCATGTGTCTTATGGTCAAGACACCACTGTAGGTCAGAGAGTTTATGACTGGGTGTGGTGCTTGTTTGTCCTTTGGTAGCATGTAGAGTTCCAGAGACACTAGCATGTAGGGTGAAGGCCGCATGTAGGCACCAACTCAACATCTTCGTGTTCAGTGAGTTGTGTAGATGCTGTCTTCAGCAGCGGGGCTTTGCCATCCGTGTGTAGAGAGCATCTATAGCCATCTCATATTCTCTGTACTTCGACTGGCTGTGGGTCTCTGTGTCAGTTGCCATTTACTGCAAATAGAATCTTCTCTGGTGCGAACTGAGGGATGCATTGATCTATAACGATTTATTTTTATTTATGTGTATGTGTATGTTGGTAAAGGGCCAGAAGCAGCTTTCTTCTGGTTGCTGGGTGGTAGTGAAACTAGGAAAAGGGATGATTGACAGGGAGATCAGTTAGGAGGTGACGTCGTGATCTGTGCTGAAAGGTGAAACCTCTTCCCCGTGGTCATATAGTAGGAAATGAATTTAAGAGATAGGCTCTTAAAAACCAAACAGTCGTAATGTGCCGTGCCCAGAACCACAGGCATAAATCCATAAGAGGGCGATGAGACATGAGGATCACAAGCCAGGAAGGGCTGTCAAATGAGTTCATGGGCAGAGCAGTGGAATTGTATCTCAGAATAAAAAGTTAAAAAAAAAAAAAAAAGCCTATGGCTATAGGTCAGTGGTAGAGTGCTTGCTCATGATGTTCATTCCCTAGCACTGACAGAAACGCTGCAGGGAAATGTATCCGGCAAGCGCCACCCAGTGGGCACTTGCCACTCGCCTCTCAGTCTTGTGCCAGTCAACTCTTACCTCTTTGATTTCACAACCAATCACTTTATAAAGTGCTCACTTTACAAAGGAAGGAACTACTGGGAGTGGTGGCGCATGGAGGCAGGAGCAGGTGGATTTCTGTGAGTTCCAGGCTAGGCTGGTCTATATGATAAGGCCAGCCTGAGCTACATAGCGAGGGGTTGTCTCACCTGCACCACTGCTCTCTTCCCCCGCCTCCCAATAACGAACTTTGGCTCCAGGAGACGTGGTGTAATCAATGAGGCAAATAACTAAAGAGCAGCAGAGCCAGAAATGGAGGTGGAGTTTTCTCATCTCAAAGTCCTCACTTGCCATCAATCAATAGCCATAGCCCCTCCCACAATCGCCATCCAGTCTTTCACAGCCGCCCCTGAAAGACAAACTCATGCTGTACTCTATGTCCCCGCCAGATGGGGCAAGAGCCTCATGGGCATTAGGGGATCCTGAGGGCCCAGGGTCGGGTCGGGCTCTTGTTACAGAGCCACGCCTTGTCCTGGAAGCTATGCAGAATCTATGTGCACACTCCTGAGAGAACTGACAGGAGCCAGACCAGGAGAAGGGGCTTAGGTGGCTATCCTAAACACACAGTGTCCCACCTGCCTATTGAGAAACCTCTGTAGGACTGACTGCATACTTTAAACAGGCTAAAAGAGTCCGGAGAGAAGGCAGGAAAAGGAACTTCGAGGCCTGAGGATCTGCAGCTCATAGGCCGCCTGCAGACACGCCTGAAGGAAAGAGAGGACATCATCCGGCAGCTAACGGTGAGGCCTAAGCTGCGATGGAGAGACACTGGCCAGCACTCACAGTCAGGGTGCTGGCTTTGAACCTGGCATTTCTATAGCTGCCTAAACATTACCCGTCGATCCTTCATTATTCCCTCCTATTACTAAGAAGTACTCATACCAAAGATGGGCAGAGAAAACAAAAGCCATCCTATTCCCAAGTTTAACAGCACTTGTTAGTTGATTCTGTTTTTCATCCTACACAATTTGATAAAAATCTGTTTATTTACCTTGGAATTTTAATAGAATTATTCAACTTTACCATTGTTGATCTTCCTTTTGTAAGATCAACCAGTCATTTTCTAGTTAGCAAAGCCATTCCCTAGACCCCTTGAAGAATTATTTCCAACACCTTTAATTCTGTATCTCAAAGCCATCAAGACTTGATGCTCTTCCTTAGGGATATCTCTCCCCTTGGTCTGTCTTTGACTCACAGAATTATATTTAATAAGGAATAACTGCTCCTTTGGTAAGTACTAGAAGATATTATAGTTATGATTGTCTTTTTAAAAATGTATTTGTATTTAAGAGTGTGTGTGTGTGTGTGTGTGTGTGTGTGTGTGTACCACATGTATACAGCTGCCTTTGGAGGCCCAAATATGTTGTCAGATCCCCTTGAGCTGGAGAGTTACAAGCATTTATGGACTGCACTAGGAATTCAACTTGGGTCTTCTGGAGAGCAGTAAGTGCTCTTAACAGCTGTGCTATCTCCAGCCCCAGTTATGATTATCTTTAAAAAGTATAATTGCTCAGGTTAAGAATACTTGCTGCTCTTGCAGAGGGTCCAGGTTCAGTTCCAGGCCCCCACATGGTGGTTCCGTCCTTAGCACCACACAAATCAAGTGTGTTAGCACATGCTTGAAATCCCGGTACTTAGGAGTCAGGATCAGATCAGAAGTTCAAGGTATGCTTGCTCATCCTTGGCTAAATAGTGTGTTTGAGGCCAGCTTGGAATACCTGAGACCTTGTTTCAAACAAAGGCAAGGGAGAGAAAGGTTGAAATGTTTGAATATGGGAAAAGGTTGTTTTGTTTTGTTTTGATTCCTTATTTTAACTTTTGTACTAGATTTTCCTTTTAGGTGCTCAGGATAGTTAGATGTTTCACTTGCTAAGGCACTGTGCCCTTTCCTTCCCTGGTAGTATGAAGTGCCAGAGGTGAAGGTACTTCCTAGGTGCTCCAGGGACTCCCTGCTTGGCTGCCACTCACCGACCCTCCTCTAGGGTTTTCTTCTCTTCTGTCTTCTGTCCTCCCATCATTTGGACAAAGCCAGTGGTCCATGCCTAAGCTCTTTAAGACCTGGTTGCTTTGGTTTTCCAGGAAGAGAGAAGATTTCACTACGCAGCCTTCCCCAGCGCAGTGTCCCATCGGAATCGGTCCTTCTCTTTCAATCCTCACCCAGGATACTTAACCCCTTCCATGAAGGTAAATCAATTTTAGCACATCATACAATCTGCACGTCTGCCCTTCTGAAAGCAGCGGCAGCACATTGATGGGCTGGTGGGACAGTCACTGGGAAAACCCAGAAGTAGTCTCAGCGCTAGCAAACAGTGCTGAGAGAGTACATATGACTTGAGCTTTATGAGTATTAGTATTCCCTCCATCTAGATGACGGGAGAGAATATCCCATTTCCCTTTATTTCTCCATAATACTTGTGGACTTCATAATGACTCTCTCATCTCCTATCACCAGATCCCTAAAGTTGAAAAGAATCAATATTTAATAGCTCACAAAGTAACATACCTAGACTGAATGAACTCGACAATAAAGATGGGAAGAAAAAAAAATGGTTTGAAGGGCAGGGAACATAGCTCAGTAGAAGAACAATTATCTGCAAGCTTGAAGCCCTGGAACCCATTCCCAGAACTGCAATAAAATTATCAGTTAAAAAAATGACAGCAATTGAGACATGGTTTCACTCTGTAGCCCTGGCTGGTCTGGAACTTACTGTGTAAATCAGGGTAGGTTTGAACGCAGAGATCTGCCTGCCTCTGCTTCCTGAGTGTTGATATGAAAGGTGTGTGATAATATACCTGTCCCTGCCTCCCCCAATATTAACACAATATTTTAGTATAGAAGTAGGATTGTTACTTCTTTCCCTTATTTGGGTTAGATGAGCCAATTGGCATTGACCTATTTGCATTTATTCTGGGGTAAGCACTAACACCTTTCCTCTAACACAAACAGAAAAAGAAGATGGAGGAAGTGCCCAGCCGAGTGGTCAGTGTGCCAAACCTAGCCTCCTATGCAAAGAACTTTCTGAGCGGAGACCTGAGCTCCAGGATCAACGCCCCTCCCATAACTAAGTCACCCAGCCTGGACCCGAGCCCCAGCTGTGGCCAGCCTTACAAGCCCACCCAGTTACTAGATGGGAAAACTGCCTCAAGGTGTGTGTGTTAGCAGGCGAAGGTGTCTCTCCAAAGACAGGAAAGAAACTGGGGTCTCTCCTTAGGCACCTACTAAGGCATCTGACATCTGATCTAAAGTAGGAGTCCAGCCTTGGAAACAGCCTAGCCAAATGGGACCACTGATGATAGAAACTGTGTTCTTGAGAATTTTGGTGCTAGACTTTAAAAGGACTAATTTTTATGGCATCACTTAAGATCTATATCTAAAATCCACTTTTCTTGGCTGTGTGGTCTTGGGCAGGTGACCTCTAAAGTCCCCTGTATTACTATCTTAAAAATGCACACAGTAGCTACCTGATCAGGTTGGTGTGACTAAAGGGACTAACCTTTAAGATAGTCTACCCTCGGACCCGACACAGAAGTGTGTGCCATCGCTAGGGCTACTTTTCAGTGTGACCTGGCATTACTGAAGCAGTTAGAGCTTCTCCGGGAGAGATGGTACTTTACTGAATAAGTTTCATAGTTTCGTGTAAAAATTTTTCTTTTCTTTTAAGGTCCCAAGATGGTGAACCAGCCCAACCCAAAGAAGCCCCACAGAAGCAAGGCTCTCCGCATCAGGAATGGTTTACCAAGTACTTTTCATTCTAAACTGACCTGTGGGATCTGTTCGAAGGAGGACATTAGAAAATCATTTCAACCAACTGAAGAAATAATGTAAAACCATCCAACCAGGTAACTAGCTGGGAATGACTTACATGTGATGATCGCTAAAACAAAGTGTGGCACTAACATTTCAGCTTCATTGTGACACCTGCTTATGTAAGAATGCTTATAGTTACTGAAACAAGCCAGTTATTAGGAAGCACCCATAGGAAGATGACCAAATTACCCATTGTATTCCTAGTGCCTGTAATGTCATACTTCACTTGGTGAGATATCAGCCTTGTGACTGCCATGGTCTGCTTTAAAAATATTTTTTCTTGGTCATCTCCACTCAAAATTATGATTATATATATATGTATATCTATATATGCATATGTATATATAATTCCAAATGCACATCCAACCTCAAAATGAAGAGGAATAAAAGTTCAATATAAAAGGAAAGCCAATGAGAACAAAACACCAAACCTACCAGGAATGGACTGCAGCATGCTTGGAGTGCATGTTTTGACTTCCAAGGTCTGGCACAGGCCACAGACTGCAGAGGGACAACACCTACCTCAAACAGCACTTCACAAGATTAAGCAGTATACTATCAGGTCTGACTTGGAATGCTCGGTGAACAACTGTGCCTCCTGTTATACATCTCAGCTTCGATGACCACTATGCTAAGTCTTTGCAAAGGTTTCTAGACCGTCTGTTCTCTGATGTCCACCGTTGTTGGACCCGGTTCTTTGCATCTGTGTTACCAGGCTCAGATGTATGTATGGCTTCCCCACTGCATGGACTCCCAGGAGAGCAGGGAACTGCCCATGGTGCTGAAGCTGCACTCCGTCTTACCTTTGACACAACTTAGTGGGTAGACTTTTCTTCTCTCTGGTGCTGGCCCAGCAAGTGGCCTATCAACAACTGTCAATTCTATGCATTGTCAAATTTTTGCTCTTTGAATAATAAAACTCTGAACTGGACAATAAAAATGTCTGTCTTTGCCTCTGCACTACCACCACCTGGCTTACCTAGGACCTTGAACATACTAGGCGAGTGCTCTCTACTACCTTGCCCAGAAGAATCCACTTTTTTGTTGGTGTTTGCTTAGAGACAGGTTCTCACTGTGCCCAGAACTCACTATATAATACCATGATGGCCTCAAACTCAAAGATTTTCCCATATCTGGCCCCCACCTGAGTGTACCACCATACCCAGCTAGAACCCACACTGCGTGTCCTAAAAGATTGGTGACTGCTAGGGTCTTTCTCCGTTTTGAATGCAACCATTTGTCACCATATTTTGGATGAATGGCACATGACTTTTCAGTGCCAACTTTTTGTCCTTCCTGAATAAGCCGAAGACACTGGAGTGTTGGGCTGTTACACTAAAACTTTCATGATGGAGATAATATACAGACAAAAGAAATGCATTACTTGCAGGTAAGAGTTCAAGATGAAAGTGGGGAAGCATTCTTCGTAAGTCTCCAGTATGGGGCCTCGAGTGCAACAGAGCTGCCTCTTTACAAGGGTCCTAATCCCACTCAGGAGCATGCAGCTTTTATTGCTTTATCACCTCATACCCAACACTTGGGACAATAGCTTAAGGGTGCACAGCAGTGGTATAGCACATGGTTAGCATGTGCAAGACCCTGACTGAGTTCAATCCCCAGAAAGACTTTTTAAAAAGTTTGCATATTTTCAGATTCATGAATATACATGAATTACCTTAAGCATGGGACCAAACTCTAAACATATTCCCTTACATTTCTATATCCACCTTATTCTTTTCTTGGTACACCTGCATTTTTACTCAATGCATCAAGTATGTAAGTTTCCCCTTACAGTGTCAGGTCAATGTTGGAAAAGTTTAGATCTGGGAGCATTTGGAGTTTTGGATAAGAAATGCCCAGTCTTGGGCTGGTGAGATGGCTCAGTGGGTAAGAGCACCTGACTGCTCTTCCAAAGGTCCTGAGTTCAAATCCCAGCAACCACANACCACATGGTGGCTCATAACCATCTGTAACAAGATCTGACGCCCTCTTCTGGAGTGTCTGAAGACAGCTACAGTGTAATTACATATAATAAATAAATAAAAAAAAAAAAAAAAAAAAAAAAAAGAAATACCCAGTCTTGTTTCCCACAAGAATAAGTTCCAATGTTTGCCAATAAGCAGTGAGCACTTATTGGGTATGTTACAGGTGGTTGTGCCTTTTCTCATCTGGGCATTTCTCAGCATTGTAATTCTTGGTAAGGCATGACACGAGACTGCTTTTCTGCCGCCTTCTGCATTTCCTTGCTGCTGAGAGCAAATACCTGACAAAAAGAACTCAGAGAAGTTTATCACGGTTCTAGATTTTGGTGGTTCAGTCCACCATGGCTGGAAAGGACGAAGCTGAAGTAGTTGGTCAGTGTCCAGATGGGAGGCAGAGAGCAAAGAATGATGCTGCCTAGCTCACATTTCATTCAGTATTGGACCCCAGCCCTTGGAATGATGATGCCCTCATACCTCAACCAACATAAACCTCTTTGAAGACATGCTGAAAGATCTGTCTCTTAGGTGGGACTAGATCCTGTCAAGTTGATATTGACCAGAGGGGGCCAAGGTCACAGTCACTCATTTCATCCAGCAGGATGTCTGGTGGTTTGAATGACATGGTGACTTGGTTTTGGGTGTGTATGTGCCCCAAAGAGAATTATAAAGTGATTTGTCTCACCTTATCATCTCAGGGGTCTCTGAGGTTTGGTGTTCTGAGCCTGTTTACCTCAGCAGAGTAACTGGAGCACTGCTGGGTCACCTTCTGGACACTGGCGGGGGTGTGCTATCTGTGCAAGGATAGTTCTGAAGTGTGGACTAGGGTGACCGACTGCTCCTGACCAGACTGTCCACTAGAGGAGTCCAGAAACAGACTTGGCTGTAGCACCCATGCTGAGCAAACTAATACCCAGGACTGGCACAACCAATGTTAGTACCTGGAACTGTACTTCACACAGCCGCACGTTAGAAAGCAAAACTGAGTGGGAGTCTTCAGCTAGAAAACCAAGTCATGGATGTCATGGATAGTTAGATTAAGAAACTAAGTTCACGTACAGAAACTAAGGAAGTGAACGTCCACCTGATCTGTTGCCAAAGATGATCACAAGCACAACTGCAGGACAGACAGACACACACAGTAGTGGAGGAAGAGCAGAGTGGAGACTGAATAAGGAGCTGGAAAGATCACAGGAAATGTTTAAGATAGAATTTGGGTGAGGTACAGGGAAGGAGCCAAGGACAGACAGTTGCAAGTGGCAAAAATCACCAGAGTGCTTCATCTTAGAGAAGGCAACTGGTCTAGGACCCATCCATGTGGACAGGCCGGTCTTACTTAGGTAGGCAACTGAAACAAGCAGGAAACTTCCTTGAATCCATTAGGTTACACATAGGAGCAGCAAGCCAACAGAAACCCCTGAAAGACATGCAGCTTGAAATTTCTGTGTTCAACAGCCAGCAAAGTGCCACGTAGGAGGAAAGAGATGGAGCTGGGGGGTAGTTCTGTAAGTAGAGCATGTGTGTGTAATTGAAGTCCTGAGTCCCTGTAGTTGTACCAGGATAAAAAGCAGAGTAGAGTAGCTTGATCCTAGGACCTGAAAGTAGGAGAGAGGCAGGAAGATCATTGGGGTTTGCCTGCTAGTCTTGGCCAGTAAACAAGGCCAAACTCAGTGAGAAACTGAGTCTCAAAAGGTAATCTGAAAATAGCTACCACCTGGATCTAATGTCTAACACACATGGGTCTTTGACCTTTAAAAAAACACACATGTACCTCTTCCCAGACATGCTCACAGATATACCATACACAAACTGACAAAATGGGAAAATTATTTTATCCTAACTGCTGAATTCAATTTAAAATAAACAATAACTTGTATATGTACTAACTTAAAAATATTTTTACTAAGACAGGCAGTGGTGGTACATGCCTTTAATCCCAGCACTTGGGAGGCAGAGGCAGGCAGATTTCTGAGTTCGAGGGCAGCCTGGTCTACAAAATGAGTTCCAGGACAGTCAGGGTTATACAGAGAAACCCTGTCTCTTTTTAAAAAAAA
>NC_034602.1:38103545-38112953 GCF_900095145.1 Mus pahari | reverse complement strand
AAAAAAAAAAAAAAAAAAAAAAAAAAAATTCACTAAGCACCAAGAATGATTTGGTATTTTTATCATCCTCTTTATTATTGAAAAGCCAGCCAAAATGTAACCAGTTTTAGCCAAAAATGCAGAAACAGCCAAGTTATCAATCAGTGTGCTTCAGAAAATGCATGGGTTTTAAGTTTTTTGTTTGTTTGGTTTTTGTTTTGGGGTTTTTTTTTGGGGGGGGGGTGCTGGAAATTGAGGGGAGGTGGGGCACATCTCATGTAGCCTACAACAGCTCCAAACTTGCTATGTAGCTGAAGGTGAAATTAAACCTTAAGCCTTCTTCCTCTACCTCCCAAATGCTACCATGCCAGCCTAAATTTTTCAACACTCTATTTAATTTATTTATTCTAATTAAGGGGACTTGATGGCCTCAGACTGGTTCTAATTGGTCCAGGCACTAAATATCATACAATCAAGCATACACATGAAAATAGTAAGACCTTGCATAATCAAGAAAATTCCTAATTCTAACAGGCATACAATAGAGCAACTAACATAGTCACAATTCATAAAGCATATGTAGAACTTAAGAAGTTGACAAAATTAAAAACAAAACCCTGTGCCCTGAGATAGAGCAAAGGGGCATGCAGAAGCTTGAGACCATCTGGCAGTGCCCAGACTAGGCTGGCAGTTTAAGATAGAATTTGGGTGAGGTACAGGGAAGGAGTGAATGATTAATCATGTTAATGATTGTGACCTGGGCTAAGGCTCCAGAAACCAAAATGGACAAAACCAACCTGGAGATGCACTGACCATTCAAGAGATATGGAGAATTTGTTTTGGGTAGAGAGGTGCTTGACTTTGAGGGGTGGGGGAACAAACAAAAAACAAGCAAATGAAACTCAGACAATCCAAGCAGGTCTTTGGCCTCATACCTCACCCGAGCCTTCCCTGGGACTCCACCCTGACCATCACAGCCCAGCCCAAGCACTCCATACTCAGCATGCCATATTCCTCATGTGTGTGCCCTCAAGGCAGAGCGAGTAAGGACTCAGAGAATGGAACTTAGCCCGGATAAAAACCCAGCATTGAGGTAAGTATCCTCCTGTAGCCCTCCATTAGCAGCAATATTCTAACCCCTTCTGAGCCACCTGTGAAATACGCTCGCCCTGTGCAGCTCTGGAAGCATCACACTGCCGTGCCCGATTCCTCATGAGGTAGCTCACAGTTTTGGAACAGCACATTTACATATCTGTCTACACTACCTACCACTAGTGTAGCTATTAAGGCTGATAACCAAACTGTACATCCCCTGGCTTCTCAAATTACTAAACATTTTTTCCTTCAGGTTTTTCACCAAATTCATAGCTTAAGAAAAAAAAAGGGAGATGAGTCACAAAATGTCGTCAAAACAAATGGCAAAGACCAAGTAAGAATGTGTGTGATGACCCTAAAAGCCTAAAGATTAAACAGCAACAGCGCTTAAGATTAATAGAAACAACAGCAACAACAACAACAAAAAAAAAAAAAAAAAAAAGAACAAAACCAAACTTTATTTATCAAAGAACGAGGTATTTTATAAAGTATTCAGGAACTTAGAGGACTAGAGGAGCTGAGGCAGGGGATCACAGAGTCAAGGCCCATCCCGGCTTCACACTGAAACCCTACCTTATAAATAGGGACATAAACTAATACTAACTCATTATCCAACAGAGTCCTTCCAATACGCCAGGTCTGTAAGGAAACATGTCTGGCAACACTGCAAGGCTGCACCACAGGCAGGAGGGCTTAGGTCTGCTTCAGAGGTGCAGGAATGTTGGCAGACGCCTGCTCGAGGAAGGCCAAGGACCCCTGAGGCATATCAGCTGGCTTCTTGTGCTGCACATTGATGTCCTCCAGCACCTGCTGCCAATGCCTCAGCTTTGTCAAGTGCTTCTGGACCAGCGCATCCTTCCGCTGCAGTTCACTCCTTAGTTCTGAGACATCCTACAGAGGAAAGTGGTAAGGGGGAGAGATAAAGTGAGGAGGTCAGCCATCTCAAACAAGAGCAAATGAGGAAAGGTCCTCCTTAGTCACTGAGAGTACTTAGCCCTTAGAGCACTAAGGAGGACCCTGGGGCACACGCCTGTCATCCCAGCTACTCCAGAGGCGGGGGCAGAATCATGAATTTTAAGGCCAGAGTGAGTTCAATAATAGCTTGGGTAATGCAGAGACCTTGTCTCAAAAATTGAACAAGAAGAGGAAGAGGAGAGGAAGAGGAAGAGGAGAAAAAGGAGGAGGAGGAAGAAGGAGGAGAGGAGATATAGTTCAACTAAAATACAAAAATAAAAAAGAAACATACTGTTAAAGAGAAATGATTTTTGTAGGGCTAGTGAGAGGGCCCAGCAGGTAAGAAAGCTGACTGCTCTTCCGAAGATCCTGAGTTCAAATCTCAGCAACCACATGGTGGCTCGCAACCACATGGTGGCTCACAACCACCCGTAATGAGATCTGATGCCCTCTTCTGGTGCGTCTGAAGTCAGCTACAGTGTACTTATGTTTAATAATAAATAAATCTTTGGCCGGGCGGAGGTGGCGCACGCCTTTAATCCCAGCACTCAGGAGGTAGAGGCAGGTAGATTTCTGAGTTCAAGGCCAGTCTGGTCTATAGAGTGAGTTCCAGGACAGCCAGGGCTACACAGAGAAACCTTGTCTCAGGAAAAACAAACAAACAAAAATCCTTTCTTTCTTCTTCTGCTTTAAAAACAAAACCCCAGACTCCCACAATCTAGCCCTGGCCTGGGACTTACGATGCAGACCAAGACTGGTCCCGCCTGCCTGTGTCTCCTGAGAACTGTGATTAAAGACATGAGCCACCATGTCTGGCTACAATATTTATTTGTTATTCTGTAGAGTAAATACACCATTTCCTATGCACAAGGTACCATGAAAAGCGATTTGGGAACAGTTACAGTTCCTGTTCAAATTAACTTTTACTCTATACTGATGGTTTCCTAACTTTTCTCAGGAGGCAAAGCTTGCTCATTAAGAACACTTTTCCAGGAAAGCCAGTGTGTGGAATGAGCAGGCAGGGCTGTCTGCAGCTCTGCTCCCTCTCCGATGACCTCCCTGTGTCCAGGCTGTCCTAAATGCTGGCACCCTCATCATATCCATGAAGACCTCCTACAACTCACAGGATGAGGGGTCATCTTGTTTAGAGACAGTGGAATCCAAATGACATTTGTTCTCCTTAAAAGTTGAGAGAAAGTCAAATTCGTACCTCTTTGATAACTTGATCTGGTTTCTGGACAGATAACTGCAACCTTTTTTGTAAGAAAAAACATTCTGTCTGTCTTGCAATGTCCAAAAACTTCTGGATACACTGATCAACACCTTAAGAAAAAAAAAACAGAGAGAGAGACCCAAAAAGTTTATATATATGCAAGATGTGTGTGTGTGTGTATCCCACACCTCAAAGAATAATTAAAATATTAAAACAGTACTTTCTCATAGACATAATTTGGGATTTTAATCTGGATGAGAGCAATAATAACCATCTTCAAGTTCCCATGTAAAACTAGCATGAAATAGCAGGTAATTCATTTTTTTTCTCAGGTCAGAGACCTTACACAACATAAACGTTGTTAAGTCTTCCAAAGAAACACAATCCAGACTCTCAGCAAATTAGGACAATTTCCACTATAAAAAAAGCTACGAGATACTGGAGATTAGAATATGCGTAACAGGGCAGATTGTGGTACACTCCTTTAATCCCAGCACTCTAGAGGCAGACACAGGCGGCAGGCAGATCTCTTTGAGTTTGAGGCCAGCCTGGTTTACAGATTGAGTTCCAGGACAGCCAAGTCTACACAAAGAAAAAAAAAGAATATGCATAATAGACTTATATTTCTGTCAGAGCCAGTGAAAAAGAAAATCAACAAAATTTGTGGGTTTTTAAATAAATAGCATTCATTAGTTTTACATCTTAGTACTTGTACTGGCTAGTTTTGTGTCAACTTGACACAGCTGGAGTTATCACAGAGAAAGGAGCTTCAGTTGGGGAAGTGCCCCCATGAGATCCAGCTGTGGGGCATTTTCTTAATTAGTGATCAAGGGGGAGAGGTCCCTTGTGGGTGGTGCCATCTCTGGGCTGGTAGTCTTGGATTCTACAAGAGAGCAGGCTGAGCAAGCCAGGGGAAGCAAGCCAGTAAAGAACATCCCTCCATGGCCTCTGCATCAGCTCCTGCTCCCTGACCTGCTTGAGTTCCAGTCCTAACTTCTTCAGTGATGAACAGCAATGTGGAAATGTAAGCTGAATAAACACTTTCCTCCCCAACTGCTTCTTGGTCATGATGTCTGTGCAGGAATAGAAACCCTGACTAAGACAGTACTCATATGAAAAGCTCATCTTAAACGATTTATAAGGACTCAGAAAATATGTCAGCTAGTGAACCAAAGAGAGAGCCAACAATTTATGGGGACTCTGCACACATCTTACTCCCTGGAAACGTTCCAAGACACATGCAGGGCTAAACACACAGATATAAAAGTCAACAGTAGACATCTTGCAGATGACAAGAGCACAGTGTGCAAAGAGGGAACTCTTACCAGTTCGAATTTCTTCCTGATCAGTCCCATTGACATAATCCTGACTCACAAGGGAAGCAAAGCAAGCCTGAGTGAACAAAACATAAAAATAAGTTATATAGACACCAGCTATTAGGAACAGGAAAGAGCTTCTCCCGAGGCCACTCAGTAAGTGGACACTTTTTTTGCATGTGTACTTAAGAAGACATCAGGCCAGTGTAGATACCTGGCAAAGCAAATCTCAGCTGGTCTAGCACCTGAGATGCTGGTATTTGCTGGCCTCGTCACATGGTCGTACTCCTGCCACCTTCCTCTTCCTCACTGTCTTATTCAACCCCATCACAGCCACGCCACTCTGGCTGACCCTTACATGAATTGTCTATATTACTATGTCAAGATGTCACCTGTCTACTCTTTCTAAATGGTAACTCCTGTTCATGCTCTACAGTGGAGCTTGGCAAGCTTTTCACAGAAGTAACTGATGTTACTGTCCATTCTTTTTAGCCACTGTTATTTGTCGTCTACCAACAGCTCTGCCTGTGTGATTCAGCACTATATTCTGAGTACATGGGATACATTTGGCATATAATAAGTAACAGGTGTCTGTATAATAAATGGTTGGTGTCACGTGGCTAATCAAACCCCAAAGAGGGAGTTTTGAAAGGGCGCCAGTCAACTGAACTGTAAGTGTGAGTGCGCTGCAGGGGCACAAGCAGCCCTCAGAAAGACAAGCATGGTGGCAGCTGATGGAGGAACACAACAGGGGGGAACAGACCCCGGACAGCAGTGAGCAAACAATTACCGAAAACAAAACACAAAGACACAGAACCAAATTTAGGTTCCAAACACAAGTCATAACTACACGCAAAGTTCCTCTCAGAATCAATGCACCCTCCATGCTAGCTCCAGATCTGATGGATAGAAACAGTCACAAGGGTTTCCCACTCCTGAAACAGCTCAACCAATCAGACTGCCTATTCTGTGTACAGTAAAAGTTAAGTCTGGTTGGACTTTGGGGGTGTGAGCATGATGTGCAGATTTCAGGAAACCACAAAGCTTGGGGGTGGGGCTCCAGTAGGCCAGGCAGACTTAAAAAGAACTTAACTGCAAGCCAGGCAGTAGTGCTGCACTTGTTTAATCCCAGCACTGGGGAGGCAGAGACAGTTATGTGTCCAAAGTCAGCCTGGTCTACAGCACTTGTTCCAAGACAGCCAGGGCTACACTGAGAACTTGTCTCCAAAAACGAAACAAAAACAACAAAAAACAAAACTTTAGAAACTTTAGTTCCTGCTGCACCTCCCAGCCCCTCCACCCCGCCCTTTATCCTTTGAAAAACATTTCAAGCATGGACCTTTACCTTTATCGACAGTCAGTCTTAAGGAGGTAAAAAAAACAAAACAAAACAAAACAAACAAACAAAAAACAACAGCGTGCCCTTCTATTAAAAGCCTAGAATTTTAGGACTGGTGCGATGGCTAATCCCGTAAAGATGTTTGCCATCACACCTGAGTTCCATCCCTGCATCCAAGAGTGATGGACCCAAGCGCTCTACCAAAGTTTCCTCCCAAAGTAAGAATTCAATTTATGCCGACAAAGAGCATTTACCAAATGAATAGAAAACGAAAGCCAGAGACGTCAAGGGGTGGCACCCAAATAGAGCTAACAGGTAAGCAGGGGCCAGGGGCCATCGGAAAACCTACACAGAACACAGGGAAAATCAGGAAAAGCGTCCAGTATGTGACCTGGAAACTCAGGGGAGCTCAGCCGAGTGAGCGCGCTCCCGGGAAGACCAGATCCTACTAGACCCGCAGGGGATCCAACCAGCCCCGAGGTGGATGGGAGTTGGGCAGACTTCAAGGCCACGGTCTCCAGAAATGTCGCGGCTGCGGGGATAGACCTGAGACCACCGGCCATGGGTAGTGCCCAACCTACGGCAGGCGACTTCCATTCCCCGGTTCCCCGCCTCCACTAAGCGCCGGGACCGAGAAAGGAGTTAACCTGCGCGCCCACATCTCGGCTTACCTCGAAGGATGACTCCAACTCGTCCACCAAAGTGCTGTTAGATGGTCTCGGGGCCCCGGGGGCTGCTTGCAGAAGCGACGCCTGGCCTGGGAGCCCGGGCGGCGGCGGCGGAGGACCTGGAGGTTGCCCGGTGAACATCCCTCCCAGGGACGCCGCCATGTCTGCAACGGCGGGCGGAAACGCCACCGGGGCTGAGTGCGCAGGCGCGGGCAGCCTGATCACGTGGCGGAGGTGGTCACGTGACGGGCGGTTACCCGCGTCGTTTTTTCTGGGCGGTCTGTTTATAGCCGACCCGGGTTTACTCTTTATTGACCTTAAAGGCTGGGACTGGTTTAAACCAGTCACTTGCGGAGACCCGGCCTCCCTGCCACCAGCCAAGCCCTTGGGCTGTCCCTAAAGACCTTAGACGAGTCTTTTCTGCGCTCCTTTAGTAAAATGAGGAGTCATCAGTTTATTCTAGGGTGATTAAGGGCTTGAGATGTACCAAATGCCAATCTAGTCACTTGTTCTGGCTGGAACAACACAAGTTCCCTCTAAATTCTGGAGTGAGGTGACATCCTGAAGGCTACCAGTGTTCCTGGCACTTCTCTAACCGTATATGATAACACCAGAGGGAAAGTGGTTGTATCTGTTTTATGCTTTAATGTTTGCTTGTTCATTAACTCAGAAGCCAAATAGCATTGTTGTTGTTGTTTAATTTTACAACACTTTAAAAAAGGAAAAGTATCAGCTGAGGACCCACAAGACCAAGTTTTTGGCCGAAAGGAGATTTATCTGCCCTAGACAGAGGAGTAGGGAATAAGTAACAGGAGAAAGGATGAAGAGGAAGGGAAGGATGGGGAGTGGTATTTGTCACTGGAGGATAAAAGACAGCCTCTAGATAGAGAGGAGACAAATGTGGCACATAGGAAAATGGAAGTGTATAATGGTGTTAGAATGATGTGCTCAATTTTAATTGGGCAAGTTAATTAGGTGAGCCAACGGGGACTTTTCATTGCTGGACTTCACTACGATGATATCTGCACCTTGGTAGTCAGCCTCAGGAAGTGGCCAAATAAGTGAACAAACTTTGGTGGCTAGCTTTAGGAACATAATCTAACAGTTCTTAGCAAAGCAGAGGAAATGGAGGAGCAGAACAAGGCTTGCCAGAGCCATGCTCAAGTGAGCTAGTGTCCCTTCAACTTAACTGAGTCCCTCTAGTTTCCAGCTAGGCATGTTTAATAATCTAGACATAGTAGTAAAGCCCCCAAATAGGAAGAAAAAACCCATAAATACATACAGCATTATTTGTAGAGTTAAGAACTGAGGAAAAATGCTTGGGAGTGAACAGCTAAGTGCTCTTTGATGTGGAGGGCCTCTCTAAAGAGACCTCAGTTGGAATGGAAATTTAAATAGAAGACCTTTTAGAAAAAAAAAAACCCTAAAGAAATACTTTGGTTAGTCAGTTATCTATAGGCCCAACATCCAGAACTCTGTCTGGCAAATATAGAGAAACATTGTTGATTGAAAAATAAGCACAGAGGCTTGAGCA
Organism: Mus pahari; assembly: GCF_900095145.1. Lineage (NCBI taxonomy): Eukaryota > Metazoa > Chordata > Mammalia > Rodentia > Muridae > Mus > Mus pahari. The sequence goes on along the minus strand of NC_034602.1, from coordinate 38,104,855 downwards.
GATGGCTGAGCTCAGGCTGGGAAGGCTGCATCTCAGCACTGGATTGGCCAGGCTGCAGTGGGCCCACGGCAGATATAAGTTGAACCAACAAAGATGGCAGTGCTGCTGTTGCAAGTTGTACAGGCAACTTGAGTCTGACACTTAACTCACTTGTCTCAACTATGCTCTGAGCACAGATGAGGAGGTGCTGGGTCTATGTATATGTGAGTGGATACCATCAGAACTGTTCACATCCATTCTGGCATTATCTTGCAACGTTGTGACAAAAGAAAAGACCATGTAATGATTTCTTCAGAAGAGTCATCTGTTGCAGGATATTTGACCACATTGTGAACCATGAGACTGTGTTTCTAGTTGTGGTGTGGCTCAGCCTTAGCACACACCTTTAATCCCTCTGGCTGGAATACATACATGCTCGTAGGGCATACCTTTAATCCTAAACAATGAAAGTAAAGTTAGTTTGTAAGTGATGTCTAATTGAGAGGCAGACAAATAGATGACTCAGAGAAAGATTTGACAGAGTAGGATGAGAAGAGAGAGGAAATGGGAAGCTACTTAAGAGAGTAGTGGAGACTTTTCCCGACCAAGGAGGGGTGTCCGCCCAGGAGGGGTCTCAGTGACTGAGCTGGTAGGAGAGCCATCTTTGCTCCAGTGCACTGCCGGGGAGAGGGCGGCCTGCAGAAGCAACACAGCTGCTGGGATAGACTCCGTTTCTGGCTCCAGACATCCGGCACCTTTCCAGCCAGAGGAGAGGTGTCCACCTGGGAGGGTTCTCACTGCCTGACATGGTAAGAGAGCCATCTTTGCCATCTTTGCTCCCGTGAGTTGCCGGGAGAGGGTGGCCTGTAGAAGCAACACAGCTTCTGGGAAAGATCCCATTTCTGTCTCTAGACGTACGAGCACCTTCCCCACCAGAGGAGAGGTGTCTGCCCAGGAGGGCTCTCACTGCCTGAACTGGTTGGGGAGCCATTTGGCTCCAGTTTGCCTAAGCTCCAGTCTGCACTGGGGAGAATGTGGACCGCAGAAGCTACACAGCTTTGGGACAGGCAGAAGCAACATAGCTTCTGGGACAGACCCTGTTTCAGGATTCAGAAATTTGGGCACCTTCCTCACTGGAGAAAAGGTGGCCACCTATGAGGGCTCTGTCTGCCAGAGCAGGTGAAAGAGTCATATTGTGTCCAGGGTCCCCTCGGTGGCTAGTCTGTGCAGGTGAGTGAATAAACTGCAGAGGCAACGCATCGTCTGGGACAGGCCCTGTTTTAGGTCTACATCTTCAGCCAGGAGGCAGATCTGAAAGCCAGGCCTCTGTG
>NC_034602.1:38064094-38103534 GCF_900095145.1 Mus pahari | reverse complement strand
GGTATAGGGAACTTTCAGGATAGCATTTGAAATGTAAATAAAGAAAATATCTAATAATAATAAAAAAGAGAGTAGTGGAGAGAGAGAGAGAGAGAGAGAGAGAGAGAGAGAGAGAGAGAGAGAGAGCGTTTACCAGGAGAGTTTTACACAGAGTGGAGAGAGAACAGTCTAGGCAGACGCAGGTGAAGACACAGTGAGCCAGAGAATGAAAAGGAACCAGAAGAATTGAAAGGATTGCTAAAGTTAGTATTAGCAGAACAATTCAGGAGAGGCTGAGAGAGAAGCCTGAATGAATCAGTCATTCTGGAGATGAATTTGAGCCAGAACAGCTGAGTTGAACCAGCCAACGGAACTTAGAAAGAGCTAGAAAGGGTGACCCTATACAGCAGCATGTCTCAGAGGCTAAAAACACTCAAGGCCTAGGTAAGATTGTATGGAGGCTAGAAGCTTCTAGGACTAGGCTTAGGTTAGCAGATGGAGGCAGTAAGCCTTTGAGACAAGTTTCATCGGGTGAATAAAAGTTATTTTTACAGCCATCTGCAGCCTCAACAGATGCAAAACTGTTGCCTAAACTAACAGGTTGTCTTGTGAGAGTTGTTAGCTGTTGTTATTTCTATCCTCACAAAAGCACTTGGCCTTCCTATGTTGATGTGCATACATAAGCCTTCAGGTGTTCTAGTAGCTGACTTGCCTGATCCTGGGAAATAGAAACTTAGGTTTGGTCTCCTGATTTAAGCATTGGTTCTGATGCTAAGGTCCTGTTCCTCAGTTGGTTCTTGATCCATCAATAAAGACTCCGATGACCAATGACTGAGAATGGGGGGTGCACTTAGAGTTGCAAAGGCAGATACAGGCAGAATCAGGAGAGCAGGGAAAGAAGCTGGGAGTAGTTGTAGGAGATAACGCCAACCAGCCACATGAGTTTTTGTTTTTTTAAGATTTATTTATTTATTATATGTAAGTACACTGTAGCTGTCTTCAGACACTCCAGAAGAGGGCATCAGATCTTGTTACAGATGGTTGTGAACCACCATGTGGTTGCTGGGATTTGAACTCTGGACCTTCGGAAGAGCAGTTGGGTGCTCTTACCCACTTAGCCATCTCACCAGCCCGAGTTTTTGGTTTTTTGAGTGGCCAATGGCTACTCTATCCAATTATGCCTGCAGTGGCAGAAGAGGTTTAGCAGTGCTCAGTCACTGAGTTAACAAGGCATTTTAAGATTAACTGGTGGTGTTCGTGTGTTTTGCCCCAAGGCTCATCTAAGTTGCATGTATTAGTAGTATGTTCCATTTCACGGCAGAGTCATATCCTATGATAATAATGGTTTGTTTAACCATTTATCCATTGGAGAACATTTGGGTTGTATCTAATTTGGGGCTATCACAAATAAAGCTGCCACAAAAATTCTTGTATAAGGTTCTCTCCCCTGCCCCCTCCCCCCGACAAAGTCCAACTGCTGTGTTCTCCCCTCTGACTTGGTTTGTTTGTTTCTTGAGATAGGGCCTCACTCTGCAGCCCAGGCAGACCTGAATCTAGCAGTCTTGCCTCTACCCCCCGAGTGCTGAGATTATGGATAGACATCATCATGCTGAAAGGAGTAAATGGGCCTGAGCCAGGCTGATGCCATGATAGGCTATAAAGTTAGCAGTTCAGGATGTTGCCTGTAGCCATTCTGGGCCATTTTAGCAATTTCTGCCAGGTTGGGGAGGATTCAGGGCTGGTTGTCCATTCCAACAATCCCATCACCTTTTGAAGGAATAAATAGCCCATCTTTAAGTTGGCTGTTCCAAGGAGATGACCTTCCATCTCCCCATCATTAAGCAGGTAAAAGCTGTAGTTTATGAAGCTTTCGGTCACCCAGACTGGGTGCCTTGTATCACCACATGGCAGTATTTAGTGGAAAGACCCCCTGTTTGGATGGAACGTTTTGTTACTGGCCGCACCCTGGGGGGCAACCTTACTTCCTCCTGTTCTCTATCCCATACCCCAGAGAGGTGGCTCTTCTCTTTAGGCTGACCAGACCACCACCCTGCCCCTCAGGCCATAGGACCCCTAGATCCCCTGGAGAGACAGTTTATGACCTATTTGCCTTTTGCCAGTAATGACCTGTATAACGGGAAGATGCAACCCCCTCCACCACCATTTTCAGAAAGACCATCAGCTCTTCTAGACTCAGTCATGCTGACTCACTGGTCCACCTGGGCGACTATCAGTAACTGCTTCAGATCCTCTTCACCACAGAAGAGAGGGAAAGGATTGTGGCTGCTCCCCAGAAATTGGTTCTGGGGCAAACAGGATCCCCATTCAAGTTCAGGCTGATATTGATGCAGCCTTTCCCTTGATTCAACCTGACTTGGAGTCTAACCCTGATGGAGGTAAGGAGAAACATTGGGACTACCACCAGATTCTAATGGGGTGCTTCCAGACGCTGCCAGGTGGTCTACATAATTACCCAAGGTAAGCCAGGTTACCAAAGGAAAGGATGAGAGCCCTGGGAGGATTCTAGAAAGACACATAGAGGCCTACAGAACATATACCCCCTTTTTGATCCTAAAGCTAGAGAAAAGCCAATCCGCTGTGAATGTGGCTTTTGTTAACCAGACAGTCCCTGACACTCAGCGAGAACTCCAACACTTGGAGGGGTTTAAAGGCAGACAGTAGTCAGAGCTGGTAGCTATAGCAGAAAAAGTCTGCAATAAGAAAATCCCCGAGGAGTGACAAAATGGAGGACTGACCAAAATAATATTAGCTGCTGCCAACCAAGACCACAAGGACAACAGGGGACTGAGAGACATGACTCAGAAAAAAGGTAAGCAAGGTACAGCTGGTAGCGGATCCCAGGCCCAAGTGACACTGAAGAAAGACAAATGTGCCTACTGCAAAGAAATGGGCCACTAGGAAAATAAATGCTCCAACAGAAGACCCAAAGTCCTGGAATAAGCAGAAATCAGTGACTAAGGTGGCAGGGCTCAACCCAGTTCCATGTGCCCTGGGTAACCCTGAAGGTGAAGAGGAAACAAATAGATTTTCTGGTGGACACGGATGTACAACATTGCATTTAAAAACGACCACTGGGGCTACTGCCAGATTGACAAACATGGGTACAAAGGAAAACGGGCGCTAAGCCCTATCCATGGACAACCAGAAGAAAGGTAAACTTGGGAGTGGGACTGGCAACTCATTCTTTTGTGATTATCCCTCTGCTGGGGAGAGATCTCCTCACCAAAATGGGAGCCCAAACCCATTCTGGCCCAGAGGGCGTGGAAGTGCTGCATAAGGATGGCCCTATTTATGTGTTGACCTGGCTCTAGAAGAATTCAAGTTGTTCCCTCAGCCAATGCCCTTACCAAGCCCATTGCTCCAGAGTTTCCTGACAGAAATCCAATTAGACTAGCCCATCAGAGGGCCCCAATCACAATTCAAATAAAGGTTGGGGCTCTCCCAGTCCACATCAGACAATATCCAATGCCAAGAGAGACCCACTGGGGATAACCCCACAAAACACCCACTCTAGGAAGCTGGGAGCCTGATCCCTGTCAACAAACATGAAACACCTACATCCTTCCACTCAAAAAGCCTCATTCCTGTGACTACTGACCCGTGCAGGACTTGAGAGGTTACTAAGTAGATAAAGGATATTCACACACCCCTGCGCGCCCCCCCCCCCTTCCAAACCCTTCCACCCTGCCGAGCAGCCTCTCCACCCTGAGCACACCACACACTGGGCTCGACCTGAAGGATTTCTTCAGCCTGCCCCTGGCACCCAAAAGCCAGCTCTTTAACCTGTGTATGGAAATCACAACTCTTCCAAGACAACAACAAATTAATTAGTTGTCAGAACATGATCCAGGAATGGATTCATGTGAGAATTCTGTGCTTGTGAGAGCACTCCAAGAAAACTAGAGTCTTGTGACCTCAGTTTAAAACAGGGAGTTTGTTTCTCTTGGAGATGCGTTTCCATGCCCCTCCCTAGTCCAGTGGATAGGAGAGAATTTACTGCCAATTACTTATTGCTTGCTGTTGTTAATGTAATGTTTAAACTATCCTTTACATTCCTGTGGACACGTGGCTTGTCCTTGTGATCATTTGCAGCTTGAACTCATGAGACTTCACTCATATGACTCCCGTTAACCCTCAGTATAAATTGTCTGAGGCTCAGAATAAAGTTTGCTAGCTACCGCTTGAGACTTCAGTCAGCCTCATTCTCTAGTCTCCCAAGCTCTACTGCCTCTAGAGTAGTGACACTTCGTGACATAATTTTTTCCTTTTGTGTGTGTGTGTGTGGGTTTTTTGTTTTTGTTTTGTTTTGTTTTTTTTTTTTTTGCAAATCTAATACCCAGTTAGTCTAACCATGATGTAAGTTGACAAAAAAACACAACAATTATTTCTTGTGGATGTATCCAGAGCATAAAGCATTGACTTCTTGTTTTGCTAACTCTTGTTTCTTCACTCATAAAACAGGAGAGCCCAGTCTTGGGATGATTACTGTGAGACAACTTCTCTGTAGTGGTTTACACTATAGTAATGTGCAGCATAGTCAGCTCTATAGCCCAGATAGAGACTAATTTAAGAGTAACACAATGTAACTTTTAAAGCTAGTTATCCACTGGCTAGAGAGATGGCTTAATGATTAAGAGCATGCCCTACATTTCTAGAAGGACGAGTTCACATCCCAGCACCCATACTAGATGGCTCACAGCCACCTGTAACTGCACCCTCCCCTGGCCTCTGCAGACATCTGCACTCACTTGCAGATAACTATTAGGAAAATAGTTATCCACTCATGGTTACAGGCAAGACCAGTGACCTGGGCAGGGAGACACAAAGGCATGGGACAGACTCAGTAGGATTTACTTCACCTAAAGCTTGACAAAGAAAAGGAACACACAAAAGGCAAATCACCCACGCAGAGGACAAAAGCATATTTCAGAACCAGCAGACTCTGTATATTGAGCGGAAACTGCAAATGAGACACCAGCAGCTTGTGACTACGAGACTGAGAACTAAGCTAGATGAATTAAAGCTGAAGGGCAAACCTACAGAGAAAAGAAGCATCTACTCAAAAGCAGCTGCCATGGGCTCTAACCACCCCAAAGAGACACCTGCTACAAGTGCCATCAGGGACAGAGATCCTAGCCCCCCAGCTCAGAGAGAGGAAAAGTCCTGTATTTATAACTTAAAAGGTAACACTTTGCAGTGGGAACTGTCAGCCTCTTCAGGCATTCTGCCAGCCAGTCTCTCTCCTCACAAGTGTCTGCCTCTGGCTATGTTGCCAAAGGACAAGGTGCGAAGCTTGTGAATAATGAGGCCAACACTGAGGCCTTACGTGAACAAAGTGGGAAGGAACACACCCAGCTCTCCCAGGTTAACTGCTGAATCCAGGCTTCTAGCAGAAGTGAAGAAAAGGAACAAGTTAGGAAAAGGAGCTTGTGAGAGATCACACGCCATCGTGTGTGTGTGTGTGTATGTGTGTGTGTGTGTGTGTCCTCAAAACCAACCCGAGGTGCAGTGCCTTGGGCAGCAGACAGCAGTTATGGGGCACAGCACTATGAGGCTTGCTGACAATCATCTCTATGCACAGGATATCCTTTTGGAACATTTGCACATTTGCAGAGCATTTGCATACACCCCAGTGCTAAGACCTGGTGTGCTCCTCTGTCAGTGACCAAGAACCAGATATGGCTGATTCAATCTCAGATGTCTCTTAAAGGATGACCCTTCACAGAACTGAATCACAGTGAACAAACAACTATCAGAAGGAAATATTAATTTATTTACTGCATTGGATCTGGATTCTGAAAGTTATATGAACACTTAAACAATCTACCTTAAGAATCAAAACTTGGAAAATGTAACAAAGTCATTAATTATATCTTCCTTTGTACATTTTTGGTGGTGTACATTTTTTTTTTCTTTTCCAAGACAGGGTTTCTCTGTATAGCCATGGCTATCCTGGAATTCACTTTATAGACCACGATGGTCTCAAATTCAGAAATCCAGCTGCCTCTGCCTCCCAACTGCTGGGATAAAAGTTGTACACCACCGCGCCTGGCTCCCTTTGTCCATTTTTATGGACTTAGATTTTCCCTGTCTTGTAAAAATAGTAAATATGGTTTGAGAATGCATATTATTACAAGATGTTTTAATAGTTTAAAGGACCTATATTAACTCATATATCATTTAGATTTCCATGATTCAAGCACATTAAAATATTCCAAAAATTAAGATAAAAAAGAACAACATTCATTTTTGTCTTTAAAAGATTTTCATTCATTCAAAAATATTTTGAAGGTCAAATATCCAATTCAAGACAGATGGAGAATTTGTGAGTGAACTAAGAACTGTCTTTACTGAAGCGAAGTAAGAACTCAATCAGAGTCCTCGTGGGCCGCCCACTCATCCCCTTCCGCAGGTAGGGAATCTCATCTTTGTTGGTCATCACTCCTGCTATGTCTAAGTGTGCCCACTTTGTGTGCGTCACAAACTCTCGCAGGAATGCAGCAGCTGTACATGCACCTGCAGATCTGAAGAGAAAGGCAAAACAAGGTCACTTTTCCTTATGTCGGAGTGCACTAACATGTCATTAAGAAGTTACATTCAGAGCCAGTGGGACAGCAGGGATTGTATGCTTCTTTTACAAGCCTCACAGCCTGAGCTCTGTCTCTGGAACACATATGCACATGCATGCAGAAGGAGAGCACCCAGTCCACCAAGCTGTCCTCTAACTTCTACACACATGTCACAGGACCATGGCACATCCATCACTCCACACACGATAAATGACTTCTAAAAATATTACATTTGTGCTAGCTAGATTCTATCTACTACGAACAGGGAAAAGTTAATCTCATGTATTATGTAATCTATTAAAAAATTAACCAGAAATCACTTCCAGAATATATATTTTTAGATATGGCTTTATGGGACGAATGACAAATTCTAGCCCTCTTTTTCTGTGTAATGGATTCCTATAGTTTCCATCACTTTTTTTTTCTTTTTGGTTTTTTTTTGGGGGACAGGGTTTCTCTGTATAGTCCTGGCTGTCCTGGAACTCACTTTGTAGACCAGGCTGGCCTCGAACTCAGAAATCCGCTTGTCTCTGCCTCCTGAGTGCTGGGATTAAAGGCATGTGCCACCACGCCCGACTTCCATCACTTTTTCTTACTTTCTTAAAATAAGCTTTAGATTTGAAAATTTCTAACATTAAGAGAACCCATGAGAGAAAAATGTAACACCAGTAAGCTTAGAAGTACTACATTGAAAGGAAGTTGGTTAGTTTTAAAATCTTCTGTAGGGAGAAAGACAATAAAGGGTAGTTTGGGAACCAAGAATGCTTGGAAAGAGAAACTTGGATCTTTTCACATACCTGTATTTTCCAAGATTGTTGACATCAGCAAGCTGGCAATCTACGACTTGTCTTGTATAATGCTCAAAGAGGGGCATCCTCCAGACTCGGTCCCCAGTCTCCACGCTGGCCTGAAGGAAAGTGTGACAGTGAGAGTACTTTCAGAGGAACTCTACAGTCTGATACACAAAGGAAGAGCCGTTCTAGCCTGCTACTACAAAGCAAGTGTGGGAGAGATGTCTGAGATTGCTTTAGGTCACAAAAGATTTATCACAGAATTAGGAAATAGGACATTGAGTAAATTCCTAGTTGGAACTTCTAGGCTCTGAGAGTTTAACTAGGGTGAGAGACCAGGAAGGGTGTGGTCACCTTGGTCTGCTGGAGACAGGCATGCTAGACTTCCATCACTGAACAGCAAGTCCTGGGAAAGAAGACATCATCTGTGCACTTCTTAACTCCCCCTTCATTTGCTGATACCGAGCTTTCTAGCACTATTGACTGAGCTGCAGTGTTAACATCTATGCCATCAAAGGTTTAGGCTCAAACCAGATAAGCAAGGCTGGTATATTCATTTTCACAAGAAGCTTTAGAGCAAAACGTCCAAAAGCACCACCCATTTTAGGGAAATAAGTATGTGAGAGGCATTAGCTACCTCTGGGAAAAGCAGACTATGGGCTGCTGATTGTTGACTTAAACTATGCCTGTGAACACATCATTTTTGCTAGGAAAGTAAATAACTCAAAAAACCCAAATATTGTGTGTACCATGATAATAGAGGGATGCTGGGTAATATGGAAGGCCAGGAGAGGTTCCTGGCTCAGCCTTCAAGGAGATAGCCTGGCTATTATAGAGGCTGAGAGTGAGCTTCACAAAATAGAAGGAGACGTGGGAGAAGCACTGTCAAGTGAGAAATAAATTTAGGACATTAATGAAACCTCATGGATGTATTCATGGATTATGTATCTATTCCCATGGTAAGCTGACTTAACTGCTTGTGAAAGGGAACATGAGCGCCAGATGGAGCTGTCAAGCAGCCACACAGAGCACTGGAGACACGGCTGTTAACAGGCATGGAACAGACAAGCCTATCATGAGGACTTTGAGCACGTTGAACATGTGTGTCAGGCTAAGGACTAAACACTGTCCGAAGAGGAGGGCAAAGCCAACAGCTAGCAAAGGAGCTGAAGCAGGACAGCCACATAAGTCAGCCAGAAGAGAGGATGACAGAAGGCAAGGACTAGGGTCACCAAGAAATCACTGTCACCTGCTGGCTACACACAGGCTAGGTTAGGCTAAGTGTGGTATTGACAGGTAAAGCCAATAGCAGTGAGTGCAGTGTAGTGTGTAATGGGAGCAGGGGCAAGGATGGAAGATGACTGGGAAGGCACAGAGCAGAGCTGAGAATGGACTCCTCCTCCTCCCTGACCCACTGACTGTCTACACTGCTCAGTCTGCATGCATTCAGTAGAGGGGCGTGCTTTCACAGAGTGGGCCTCACGGCCTTTGCCCCTCAGAGCTTCTCAGTCTTGGCCATGAAGTCTGTCAGTTATTTTAATACCATTCTGCATCTATAAGGACAGTGAAGTGGCGTCACACCCATAATTTAGAAATATCTTTAGAAAACCCAAAGCCACTGAATGAAGTTTTTTGCTATGACCAATTTTCAATTCAAAGGAAACCCAACAGGAAGAGATCACTTCAACACAGGATTTGAATAAGCATATTATTCAAGGGTCACCAAAATTATCATCACTGTAACTTGTAGGTGTAGGTCTTAAGCCTACCTCTAATAGTTTGTTCCACAGCCAGGACGAATTGGTAAAGACTCCAGTGGCACCTGACCCCAGGGCTACGTCCATGGCACCTGTAAGACACAGTTTCCGAGGTCAGTGCCAGTCTCTCCAGGCCAGTCTCTCCTGCTGCTCAGACCACAACTGTGGTCTCAAAGTTTTGTAATGGTCCTTCGTTATAAAACATATATAACCTTGAGAAATAGTCACTTCTGTAGCTAGGTACGTCTCTCAAAGCTAGAATTCCCGTTTATTGTGGAAAATGCAGAAAAGAAAATGATATCAATTATCGGCAAGCCCAATACAAGGTAATTATCATTTATTTTCGATAGTTATTTCTAGAATTCTAAACAGTTAAGCACAGAGGACGTATAGTGGGGCCTAACTTACGTCCTCTGTGTTCAGGCACCAGCACAGACCTGGCCCAGCAGGAGTTAAATGCATGCTGACTGCTGTCATTGGCTATCAATTATATATCGGACACTATAGCAAGTAGTAATCATTTGAGGTCTATGAGGCATCTATGTGGGATATGTGTGTCACATTTTAGCCAATCAATTTAATGCCTTATTTTTCAAGTTGCTAGGTCTTGCTATAATATTCATTTTTCCTCAAAAGTTTCTACTAAACTAATAAATATTTCCATCAGTTTTTAAATTTCTCACAAAAGGATTAAAAACTAGCTACAAACAATATGTGGTATTTTCACTTAAAAGAATAGAAAATGATAAGCGTAAGTATTTAATGTCATAGCTTGATTTAAGAGGATTTCATAAATTACTGTGTTTTCTAAAACTCTACAGCTGTAGTCACAGTTCCAGTTGCAATATAGAAGCATGCTTACTGACAAGGGTCAGTACAACCTTGCCATGGAAGCCTCTCCAAGTTTTAAGTTTTTAGGATATGAATAGGGAGACCAAATCTCACAGAAATAATATAATGCACAATTCAAAACATTTATAAAACAGCCAAAATGAAACTGTATCTTTGTATGCCAGCTTTAAAAATTAGTTTAGGGGCTGGAGAGATGGCTCAGTGGTTAAGAGCACTGACTGTTCTTCAGAAGGTCCTGAGTTCAAATCCCAGCAACCACATGGTGGCTGACAACCATCTGTAATGAGATCTGACGCCCTCTTCTGGAATTTCTGAAGGCAGCAATGATGTACTTACATATGATAAATAAATAAATCTTTAAAAAAAATTAGTTTAGCCGGGCATGGTGGCGCACGCCTTTAATCCCAGCACTCGGGAGGCTGAGGCAGGCGGATTTCTGAGTTCGAGGTCAGCCTGGTCTACAAAGTGAGTTCCAGGTAAGTCATGGCTATATAGAGAAACCCTGTCTCAAAAAACAAAACAAAACAAACAAACAAAAACAAACAAACAAAAATTAGTTTAAAAAGGGCAGACTTCCAAAAAAATAGAAATAAAAAGGAATTCTTAGTAAACCATGGTGCACTGTTATTACACCCACAAGAGGAACAGGAAATCACTTCTGCTCCAGTAAAGGCTTCCTTGACTCAGGAAAGATCAAAATCAAGACACAAATGATCTGAATTTTATCTTAAAAGACGAACAGATAAATTCCTAGGGAGAGATCTTTGGATGGAAGATTGTGAGTTTGGGGATTGTGCAATAAATCACCATCCATCTCACCCCTCAGGAATCTCTGCAGTCTCTACAGAGCCAAGTCAAGGCCTTCAAGGAATACTGGCCTTCAACAGGCTCCATGAAGTTCTTCCCAACCCTTACCATCTGTGAAGCAAGCAGAGCCGGACTCAGGTTCTGACACTGGAGGCCAAGAAACTCCCTGCGGCTGCCCAGCTAGTGAACAGGGGTTACACCAAAGCTGGCCCAAAGCAAGGGCTTTCCTTGCATGCCCTATCACACTACTGTTTGTCCATTAAACAAAGATCTTGCTATCCCCAAAATGTCTTTATTTCTTTACAGTATGAACTATAAGTTTAAAAAATTGTCTGGATATCAGATATGATATGATTCATATATAAAAATTCCACTGATTTTGAAATGTATTGATCTTTTCAGATTTGTATTAGATGGGAGTCATAACAAAAAACACCTCTCTTTTTCTTTGAATCAGGATGAGCTGAGTTGACCCATCTGTTCAGAGTTACCACCGAAGAACCAGAAAGATGGCTTAGTGCTTGACACCCACGTGGTGGAGGGAATCAAGTAGTACGAGCCATCCTCTGACCTCCACACACGCACTGTGGCGGTCATAAAGTGACTGTGGTATGCTTTAAAACAATAGAACTAATATTGAGAACATTTTTATAACTGCAGAGAGTTCCTTTAGCGAAGGGTCTTTAGATATGAGTAAAGGAAACCAAATTTCAGCAAAATAATGCCCAGAGCACAGTGTGTGCACTGTACCCACCAAGTAAGGTTTCAGAGACAGGGAGTCTATGGTCTGACCTGTTAAGGTGGCAGCATTGATGATGACCTTGGGATTAAAGGTGTGTGCATAACAGAGTGCATCGGCCAGGATGAGCCTCCCCTCGGCGTCAGTGTTATCAACCTGCACAAATAAAACCAGAGGGGCTCAGACAACCGAGGAGTGGATGCGAAACCCAGACACAACAGCATTTGAGTGCAACGTGGGAAAGGTCAGCCTGTTGTGAGGCAGTTAAAGGACACATTTTAGCTATAGCAGGAACGTTTCTAATCTAGAGGGTAGCTTTGTAAGTCCCTGCCCTGGCTGCTGACACACACACACTGAAAATAAGCAGGGAAGTGCCTGGTCCACTAGAATGGCAGACGATAACAAGGAAAACTGGAAAGAGATGGTCAAAGAGCGACAGGGCCCAGGGGCAGCATGCCTGCTCCCTCAGCTTCCCTCTCTTACCAAACAAAAACCAAGAGCTTAAGGAAGTTAAAATTACATGGCAGTCTGAACCCTAAGGTCAAAAACTCTTAAAAATCTTGGTAACCTTCTCTAATCCCATTCCCTTCCCTCAGCAAAAGACACAGGGTCCTGAGCAGTGTGTACATGTGCATTTGTGCTCCACACATGCCAGAGTACAGAGCCCAAGCGTAGGGCAGTGTTTTCTAACTTAACATCTAAAGAGAGAAAGAAGTTCATCATGGCACAAGCACCTCTAAGAGCCCATGCTCTCCTGGTGTGGCGTGCTCTGCAGGCCAGGTACACATCCGGGATTAGAATGTACAGCACAGTTAGTGGGAGATCCAACAGGGAAGAAAAAAGGACTCTTAAAAATCTCTATCAGAAACTAACTGTACTAAAACTATCACCCTGCCCCAAAGAGGAGCCGGGGTCCTATACCCATGTTACACTGCAGTTGTGTGGCCAAGGTGGGGTTCTGAGAAATGCCACATGGAGCTATTGTGTTGTCCCTTCACAAACCTGGATGGTCTTCCCATTCCTGGCTCTGACAACATCTCCTGGTTTGTTGGCCTTGCCGCTAGGCATATTTTCACAAAGAGGGGCCAAACCTATTGGAAAGATATAGTAAAGAACATGAAACACACAGGATCCAAAAACGCCATCCTCTGTGACAGGAGGCTACCGGTGAGCCATCAAAAGCACACAGAACCAGATACAGGCTTCACTTTTCACAAGTGACAAAATGTGGTATTACCAGTGACACAGCTGAGGCTGTGTCAGGCGGAGCACATGTAGCACTGCCTAACTGATTCTAATCGAGAAGGAGTAAAACACAGGTTATAGAACCACAGAACAGCCTAGACCTCTCACACTCCCAGTGTCGTGAAGGAAAGGGAAAGGAATGGCGCTCTTGGCAAGAAATGTAAGGGAATGTAACAGACAGATGCAACACGCCACCTTTGCTGGTGATCTAGATTTTAAAACTAAATATGGGGGCTAGAGATATGGCTCAGGACTAAGAGAGTACAATGCTTTTAGAGGACCTGAATTTGGTTCCCAGCACCCAGCCTGTGACTCCAGCTCCAGTGGCTCCAACGCCCTCTCTGGTCTCCATGGGTACCTGCACTCACATGTACCCAGAACCACATGCTAACATATATAATTTAAAAAAACAGTCTTAAAAAATACCAAGTATATACAAAATGGGCTTTCTTAGACAATCTCTTTTGAAATGTGATTGTATTATCATTACATAGAATGTCATTTTCTTAGACATGTTAAAAGTACTCAGAGGTAAAAACATGTTGGAATGTCAGCATATTGATTTCTAATAACAGTTTTTGTTTTTGTTTTTTTTTTTTTAAAAGGACTGATCACAGAACAGAAAGACCATGTATGATGCTGGAATGGCTCAGGAAGGGAGATTCAGGTCAGACAGACTTAAAGTACCAATCGTTTCCCCACACAACGCATGAAACCCAGCTCCCTCTTCCTCTGAGTCTCGGTATTAGTGATGCTCTAAACTCTCAGCACTGCCTCTGGAAGTTTGCATCTGTGATGCCAGGAGACCCTCGTACTAACTGCATTTGTAGCAGGCATCGAATGCAGCAGAGTCCTATGAGGCGTTAAATGAGGCCGAGACGACACCCTCCACTCCACAGTCAGGCTTCCTTGCTGGAGGAAGGTACAGATGTGACATCTGTGCTCCTGATACTAACCACTTTCGCCCAAGTAAGACAAGTCAGCACAAGTTACAGCCTGCTGAGCACAACACATTTAACTCCGTCACCTCGAGACAGAAGACACCTCTTTCAGCCAATCACCTTCTGCTTGATGAGAAGCTACTTAAAAGTGTCTTCTCAGAAGGAAGGAAACTGTTGGCTGTTTTGGTTCTACCATATGGCTAGGTTTGGAAGCACTACGAGATGCAAACCTTCCCCTCCTTACCAATGATGTTAATGGGCAAATTGAGCTTTGCTGCAGACACAATGGCCGAGCATATTGTTGCTGCTCCTCCCATATCAGCCCTCATGAGGTCCATATTTGCAGAAGCCTTGATGGAGATACCGCCACTGTAAGATAAAGGAAAACCGTGTGCAACATTAACAATGGCAATGTTGAAAGCTCAAATTGCTTTCTTAAAAACAGAGATGGGTAGGGACAAAGATGCCTGCTGCCAAGTGTGATAACCTGTGTTTGAGTCTCCTGACCCACATGGCGGAGGGAGAGAAGTGATTCCTCTGACTTCCATGTGCCTGCTATGGCACTTGGGTCTCCATATGCATACATACCCCACATAACAAATACATGAAAATATAAAACACAACACCATGCATGTGGTGGTGTGTGCCAGAAATCCCAGAATTCAGGAGGCTGAGGCACGATTTCGACTTGGAGGCCAGATTTGGTGACACAGCAAGATTGTCTCAAACCAAACCCAAATGCCATACAAACCCAGAGTCCACCACCACACAAAAGCACCACATACCTGCCAAAGAAAGTCAAGTTTCTAAACTTGCAATCTGAATTACTTCAATTCTATAGCCTTTATACAGATAGAAAATAATTCCAGAAATATGGATAAGTGAGGTCCTTTTATTTCTGTTTGAATGAAGCCTGACCAGGTGCCATTAGAAACATCATCATATACTATCAAGCCACCCATGATCCATTTCTGCTTTCGATCATTAACACCAATACCACACAGACTATCTCATCAGCAATAAATAAATTAATCAATCTTTGAATTAACTAACTCATGAAACCTGACGGTCATGAAATCCGACAAGCTCACGGAACACTCCTCTCAAGAACACAGACAGAAAAGGTTACCAGCTCCTCCGACACCAGCTGGTGCAGACGGCTACTGAGGGAGAACAGGCACAGGGAAGGAAGGTATGTATGTGAGAAGTGCACGCTTGCGTGTGTGTGGGCATGACAAGCACTTTACTAACTGAGCCATCTCCTAGCCCACTGACTCTACTTGGTGTGTGACTGAACAAAGAACTTCTGAATCGTGGTTCCCTCCCCTGTTGTTGGTCACCGGGCTAAGATCAGGAGCATGGTTATTAAAATTCCCAATTGTTTTAGGCATATATAAACATTGCATTTCAACACTGCCGCCAGCACAGTACATTTACTATAATGTGTAAGACCCGATCAAATCCCGTGCTTATGAATCACACTCTACCTACATGGCATTCACCCAGAGAGCACAGCCACTCCGAGGAAGTACCTGTCAAAGGTAATGCCCTTTCCCACAAACACCAGGGGGGCTTCGGTTGCGTTGGGGCTGCCTGTGTAGTGGATTTCCAAGAAGACTGGTGGTTCTTCAGACCCCTTGGCTACACTTAGGAACGAACCCATTTCTTGTTCCTCTATCCAGGACTTGGGTCTACAGAGAAGAAAGAGGAAAAAAAAAAAGAGAGAACTGTTACATTTATTCCAAAACAACTTAGAAAATTTTCAACTGTATGCTAAAAAATGTACAACATGCAAGTTATTCAAATGTTGAACAGGGCCCTGTGCACTCAGTGGTAGGGCACACCCTTAGTATGCACAAGACCTTGAGCTCCATCCTCATCATCAGGCTACAAACACGGGCTGAAGGCAGCAGTGATCATAGCCTAGCATTTGCTTCTGTCTACTCGCAGGGGGAAGACTTGACTCTGGGGATACGTCAACAGTAAACTGACATCAGGCACTCCTCTACCAAGGATTAGACAACTACTCAGAGAACTTATACTTGGCAACTAAAAGAAGCTCAGGTAATAAATAGTGTTCAATACTCAAGTATTTCTGGTTTTAATTTGAAAATGAAATTAGCAAGGCTCTTAGTCCACAGAAGGGAATTTAAAGTCAAGGCATTCAGCTTCCTTTTTGTATTACTAATAATGGCATACACACAAAACTAACAAAAACAAGGCTATCCTACATCAACAGGAATAAAATATCCGGTTTCTTTGCTTGTCTTTTCAACATTAGCACACCATTTCTCATAGTTCCAAGTGCAATTTGAAATGTCTCTGAACAGGAAAACTATTTAGTTCTCATAATAAACACAGACTCAGTCCAGGTAACATGAACCCCCACCTTAGTGCAAACTAGAACACAGATACCATATTGTTGTTCTTTCTAGGGTAAGGAAGAAGTGTTCTGTATTGATTTCTATCCACAATAACAAAGTCTGTACTACCAGAGAAGACCAGCACTAACCAGATCCAAGGACTACTCCTGCACTTGCCTGCCCATTTAGTCAGACTATTACACTAAAATTGTCCCCTTATTTCAAAGGGAAACCAGAAACATAACTCACATAGAAAAGACAAGCTTATAACGTGTGCACATTTCTGAATGCAAGCTTAGTACTTGGTATTTCACCGCTGCCTTGCCTTCTGGAAGAGCTTATTTCTTTGGAGCAGCTCTACCTACCCTGAATTGGGTGTGGTGCAGCTGTGTAGCAGTGTGAGTCACAGGCCGCCTGGGCATCGTGCTGTCTTCTCTGAACTCTTTTTTCCCCTGCTCACCCATAGCTCTGTGCTTTCCCAAGACTCTGCTGACCACCTTACCAGAAGCCCCTGGTCTGTCACCATTTAAAGTGACCTTTATCTGCTGGTATTCATTTTCCCTCACAGCCCTCCTCCTGCTTCTGCAGCAGCTTCCCAGACCCATTTTCCTGCCTGTCCTGCCCTTTGCAGCAAGATCCATCACTGTGCATGCCTGCCTACAAAACTCATGCCATCCCTGATCTGGCAACACCTCCATTACAGGCTGACAGAGCAGGGCACTGGTATCTCCTCTTCTGAGACAGGCCACATCCATGGAGCCTACACACTGACAGCCTCAACACATAGAAACTGTCTAAATAGGGACTGTCCTAAAAGAACAAACAGAAACCATGGACTCTGATCACAATGAAGTGCTGAAGAATCCCCTTATACGAAAAGATCCCTTGAGAAACAACCCTGAAAGTGAAGCAAAAGAAGAGTCTGCTCATTTATTTTGATCAGGGCTCCCAAGCTCACTGGGCGTGTAGTGGGCTGAAGACAATTTTTGAAAGGGAAATGGAAACTAGAGGAACTGACTGTGAGAACTGTTGACAAGCACTCGGGAGGCCTGGCAAGGTATCCATGCAGTATAGCCAAGGTCATGAGGCAGGTGGGTTCTCACCCTGTGCCCACTCAGTTAGTACACTGCACTCTTCACCTGCATCATGAGCAGAAACGTAGACAGGGCGACACATAAAAACATGAAAGCTCTGTAAATGCTAACAAGGGACTAGAGAGATGATTCACAAAGAGTACTGGCTGCTCTTCCAAAGGGCTTAAGTTCAATTCCTAGCTCCCATATAGTGCCCCATAACTGTTTTAAGTCCAGTTTCTGGGGATCCAACACCTTCTTCTGGTCTTCTTGGCTTCAAAGCACTCACACATGACATAGACATACATGTAGGCTAAATACCCACACATACAAAATAAAAATAATTTTTAAAAAAAAGTTAACCAGTTATCCTTTGACCCAGGAATTCAACTCCCAAATTTTTATTCAAGAGATTTAAACATGAAAGTTATGTCTCCATTTTAACCCATAAAATGGATTTAAAAAAAATCACACAACACAGTATGAAATCATGAAACTTTCTTGACAGCGAGGAAAACAAACCTCAAATATAACTCTATTTGACTTTGTGTAGAGCTTCTAGTGGGCTCAATTCACTCCCCTGAACACAGAGTTCAATTTTAGGATCTTGACTTGTGTTGGTCAGGGTTTCTATTGATGAGATAAAACACCACAGCTATAAAGCAACGTGGGGAAGTTTTTTAGGACATGGTCATTACTGAGGAAAGTCAGGACAGGCAATCAAACAGGAGTCTGGATGCAGGAGCTGACACAGAGGCCATGGAAGAGTGCTATTTACTGGCTTGCTCCTCATGGCTTGCTCAGCCTGCTTTCTTACAGCACCCAGGACCACTGCTTTAGAGGTGGCACTGCCCACAGTGAGCTGGGACCTCCCACGTCAATTGTCAATCAAGGAAATAAACCACAGGGGATTTTTCTCAACTGACATTCCTTCTTCCAAAGTGACTGTAGTTGGCATCAAACTGATATAAAGCCAGACAGCACACACTGTTCTTTTGGCTGTACGTCCCACGAGTCCACGACATAGTCATAAATTACCTGATATGGACCTCTGTTTTACTACTGGCATTTTTGAGATTTTTTGCAATAATTTCAGCGAATCTGGTTGGCGTCATCTCATTGGCTGGAGACTCCATCAGATGACGGGCCAAGTTCTGTCCAGAAGCAAAGAGGACCCCTTTCTCCCAGGCCTCGAGATCACCGCTGTGGAAGAAAAGAGTTACTCTCAAATAACCTCAAGAACACTGACCTTTCTGCTGCTAAGTGAGGCACTTATCTTAAAAAAAAAAAAAAAAAAAAAATTAAGACTACAAGCAAAAAATGATTGCCAAAGACCTAGACCCATCCTGTGAGTGAGAAAACAGGCCCACCCCACTGAGGAAGTAAGATAAATCTGGTTAAGCAGTCCACTTCACAAATTTCCCCCTTTGCCAGGCCATGGTGGCACATGCCTTTAATCCCAGCACTTGGGAGGCAGAGGCAGGAAGATCTCTCTGAGCTTGAGACCAGTCTGGTTTATAGAGCAAGATACAGGATAGCAAGGGCTACACAAAGAAACCTTGTGTCAAAAAAACAAGAAGAGAGACCCCTGGTATTCTGTGTGTGTGTGTGTGTGTGTGTGTGTGTGTGTGTGTGTGGTCTGATAGGTCCAGTCCACTGTTGAGATGACCACCCCAAGTACTCACTGTGACGTCAGCAAGGAGCAAACATTCAGATGAGAAGTTGGAGGCTCTGCCACCTTACAGTGCCTAACCAAGGCTCTAAATCCCAACCCACTAGACAGCAAGGACTAGCTTTAGAAGAGAACACACAAAGGTGCATGTTGTATGATCCTAGCACTTTGATAGCAGTTAATATGGGCGACACGGAGACAGACAAAATAATAGCTGGCATCTCAGAGCAGTCACCACGTGCCACTCACCTGACACATTTTGTCTTTGGCTTATCATACAAACTATGAGATCAACCAGGAATGATGGTACATGCCTGTACTCACTGCACTGCAGAGGCCAAGGCAGCAAGATTGTGAGTTCAAGACTAATCTAAGGCTATATAATGAGACTCTCTCTTAAAACTCAAAACTCTACACCAGGATTACAACTCTCCTATACAAAAAAAGAAAAAAAAGACTGGAGAGATGGCTTAGTGGTTAAGAGCACTGACTGCTCTTGCAGAGGTCCTGAGTTCAATTCCCAGCAACCACATGGTGGCTCGCAACCATCTCTAATGGGATCCCATGTCCTCTTCTGGTGTGTCTGAAGACAATTACAGTGTACTCATATAGATAAAATAAATAAATCCAAAATAAAAAGAAAGGAAGGAATATAGATTTAGGTCACTTAACTAAGGTTTCCACAGGTAAGTGATAGAGACAGGACTGAAATGTGGGTGACTTTCTACAGAACCTTCATTCCCAAACACTCTTTAACAGATACCAAGCACCACTCTATGCCAAGAGCAACCTACTGGCATCACAGCGCCTGGAACTGAAGATCTCTCACTGTCTGTCCCTGACAGCACAGACCAGTCCCTTTAAGACTGGAATAGGGCTGCAGTAATAGGTGGTCAGTCACCTTCTGAAGGCATCTCCCGCCATGGACCACCAAGGCAAAGATGGAGGCTCTCGTCCACACAGGTCTAATGTTTAGCATGTCAGCAGGTGTGAGTTCAATGGGCAGTATGTGGATTAAAGCTCATTAGGATATTCTGTCAAGTCATCCCGCCTTCTGGGAAAAGTTAACACTGTAAGGAATGCTCCTTAGTGACCAGCAAGTACAGAAGATTCTCAGGAGCCACAGAGGACTCACACACATGACAAATGCCAGGAGCGGAGCTTGGGGACAATTGTCACACTGTAAAGAGGGCTGAGACAGTAAGCAGGATACACACAAGCCACAAGGCACTGCTGGACGCTGAAGAGCAGGCAGCTCGTCTCCAAAGCATGCTGTCAGGATGCTTGCCTGCCAGTGCCACCCACACCCCAGTTTCCTCCCATCACCTTCCATGCAGCTTCGCCGACACAGCCACCTTCTTCTTCTGCTTCAGGTCATCGTACTCATAGAGACCAAGCACAGCTCCTTCTGCAGCAGCTTGTGCATCTCCACAGGGATCCACCTCCACCGACGGCAGCTCCAGGTCTTGGACCTGCCTGCATCCCGCTTCAGACAGGAGAAGCAGAAAACCGACCGAGTCAGTACAAAGCAGAGGCACATGGTGGTGTGCCAGGGGAACAAACTTTCATTTCCCCTTCTATAAAGTGTGGATGGTATGTGCCTCACAAGCCGAGCTGAGTACAGAGGTCAAGGGAACAGAACCTCTCAAGGGGAGAGACCATCAGTAAGAGGCAGATAGTACCATGCGCATTTCAGAAGTGCGAGCATTTTCTGACAAAGCTTCCCAATCACTGGGAGCTGCCAGAGTAAGGAGACCAAGAAATGATAGCGTTGAGGTTATAGCCAAGCAACCAAGCAAAAGCCATCATCAACAGCATTTATTAAAGTTGTGTCAATAAAAACGCTCAAATAAAAGTTAGGCATGGCTACTTAACTCTGAAAGTAAACTTAGTAAGCATTTATGATAATACCCAGGCCAAGGATTAGTCAAGCAAATTACTGTTGCCTCCGAGTGCTTCTCCAACTGCATTTGGGGCAGTTGTCCTGTGGGAAAGGCTCTCCCTGCTGCTAAGCAACACAGTGGCTCAATGACATCAGCCTCATTTCCCCCAACCCACCTATCAAGCCAACTGGGACAGGCCCTCGTCTTTTACTAACAATGAATAAGTATTCCACGCTCTGTTCCTCTTTTCTCTAATTTGTAAATATAATGGTTCTGTTTTATCTAAAGTCGGGCAACACTGTGGTTGCATTACAAAATGGAAAACTCTACACATCACAACTTCTGAAGAAATGGAAGCAAATCTCCCATCAGAAAGCAGAACATACTAAAATGGCAACGTCACAAGCTAGCCTCTGTACCTAGGTAAGGTCAGACACATCTCTATAACTGAACTTGCCGAGTCGCTGCGCGGGAGCAGGGTAAGGCTGGTGGCAGTGAACGGACAAATGGCAGTGAACGGACAAATGGCAGTGAAGAGCCCTCGAGAACCTTTGGCTATTAAACATAACAAGCAAGCAAACCTGCAACAGCAGCTCTGATGTTTTCTTTGCCTTCGTGCCAGTTTTCCTGGTCATCAACTCCAGCCGATCGCTTGCCAAGGCCGACCACCACCACACTGGGGAAGTCCTGGTCCACAAACACACCAAGTCAACCACTGTGAATTTTTAAAACAGCTCCTCCAGAAATTTATGATAG
Organism: Mus pahari; assembly: GCF_900095145.1. Taxonomy (NCBI): domain Eukaryota; kingdom Metazoa; phylum Chordata; class Mammalia; order Rodentia; family Muridae; genus Mus; species Mus pahari. The sequence continues at coordinate 38,082,086 of NC_034602.1, read as the reverse complement.
AGAGAGACAGAGCTGACAGAGAGCCACTCTAGGTTAGCAAACAGGAGTTGGTAAGTACAACAGATGTGAGAGGCAGAGTGAGGTAACCCTCCAAGTTACTCTGTGTGAGGTGGTGCCTCCCCTCCACACTGAGGAGTACAAGCCAGAGAGACAGCCATTCTCCTTTCTGACCATAAGGGGTGCTTTTGCTTAACGGAGGCACAAAAGTGCTAGCCAAACTGCACCCACAGTAATGGGCACACGGAAGGTCTCAATATGGATTCACCAGACCTGCACGCCCTTCACTTCATACCTGATGCAGACCGTAGAAGGTTCTGGTTTTGCCTGCCTTGAGAGGAGGTCCAGATCTAAAGGAAGAGGAGACAGTTGTTTCAAACATTGGTCTGTTGCTCTCTAGGTGAGGGACCTAAGCTTCAGCGGGCACTCTTGGTGACTGCTTCTATCCTGGGCTCCACTGATGGCTTTACACAGTGGATACAGGCTAGACTCCTCAGATGCAGCACTTTCACCTCAAGAGGTACCAAGCCAACATCCAGGCTAGAGGGAATAGGAACACCAGTTTCAAAACAGAGAAGCCAGGTGTGGTTGCTCATGCTTGTAACACCAGGACTTGGCAAGCTGAGAGGCATTTTCTCAATTAGTGCTCAAAGGGGGGGGAGGTTCCCTTATGGGTGGTGCCATCTCTGGGTTGGTAGCCTTGGGTTCTATAAGAGAGCAGGCTGAGCAAGCCAGGGGAAGCAAGTCAGTAAAGAACATCTCTCCATGGCTTCTGCATCAGCTCCTGCTTTCTGACCTGCCGACTCCCTTTGGTGATGAACAGCAGTATGGAAGTGTAAGCTGAATAAACCCTTTCCTCTCCAACTTGCTTCTTGGTCATGATGTTTGTGCAGGAATAGAAACCCTGACTAAGACACTGAGTAACAGGTTGTTAAAGGGGCGTATGCTGTTCTCTCTATTTCTTCCAAACGTGGTCAGCAGATTAAAGTCTTCCTACTTCCTCTAGGACCCTGCTAATCTAGGAGAGAGAGGTCAGATCCCAGGCCCTCTCCAGACTGAATTTCAGGCTGTACTCTTGCTAATTATATGATCCGCTCGTACTTTAACATTTGAAAAGCCTTCAAAGTCCAGCGGTAAAATAAAAGGGCAGGACCTTGACTGTTTTTAAATTACTCAGTTAAAGCACATTTGGAGGCTGATGTCAGGCAGGAGAGTAGGAATTGTGAACCGGGGCCTAGGGAGTGGGCTGAGGAAATCTATTCCTTTCTGGATCCCTGTCAATCCTTCACAATAGGTTCGTGACTGGCTAGAAACCATCTGACTTCCCAGAACTGCAGACCCATCCACACTCAAACAGTCCAGCTTACTTTCATTTCCAGAGAACCTGCTGGTCAGGGCTCCATTAAGTTTATCTGACACAAGGAGAATAATCTCTTTAAATCTTGGGGCCTTTAAGAACTACAACCCCACCCTGTTTCATGGCAAATACTTTTAATCCCAGCACTCCAGGGAATGAGGCAGGTGCAAGTCTATGAGTTTGAAGCTGGCCAGCCTGATCTACATAGTTCCAGGAAAGCCAGAACTACACAGCGAGACCCTGTCTCACAATGCAAAACATACACACAAACAAAAAGGAACCCCAATTATAGTAACACTTACATGTTCAACATTTCCCTCAGCTTTCCAGACACCAACTTATTGAAACTCTCTCCTGCACTTGTAAACTGCGGCAAGTCATCATCTTTGTCTTTGGAATAAATTCCTAAAACAAGGCCCTGAAAAAAAAAAAATCAAGAAAGATAAATACAATCAGAGTACATCCCTCAGAGGGCACTGGCTGTCCAGATGCAGAAGGGGGCAACCAATCCCATTAAAACTGTCTTTCCCTGAGAGGCTAAGAGCAGAGCAGCAGCCCCCCCCCTCCCCCCCCAGCAGCTGAAATCCCTACCAAGACAAGACCAGAACTGGGTTAGGTGAGACATCTTGGGCCAACCCTAAACCTGAAAATCACTTGTTTCAGATCCACTGTCTCAGGGTTCGGTCGTTTGAAATACTTGTGTTTTGACTCTGCCCACTCACGGGTTAGCAGCAGGACTTCCTACAGACATTCAGAAGTCTCTAGTGAAGACTCGGATTTTGGAGTGCTTCAAATTTCAGGTTAGGGATGTCCACATTGTTTAGTAAGTACCCTGTCAATCGGGGAAAGTGTGTGACTTCGCAGAGAGGGCAGAAGCAGGGCCCTCTGCCAAGCGCCTAATGGTGTGGCCCCACATCTCCGTTCATCACACGCTCCCCGCCCCAAACACCTGAAATAAGGACGTAAAATCACTGCTCATCGTTCGACTTCACGAGACAATTCATGACTTTTCAAATACTGCCTCCCTTACGGCCACTTCAAGGAGCACTTTCCTCTCCTTTGCCAGGTAAGGAAACCTAGTCCCCGACACACGAGCTCCTGCGTAGTTAAACTTTGACAGTGCGCATGCCTTCCTTCTGGTCTGGGTCCTTTCCAAAAAACACCCCAGGTACTCTGGACCCATCTTTCCACTGAAGAAAACGGGCTTCCTTGGCAAAGGTAACTGCTAGGTTCTCGCTTTCCCAAGATTGTTCATTCTGGGGCTCCAGGAGACCAAGCTGAGACTATCCACTGTTACTGGCCAGGGCTGGAAAAGTGTCCGCCTAACTCCTCTGCTATCTGTGATAAGTGCAGGCGACCTGAGTTCATGCTCCATCTGGAACATTCCTCCCTCTCCAGGTCCTGGAAGCATGACGTACTCCGATGAGCCAACACCCTTTCAGACCCTTCACATCTGAGTGTCCTTCATAATTTCTCAGACTGTGGAGAAGACCCTCTTCCAATTTCACGATGACCTCTCCCAATAAAACCCTTTTCCCTAAAAGGACAGAAACCCAATCCAGCAGTTTTTTCCCCCCAGGGCCTTCCACTTCACTTCGGCGGGGGGAGGGGTCCAGGCCCTGTGACTGGCTACTCTGGAACCTTAGCAGGCTTTGGGACAACCCTGCCACCGTCCCTTTCTAGGGTTTCTGCGAGGACTAAAAAAATTGGCGAAGCAGGCGCGTGTAACTTTTCGGAGCTCAGTTAGATGGAGGAGTCAGTAAAGATTGGTTAGGTGGAGTGAGCGGTTCTGCTCAGCCTTCAGAACCCAGCACTGTCCAGTTAGGAAGAAAGGACGCGCGCCCTCGGCAAACAGCATCGGCCGCGCTCGTCGCAAGCCGGGCCCAGGCTGGTGTCCTGCAAACCCAGGGAACTTTTCTGTTCGGCTCATTTCTGCAACTTGATGCGTCCGTCCTACATACACATCCCGGCCTGGATACGCCGGGTCACCCTGCGGCCCGCAGCCAGGGTTCGCGCGGCCGCCCGAGAACGAGCTGCCTCCACTCACCTTCGTCATGTCTGCGGTGGACAGACCCCGATCCCAGAGACCTCTCACTCCCAGGCGACGGAGCGCGACTCGCGCGGCAGCCGGAAGGGGCAGCAAGTACATCTTCTCGGCTCGGCCCACGGCGCCGCCCTCCAGAGAAGGAGCACGTGGCGCGTGGCAGGGCGCGCGCCTGGAGGCGGGACCTCCGGGGTCGCCGGACGCGCGCCTGGAAAGCCGGACCGCTGCAGGGCCTAGAGGGCGGGCCCCTGGGGGCGGGGCTGTCGGCAACTGGGCGGAGACCCGCTACTGCGCCTTAGGGAAGGGCGGCAGGCCCTTGGGGCGGGGCTTCTGTTCTTGCGGGTCGGCGTCGTGGGCGTGGTTTCTGCGGGCTCAGGGGCGTGTCGGTTTGCTCGCGCTCGCGTGGGAAGCCTGAGAAGTTGGTATAAGGCAGATTAACAGAAGTATGTCAATTTTATTTAACAAGTTTGCGTATACATGGGAGCCCTTACAGAAAAATGAGGATCCTGAAAATGATCAGGTCTAGGTGCTTATATTGAACAGAGTAAATAGTTATGAAAAAGTAACTCCGTTTAAAGGGAAACAAAAAGAATGTAAGGATTAGCTAAATAAGGTTCATTTGTGCAAATTTCTAGCTTCCTTAACTTCTAACCTTGGGTAAAAGTATTTGGGGATAGCGGTAGTTTACATGGTGGTTTGACGTCCTGCTTTGGGGTTTGGGAGACCCAAAGATGGCTCTTCTTGCATTTAGTCCTATTCAAGTGCCTTTTAGGTGCAAAATATTGATGCTCAAGTGGCATACTTTAATGTAGTATATCTGCCATCCTTCATTATCTAGTAAGGGCAAGAAGTACAGTGATTACAAAAACTGCTTTGAAGAGTGTCTGATTGTCCCCATTGGCAGCCCACCCTCACTACTGCCAAGGCTCCTATTTTAAAGCTTTGATCAGCAGCTCGTGGCGCTGTACGGAGGAGTTGGAACACTTAGGACGTGGGACCTCGTAGAAAGAAGTTGGAAGGTTTCAAGGAAAATGCTGTGATCCCAGCACCCTGCTCCCTGTCTCTGATTCACCGCAGATGAAGAGGCATCCCATCGTATGCGTTCAGCATAATTGCTATGCTGACCCTAAACCCGTGGACTGAATGACCATGGGAACCTCTGGAGCTAGGAACTAAAGTAAGTCTTTCCTCTCTTTAACTTGACAGCTTCAGAAAGTTTTGTCATGGTGATTAAAAAAAAAGTTACTAACTAAGAAGCTCTGGTTCCTTCTGCCTTCTTTATTTTGTTTAATGTCATTTCTTCCACAAGAAATGTCTCCAGACTGTCCCACTGTGGGTTTTATGTCTTCTACTCCCAAAGCAACCTGTCTCAAATTGCTAGTCACCTGTATCCTGCTCTTTGTGTGTGTGTGTGTGTTGGGGGGGGGCATGGCTTTCACTTCTGTGTATTCATGCCAAAATCTGCATTTAGTCCATATCTAGGGCCTATACAAACAAGGTGCTCATAAATATTTATGAAAGTATGATCAAAGTCCAGTTGAGGTCGCAGCATTTAATTAAAGACCAGGCTAGCTGCCAGTGTGGTTTCCTGATAATAAACTGCATGAGAAGTAGAAAGATAATTAAAGGGACATTGGGATCAGGAAGAGTATACGCTTGGCATGGGGTGGGGACATCAGCCTGCTCCTAATAAAAAAGAAGACACAAAGACAAAGTCTCTGGTTTAAAGAGAACCTTAAAAGGCAAGAAGTCAAGTTTATTGTGGGTGAGGGAGCCAGCAGGGAGCCAGGAATGATCTTCACAGAAGCTGCAGGGAAAGCTATGTTTTAATAGATGCATCAGTTAAACACATTAAAGCAGAGGCACCAAAATGTGTCCTGGTCGGCTTAAGGAAAGAAACCAAAGCACTTCCCCCTTGGGGTAATTTGACCAAGAGTGAGCTTAAGTTTGACCGCCCAGCTTCTCTCCCTGTGTCTTCCAAGTATCTATGGCTGCTCGTGTTTCCTGGCTTGTCTGCAACCTGTTTGTTGTTAGGAGTCTGAATCTGTGTCCACCTCATGCTGCCTTGTGAACTTGTCCCTAACAAAGCTCTTAGCTCTCTCTGTTAATGAGCAGCACAGAAAGCATCACATGGGGGGAAGGGATGGGGGATGCTTTACAGGAATCTTTAACAGTTTTACAAGGAACTCAGCTTTGCTGATTCCACCTGACCCAGGAGCCTTCAGAAAAGAAAGGATAATAAAACAAACTCTTACAGCCTATATCCATGTTGCTTTCAAAATTTATTTGTTTTATAAGGTCACTTTTGACCTCTTTAATGTTTTCAGCAAATGATTATCATAGCACACAATGTACATTGCTATCTGGGTCAGGGGCATGGAAGATTAAATAACTTCCATCAAAGGTATGTATTAGCTTTCCTTGTACTAGAGATCACATGACAAATCCAACACAAGGAAGGTTAATTCTTTTATTGGTTTCTGAAAGGCAGGTTAAACAAAGAGGCTGATTATACAATAGGACATAATTCTGAAGTCTTAAAAACTTTCAAGTTGTGCTAACTTGGCTGTGGGGTCCAGCAAAAGTTTCAGTTTCAAAATGTAAGAAAGCTTTTCGTAATAACTTATCACCACAGAGAGACGATGTGTATTGGTGTCCAGGATAAAGAAAGACCAATAGTGGAGAGATCACAAGTGGATAGTTATTGTCACTCATACACGCCAAAAGGTTCCGAGTCTGTGAATTGTAACCCTCATCTTGATCTTTCCTATTACCTTCCAGTAATAGAAGCTTAAAAAAAAATCCAAATAGGACTATACTTTCTAAATAAGTGCAGTAAGGGGAGTTTTGTGGTTCTAGGTCAGAGGAAGGAATGCAAGTCCACTGCCACCTCCAATGGGTGTTCCCACCCCATCTGTCCACTCATCCAGTCATTTAGAAATATTTATTTAATGATGTGAGTGAGCAGATTAGGAATATCAAACTCCGTTAGACATCCAAGTGGAGATGAGAGAGCTGGAGATGAAGCTTATCGATAGAGCACTTGACTAGTATCCCCCAAGGCCCCCGTTTTAATCTTCAGCATCGAGAACCAGAAGCCAGCAGTCTCATCCCAGCTCCTCAGCAGAGCCCCAGCGGCAGCCTTTCCTGGCCTCTTGCTCCCATCTCCCGTGGATCCCACATATCTTCTCTTTCTAAACTCACTACACATTCTTCTTGATTTATCCCAGACCCCAAACCTGGCAGGCACCCTCTGCTAACCCATGAGCCAGGTTGCACAGGGCAACAAGGAGGCTGAAGGCAGACCCACCCTTTTCTTACTGTTCCTAAGTTCCAGTCCCCTAGTCTCATCCCCAGCTCTGTATTGAGCTCCCTTTCCTCTTGACCCCATCCCCAACAGATCATAAAGACCTTTTCTCTTAACCTTCCTTCCCCAAGTCATCCCAGGATCCTTATGAGCAGGTATTTCCTGTGAACACACCAGCTGAGCAGGCCAGGAAATCAGGCAACACACAGCCTTCACACTCTCCAAAACTACAGAAAGGAAACAGAAACCAAGAAACAAAAACACCCACCCAATAAAACCAGAAATCAGTACCTAGATCTGTTATCCTCCTAAACCCAGATGCCTAGATGCCAGCATAAAAACACAGTAAAAAATATCTGGGGCAATATGTCTCCACTACAGCCCAGCTGTGCACAAACAAAAGACCTTAAAATAAACTATATAAAGATGTTTTCGGTCCTTAAGGTCATCTTTAAAGAGGAAAGAACTGAATCCCTTAAAGAAATTCCAGAAAACACAAAAAAGTGGAATAAATTAATAGAATTGTTCAAGACATGAAAACGGAAATAGAATCAATAAACAACACAAACTGAGGGAATGCTAGGAGTGAAAAATGTAGGAATTCAAACAGGAACTACAGAGGCAAGCTTCACCAAGAGAATACAAGAGATGGAAGAGAGAAGTTCAAGTGTTGAAGACAGGATACATCAGTCAAAGAAAATGCTAAATCTAAAAAACTTCTGACACAAAATATCTAGGAAATCCGGGACACTATGAAAGGGCCAAACCTAAGAATAATAAGTGTAGAAGAAAGAGAAGAATCCCAGCTTAAAGACCTGCTTCATGATAAAAGTCTTGGAGAGATTAGGGATAAAAGGGACATACCTCAATCTAATAAAGACAGTTTACAACAAGCCCATAGCTAACATCAACTTAAATGGAAAAAAACTCAAAGCAATTCCACCAAAATCAGGAACAAGACACGGTTGTCCACTCTCTCCATACCTACTCAACATAATACTTGAAGCTTTAGCTAGAGCAATAAGGAAACTGAGGGAGATCAGGGGGATACAAATCAGAAAAGAAGAAGTCAAAAGTCTTGTTATTTGCAGAGGATGTGATAGTATATATAAGCGACCCCAAAAGTTCTACCAGGGAACTTCTGCATCTGATAAACGCAACACCTTCAGCAGAGTGGCTGGATACAAGACTTAACTCGAAAAAATTAGTAGTCCTCCTGTATACAAATAACAAATAGACTGAGAAAGAAATCAGGGAAACACCACTTTTCACAGCAGCCTCTAATAACAGAAAAATATTTTGGGGTAATATTAACCAAGCAAGAAAAGGACTTGTATGACAAAACTTCAAGTCTTTGAAGAAAGAAATTGAAGAAGATATCAGATGATGAAAATATCTCCCATGCTCAGGGACTTGTAGGATTAACATAGTAAACATGACCATTTTACCAAATGCAACTACTGATCCAATACGATCCCCATAAATATTCCAACACAATTCTTTACAGACACTGAAAGGACAATTTTCAGTTTCATATGGAAAACCAAAATAACACAGAATAGCTAAATCAATCGTGAATAGTAAAAGAATGTCGGAGGTCTCACCATTCCTGATTTCAAGTTCTACTACAGTTATAGCAATAAAAACTACATGGCATTGTCATAAAATCAGTCACATTGATCAATGGAATCAAATTGAAGACTCTGACATAAATCCATACACATATGAGCACTTAATTTTTAACAAAGAAGTCAGAAATACTGGGGAAAAAAAGCATCTTCAACAAATAGCTCTGGTCAAACTAGATGTCTTCATACAGAATAATCAAATAGATCCACGCATAGCACCCTGCACAAAACTCGTCTCATTGGATCAAAGCTCTCAACATAAAACAGACACACTGGATCTGATCAAAGAGAAAGTGGGGCATAAACTTGAATGCATTGGCACAGGAAATGACTTTCTGAACAGGACACAGAGAGCACAGGCATTAAAATCAACAATTTATAAATGGAACTTCACGAAATTGAAAAGCTTCTGAAAGGTGAGGGATACTGTCAGTTGGATAAAACAGCAGCCTACAGAATAGGAAAAGATTTTTACTATCACCACATCTAATAGAGGACTAATGTCCAAAAAACATAAAGACCCCAAGAAACTAGTTATATAAAACCAATCTAATTTTAAAATGGAGTACAGATCTAAACAGAGATGTCTCAGTAGAGGAAACTCAAATGGCTGAGGAACACTTGAAGAAATGGTCAACATGTGTGGTGGTTTGATGGGCTCGGCCCCCATAGATTCATGTATTACGATGCTTGGCCACATGGTGTGGCACTATTAGGAGGTGTGGCCTTACTGGAGTTGATGTGGCCTTGTTGGGAAGAAGTGTGTCACTGTGTAGGCAGGCTTTGAGGTCTCTTATGTTCAAGCTTCACCTAATGTGGAATCAGAGCCTCCTCCTAGCTGCCCGTGGAAGGCAGTCCCCTCCTGCTGCTTTTTGGATCAAGATGAAGAACTTTCAGCTCCTCCAGCACCAATTCTGTCTGCATGCTTCCTGCCATGATGATCATGGACTGAACATCTGAAACTGGAAGCCAGTCCCAATCAAACGTTTTCCTTTATAAGAGTTGTCATGACCTTGCTGTTTCTTTACAGCAGGGAAGACAACCCTAACCATCGGAAAAATGCAAATTAGAAGGCTTCTAGATTCCATTTCACATCTGTCAGAATGGCTATAATCGAAAACACAAGGAACAGCTCATGCTGGAGAGGATGTGGAGTGAGAGGAATGAACACTCATCCATTGCTGGTGGGAATGAAAACTTTTGCAGCCACTATGGAAACCAATATGGTAGTTCAACAGAAAGTTGGCAATTGATCTACTTCAAGACTCAGCTATACCACTGTTGGGCATATTCACAAAAGGATGTTCCATCCTACCACAAGGATACTTGTTCAACCATGTCCATTGTGACTTCACTCATAATATCCAGAAGCTGGAAGCCACCTAGATGTCTCTCAACTGAAGAAAGAATAAAGACAATGTGGTAATTTACACACTGGAGTACTGTTTGCCTGTTTTTAAAACGTGGTGTCATAAAATTTACAGACTAATGGATGGAACTAAAAAAACAAAATCATCCTGAATGAGGTAACCTAGAGTCAGAAAGACAAAAATGATGTTTATTCACTTACATATGGATATTAGCAGTTAAAGAAATGATAACAAAGTAACAATCCATAGACTCAAAGAGGTTAGGTAAAAAGGAGGGAGAAATAGAGTGGAATTTATGGGTGGGCTAGGGGAGGGTGGGGATGGAAACGAGGTGGGAAATGGGGTTGGGGAAGATTCGGTGGAGGGAGAGAGTTTGAGGAGAGTCAGCTGGAACTGAGGGACATTTGGGGGTGGCGTGAAACCCTGGTGCAGTGGAAACTTGAAGACTCCTAGAAATCGAGGACACAGAGTTTCAACTGGCCACCTCTTGTAGCCAGGTGAGGATTGAATTCAATTGGGTTGATGGCCAAAAGAGTCCCATAGACATCTCCAAACAACCCATGCTATTGCTAAGGCAAAGTGTTGTTCTCTGCAAACTGATAGAGGTGGACCCATTGCTGAGGACAACACCCACCCAATTCACTGAACACAATTCACTTTAAATCAAGTTGGTACGTACATGGAACCTTCGCCCCTACCTTTTAGTCTCTTTGCTGTGGGAAGGTACTCTGCTGGCTACTGAAAGAGAAACATGGATGCCAACCCAGTCACAAAACCTTTGATCTACTTTATGTCCTGCCTATAAAATATGCTTGAACAGTGATGGCACAGAACATATGGGGGTAGCCAACCAATATCTGATTTGACGTAAGGCCCACTCTATGGGGAAGAATCTGTAACTGACACTGCTTGGGTAACCAAGAACTGGAGACTAGATAGCTCAGACACCTAGGGTAACATCAAAGACTACTGATCTTTAAAGAAAAGCAATAAAGTGATTTCTAACGATGTTCTGCTACAGTCATTAGATCAGTGCCTTATCCAGTCATCATCAGAGAGGCTTCTGGCAGCAGATGGGAACAGATGCAAACATCCACAGCTAGACATTATATGGAGAAAGACTCTAAGTAAATTGGAGGTCTCCATCCTTTTCCTGAGAGTTCAGGGGATGCTGCAGAAAAGGAGGCAGAAAGATTGTAAGAGCCAAGGGGCTAGAGGACACCAGAAGACCAAAGCCTTCTGAATCAACTAAGCAAGGCATATATGAGATCACAGAGACTGAAGCAGTAAGCCCAGGTTATGCCAGGTCCTCTGTGTCTATATTATAGCCTTTGAGTCTCTGGTTTTGCTACTTTGTAGGTTTTTTTTCCCACTCTTTATCCCCTGGTTTAACCCCCATCACTAGATAGAAGAGAAAGAAGGATAGAGGGAGAAAAAGAGAGATCACTGAATCTAATTTCTTTCCTTTTGTTTCTTCTTTGACCACGACTACTAGCAAACCAAACATCAACCTCCCTAAGTCACCAGCAACCACCACCACCACCCCTCACTTCATTTATATAACCTCTGAAAATTTCCCAGAATTACAAACATCATACACTTGTAGCATCTATCTGCTGCTGGCCAGACCATGACTCTGTTACAGCATGAGGCAAATCATCCACTGCTTAGCTGCTGTGGGCAGTCTGAAGCAGCCCCGCATCCCTACTCCTGGGATTAAAATGAAAGCACATTTTTATAAATATTCCTGTGTTTTTTTTTAAAGAAACCAAAATTGTCACCACACACACACACACACACACACACGTATATGTTGTATATTATACAATATAATATACAATTATATGATATACAATATAGTATATTGTTATGTAATATAAATATGCAAAATTATATATGTTTATATTATAGCTGATAGTTTAGTGTTTTTATAAGACGCCAGAATATGAAAGCGAATGGGTCTCTGACTCATGTACTAGCTCTTGGGAGTCTTCTCCTTTTGAGTTATCATTGTCTAAGTTTGACATGATAATTTTTTGCTTCATCTTATATATTATTTGTCATGTTTGGTTGTTATCTCTTAGAAATTTGTTCTTTCCTATTGAGAGACAGAAAGGGAGTGGATTTGGAGGGAGAGGGAACTGGAAAGAGTAGAGGGAGGGGAAACCATAGTCAGAATGTATTGTATGAAAAAAGAAACTATTTTCAATAAATGGGGAAAACTGAAGAAGGGGGAGGAGGAGGAGAGGAGGGGGTAGGAGGAACAAAGAAAAATTCAAAAGCCAAACAACACAACAAAACAAAATTAAAAAAAAATCGAGACTAAAAACAAACAAACAAACGAACAAACAAACAAAAAACAAGTGGTAATGTGGAAGTCCCTTTAAATGGACACACTCAGGGGAACCCTTGCCTTCAGGTTAGTGTCAAGGACCCTACCTGGGGTAACATGTGAGCTGAATCACACAAGATAGCCCCAGAAAAAATATAAAGAATGAAAACAAACAAAGGACATGCTGAATTTGCTATCACAGACTGAATATCAGAGGCATGCGGCCCAGGGACCTAAGCAGCTACCAACCTCAGGTCTTCTCTCCATACGCTGCAGTGCTGTTTCTCTTGCGCTGTGGTGCAATGATTAGTTTCCATTAGTGCCGTGTGAATCGGACATTTGTGGTTCGGTAGCATCATTGACCTGTGCATGACTAGGTGCACAGTAAGTGCACTGTATTCCCAAGAAATGCACTAAGTGTCCGTTGCTTAGGCAGTGAAACCTGTTCCGTGGCCATTGCGCCATCTCACAGAGTATCCAAAAGCACAAGAGTTCTTGAAGGTGGTTGTGCTCATTCCAGCCACTGTCGTGGAGCGCATGGCAGAAGGGTAAAAGGGTAAATTCCTTAAGTAAGTCTTTCAACTCCAATGGGATTTTGTTTTCTTTTGGTTTGTTTTTTTTTTGTTTTGCTTTGTTTTGTTGAGACAAGGCATTTGCCTTAAGGTACCAACAGTCACTAGGAGTTAGGTTTTAACATTTCAATGTTCGTTTTTCAAGCATTTTAAAATAGTCATAAGGATGAGGCTCCAGGTAGCCAACCACCTACCTGCTAAACTGTTGCCTTTACTTCTGGCCTTTTAAATCTCTGCACTGAACACACAGATTCCTAAATTCACAGCCTTAATTTCCTTGAATTTCAAAGAAGTTAGGAGTGGAGCTGATGAAGAAATTTGGGTTGATTTACAATTTAGTCAAACCAGAGAAAGAGAAAGGCTCTCAGTTTCTTCTCTCTACCTTCTCTGTGGCAGTATATCAACCTTGTGGAAGAGATGGCCAATCTGGATATGCTGAGTTAGCCATGGGACAGATGGTCAGCACTGGGTGAAAGCCCTCTGGCTGTGCCTTTAGGCTCCAGGACTCCCGAGGAAATTTGAACTCCTTGGGGTCCACTTTTATAGGAGCCCTGTTTTATTCTGAGATACCGAACACAAGAGGTTGGTTTTGTAGACAGGAAAGGGAAGAAATAGAAAAACAGTTGATTGTTTAAAAGATACTTGTCCTGTGAAGGTTAAAGCAGAAGGATTTTCTTGTGAAAGTACTCTTGTTAAGACGGGGGTAGCCGTTGCCTTTACTGTAGCCATTTTGTTTTAGGCCTCTAGCCAGCCAAGTTACATTGTTACAGAGGAACTTTCTCATGCCCAAATTAACCATTAAAGGCATATCCTGTTAAGTTCTATGCTTTGGTGTTCTTTGAAATTCCCCAGACCCTCCTCCTCCTTTAGAGCCAATAGCAACAGATAGCTTTGTATCATTAGCTACTATAAGCTTGGACTCCAACCAACCACCACAACGGCCTGGCAGTACTTCTAGTACATGTGTCTGAGCTTTTATGGTTGCCGTGAGCTCTTGTGGGTTTTGCCATTCTAAGCTTTCCCTGGGAAACAGTCAAGGTCGTAGTCATGCTTGACCGATCAAGTCCCAGGGTCTGCTTGACTGAGAGTGGTCTGTTCGGTGACTCCTGGATGCCAACACTCAAGCCGGCCTGGGTAGAGATTGCTTGGATTTCCTATATGGTAAAGTAGGCCATCTGGTCTCTGATTCTAATTTGAGATTTTTGTGTAAGTGATCCTAGATTGTTGGACTGTGGGGCCTGTAGCCTCTGAGAAATGTGTTAACAAATGAAAGAAAAACAAAAGAGGAAGGAAGAGAGGGAGTGGGAAAGGGAAAAAAGGAGGAAAGGAAGGAAAGAGGGACAGAAGGAAGGAAGGAAGGAAGGAAGGAAGGAAGGAAGGAAGAAAGGAAGGACAGGAAATTATTTAGTATGTGGTATTTGAGCACCTGAAGGAATCAGAAACCCACATTTAAGTCCTTTCTATCACCCTGGGACCTGGGACCTGGGTGAAGTGGGTGGCACTCCTGGCGCCATCTTGGGCTGTAACGTCGAACACACACAGGGTGCAGGGAAGGGGTGGATAACAGAGCAAGAGTGTGTACCTGGTGGCTACGTGGCTATGACATGGTAGTCATAGATGTGACCTCTATGCTTGTAGTCACTTGGCGTCAAAGTGTAAATCCTACATTTCGGTTCCTGTTGATTTAGGCTTGTTACATGGTGTCAGATAAATTATCGAGGCCCAGAGGTATGGCCTGTCCGGTCCATGGCTGAACTAGAGTCCTTGGAACAGGGATTGGGATCCTGGCCTCCTAGTTCTAGAGTTTGTACTTTTAACTCCCAAGTTCTAGAACTTCCAAGACTCCAGAAAAGCTGAGGTGGTGGTGGTGGGGGGGACCAGAAACTTATATTGAGAGCAGAGAATACAATGAACTTTGACCTTGTCATCAATAGTACTGATGACCTTTTACTGCAAGGTTCAGGAAGAAAGTGTTGATCTTTTCCTTATCTTGTTTATTTAAACTGCTGACCAATGTGAAGGTCTGAATAGGCCTGCACGAGACATTGGAATAACTTCCCTATCAGCTGTTTCATGGTCATCCTGTGGTTGTGATGGCCAAGTACAGCATCTGTTTCAATTATATGCAATCAACAGAAGACAAATGTCACAGAGGGCTTCCCTGTTCAAATCCCTTCGTTTGTGGGAAAGCAACATAAACAAATGAAGTTACCTACACTGTGTTTAATTAAGTAATCTAATACATGCATCCTTTTGCTTTGGGTTTTAATCTCGCCATTCATTAGTTCCTTTCTTCTAGCAAACACAGGGGAAGCGTCTCAGTAAGTTTATAGTCCTGTGCTGGGCTGCATTCTTAGCTGCTTGTGGCTGCCTGTGGTCACATGGGGCCCATAAGCTGAAGGCTGGAGAGGCCAGTAAGCCAGCTGCTATTGGAACTTGGAAGTTGTATGTAGCTCTTAGGACAACTGATTGGCTCCTCCAGAAAATGGGGACAAAGGACTCCAGAGGAAGCAGCAGGCACTTCAGGACACGTGTCTGATATAATGGTCACAATTATTCTGTATATTTTTTTCTATGTATTTAAATATGTGGGGATTAAATGCTTAATTTTACATCAGCAGTCTGAGTGGAAATGCCCAAAAAAGACTCAAGGGCTATATTAAACATATTGTTTATGTTCTATGTGGAAAACTGCATTTTTAAAAAAAAGTTAAGTTTATTCTTTGTTTTGGCACAGCAGGTCTTTTTAAAATTGTATACAAGGCCAAAGGGAACTTTCTGAATGTTTTTAGAAACCAGATTCTTAAGTATGACCTGAGACTGGTCCACACTGTAGTTATTGAGACTAGCTCATTTGGATAGCTTTTGGAGAGTCATCAAGAGTTTGCGATGTTCAAAAGACACTGTCAATAAGACAAAAACGCCACCAACAGATTGGGAAAGGATTTTTACCAATTCTAAATCAGATAGTGGACTAATATCCAATATAAATATAAAGAACTCAAGAAGATGGAGTCCAGAAAATCAAATAACCCCATTAAAAAATGGGGCACAGAGCTAAACAAAGAATTCTCAACTGAGGAATACCGAATTTATGAAGTTCCTAGGCAAATGGATGGATTTGGAGGGTATCATCCTGAGTGATGTAACCCAATCACAAAAGAACTCACATGATATGCACTCACAGGTAAGTGGATATTAGCCCAGAAATTTAGAATACCCAAGATACAATATGCAAAACACATGAAACTCAAGAAGAAGGAAGAACAAAGTGTGGATACTTTATCCCTCAAGAGAATGGGGAATAAAATACCAATGGAAGGAGTTACAGAGACAAAGTTTGGAGCTGAGACGAAAGGATGGACCATCCAGAGACTGCCACACCTGGGGATCCATCCCATAATCAGCCACCAAACGCAGACACTATTGCATATGCCAGCCAAATTTTGCTGAAATGACCCTGATATAGCTGTCTCTTGTGAGGCTGTGCTTTTGGATGGAACACAGGGCCCCCAATGGAGGATCTAGAGAAAGTACCCAAATTGCTGAAGGGGTCTGCAACCCTATAGGTGGAACAACAATAGGAACTAACCAGTACCCCCAGAGCTTGTGTCTCTAGCTGCATATGTAGCAGAAGATGGCCTAGTCGGCCATCATTGGGAAGAGAGGCCCTTTGGTCGTGCAAACTTTATATGCCCCAGTACAGGGGAACACCAGGGCTAAGAAGTGGGTAGGGGAGCAAGGTGGGAGGAGGTTATAGGGAACTTTCGGGATAGCATTTCAAATGTAAATGAAGAAAATACCTAATAAAAAATTTGGAAAAAAAAAGAGTTTGCCATGTTGAATGCAATGCAATCACATCACTTATCATATACGCTGAGTGAGTTCCTTGTGGTGTGCGGATCAAAGTTTGCTGTCATAAGATAATGTGTGATAAACTTTGTGATTCACACTTTAATAAAACAATCGTGTAAGTTGTTTTGCAGTGAGAAGGACTCTCATGAACAAGGTTCACTGATAGTTTAATCTTCTGAATAAGACCCACAAGGCTCTACTATATTAAGAATCTAATCTGAGCAAGTGAAAACATTTTAGTATCAATTTCCTTTTCTTCCATTTCTTTGACCCTTTGGTTTATGAATATATCATTGCTGCTATCAAGTATGTAATTTTCAAGAGCTTTATTTTCTTGTTTGTGTGGGGTTTGCTGTTACCCGTCTATAAACGTTAGTTATCCTTTCTCTAGAACTTTGTTCTGCTCTCTGAATTGTCTGTTTCTATTCTTTGTTTTTGTTTCCAATTTTGCTGTCAGATTTCCACTGCAGTGTGGAGTCATCTTTGGCTGTTTGGTAATATTTAAAAGTGAGATATCAAAGGTTAAACCAAACTGTTTTATGCTCAGGGGAGAAGCTTTGCAATAATTGTTACCCTGGGATGACTGATGGAACCCAGTCACTTCATTAGCACTCCCGAAGTGTCAAAATCTGCAGAATTTTCTTCTGGTCAGTCCTTTGCCCTAAATGGACTCTTTTTTTTTGATTTGTCTGTGCTTCAGTAGCCTAACTATTGGTTTTTGGAGCAGGTCAGGAAGAAAAGTGCTTAGTTTGAATAATCTAGTTTCTAGCTTTTTATCTAATTTCCCTACATTCATAGGTATTTCTTCCTCCTTGAGCTGTTCCCAGGGCCCCAAGATCTAGGGAGTCTCCAATCTACTCATTAAAGTAGAAGACCTGATTTTCTGGGAAGCTGTGGAAAATACATTTGCCAGAGGGAGGGAAAAAGACATGTGTAAAACTATTGCTGCGGTAGGAAGGTGGCTCAGTGGCTAAGAGTGCCCGAGGACCTGAGTTCAAATCTCCAGCATGGAGCATGGCTTAAAGGGCAACCCCAACATTAGGGAGAGGAGACTGGCAGATATCAGGAGCTAACTGGTTAGCTTCCAGTTCAGCGAGAAACCCTGTCTCAAGGGACTAAGGTGAAGAATAAAGGAAGACATCTTACATCCTGCTCTGACCTTTGGATGTGTGTACTGATGCATGCCACCCCTCACCCATGTGCATGTGCCTCACCAGACACCTGCTTCTATGCTTTCTTGGTTCTGAGTATATTTTCTGCTTCCTAATTTGGTGTTGTGATTGCAAGAACCTATGGCTAGGTAGGTCATGGGTCCTTGTTGCAGTGAGTTTTTTTTATTTATTATTATTATTTTCTTTATTTACATTTCAAATGCTATCCCGAAAGTTCCCTATACCTCTCCCCTGCCCCTGCCCCTGCTCCCCTACCCACCCATTCCCACTTCTTGGCCCTGGCCTTCCCCTGTGCTGGGTCATATAAAGTTTGCAAGACCAAGGGGCCTCTCTTCCCAATGATGGCCGATTAGGCCAT
>NC_034602.1:37980046-38063991 GCF_900095145.1 Mus pahari | reverse complement strand
TGGCTTCATTTTCATTAAACTGTAAAAAGTCTTTAATTTCTTTCTTTATTTCATCCTTGACCAAGTTGTCATTGAGAAGAGTGTTGTTCAGTTTCCATGTGAGTGTTGTTTTTCTATTGTTTATGCTGTTATTGAAGATNAGCCTTAGTCTGTGGTGATCTGATAGAATGCATGGGATAATTTCAATATTTTTGATCTGTGGAGGCCTGTTTTGTGACCAATTATATGGTCTATTTTGGAGGAGGTAACATGTGGGGCTGAGAAGAAGGTGTATCCTTTTGTTTTAGGATAAAATGTTCTGTAGATATCCATTAAATCCATTTGTTTCATAATTTCTGTTAGTGTCCATGTGTCTCTGTTTAGTTTCTGTTTCCAGGATCTGTCCATTGGTGAGAGTGGGATGTTGAAATCTCCCACTTTATTGTGTGAGGTGCAATGTGTGCTTTGAGCTTTAGTAATGTTTCTTTAATGAATGTGGCTGCTCTTGCATTTGGAGCATAAATATTCAGAATTGAGAGTTCCTTTTGGTTTAGTAATGGACTGAATTTGAAGAGTGAAAGAGATTTTTAAGATAAATCTAGCTTAAGCAACAAGGCAGATGCCTTGCTTTTTTTTTTTTTAAATAACTCTCCTAGGCCGGCATTAACCTTGATATGTGTGTAAAGGGGATACTGGATCGCTCATTCTCCTGCTTGAACCTTCCGAATGCTAGGATTGCAGAGGAAGGCCACCAGGCCTATCCTTGTGTGGTGCTGAAGACTGAACTCAAGGCTTTGTGTATTGTACGCAAGCAGTCTACCAACTGGGTTGTATTCCCAGCCCTCTTTAGCTAGACAAGAATTTTCTCAGGAAAGCTGGGAAGACAGCCCCTGTATTTCCCAAGCTGATTTAAAGAACCCTGGGCCACCCAGGAGGGAGCGTGCACTCAGCACCTAGATGAGTCAGCAGCAGCGCATGTGAGCTATCCTGGAGTGCCTCCCCTGAGGAAAGCTTGAGCATGCTGCTGCAGATGAGCCAGGGAGGCATGAGATTAGCCTATTAGCCACTTGTGCTCATAGGCTCTGAGCACCACCCACGTAACCATAAGCACAGGAAAGGAAAAGAGCCCGGGAAGTAGTCCAGACAGGTAGGTGGTAGACGCCTGGCCAAAGGACAGGCGGGTGAGGAGAAGCCACCCAACAAGAATAACGACCTAAGAATCCTACAGGTTTACAACGTGGAGGTCATTCTTTATCTTGGCAAGAGAGAGTGCACTAGTTGATGCCATCTCCAACAGGCCCTGTAGAAATCAGACTAACACTGCTTTCTGTTCAAAGCTCCAGGCCTTCCCCGCTCCTTGCTTAGCAGAGTCACGGGGACCTTGCACAACCCTGGAGTTATGTGAAGCTTGCCACCTCCAAACAACCACCCGTGGGCCTCATCTTTGAATCTCTGCTTTGTTGGTCACACTGACTCTTTACTGTTGCTGGGAAAGCTAGAGTTTCTTGCCACAGGGTCCTGGCGCCTGCTTGCTTAGTCAGGAATGATGCTCTTAGATTCTGCTGAACTCACGTCTCTGCTTTCTACAGGTTTGTCTCAAATGCTACTTGTAAGTGACCTCAGCTGACACTTCATTTAAGTCATAGAGTCCCTGAGAGCTCCATCCTTATTTCCTACTTCATTATTTTTTCATAACATCATTTACTATTATTTTCAAAATTTATCTCGGCATCTTCACAGTGCAAGAAGAGCAGTATACCTGCTTTATAAAGGCTGTGAGAAACAGTCAGTACATCAAAAGCTCTTTGTATAGAGATTTGCCCACCAAAGGGGCTCAGTCATGCTGGCAATAACTGTTTCCTCTCAGTCTTCAAAGACAGGTTAAAAGGTTGATACAGAGTTTAGTGTTCGGCGTACTTTGAGTATCTGAGAGAACTTGGTGGATGTAGCTGACAACGGCTGTGTCTGTGAAGGTGTGAATACAGCACCGTTGACTCTGGCTCATCCTTTCCACCCCACCCTATAATGCTGACACCTTCACAGTATTTTTCAACAGCAGCTACAGCATCCGTGGCAAACATGTACAGTTGTAACTTCTACCAGTATTACAGTTGGTATGGACAGCTGTCTTATAGACATATATAGAGTCTCAAGGGAGGAGAGTTTGCTGGCATTTTGTTAACATTGGGGGTTTGCATCAGCTTAGATGTTTCTTGGTCTTGAGAGCATGCTCTCTTGTCAATGTGAGTCACAGTTCTCCGCCGTGGGTGGCAGACACTGGAGATCAGGCCTCCACACTTGGGAGGCATTTTCTTTGGCTGCAGTTCAATAGGCAGTTTGCACTGCATTCTTGTCTAGCCTGGCGTGTTGCTTGTGCAATGGGAATGCTCACAAAGCCAGCCTGTCTTGGGGGCTGTTAATTAATCCATCTTCACTCTTTGGGAGGTGACCCAGGAATGTGTATGGAGTGATTCTTAATAGGCAGAACCACATTTCTCAGAGGAAGCCATGTCCAAAAGCATAATTTCACTCAAGTGTTTACTGACTGACTTTCCAGTTTCACCCTAGCCCACTGTTCTGAACCTCTAAAGTAGCCTGGAAATCTGCTACTTTAAAATATTTTGTAAGGCCAGTTTAATACTTGTTAACTCTGTCCGTAGTTCTGTAAACTCTGGTTCTAGTTAGAAAAATCAGTGCTGGACAATGTGAGTGGAATACAGCCATAGACAGAAGCAATCACTTCCAGCTATGCACGGATTCAACCCAAGGAAAAGGGATGTGTGTGCGCATGTGCGTGTGAATGGTGTGTATCCAGTAGGGCACACTTGGCACAGGGCAGGCCTGACTATGTTAGAGCACAGGAGCATGTCATCTGGCCTCTGAAAAGAGACAGGCTCAGAAAGATAAATAAATTCTATGTTTACTAGTTACCAAGAAGAATGCAACCTCACACTTCCCTCCTGGGCCCTTGAGATCTGTGCGTTTGGCTGAGGTTCGTACTAGAGGAGGCTTCTGGTCACTTACAGATTTCGGTAACTGCACTTAGATTGGAACAAGCAGGCTGAGGGTCGGTCCTCCTGAGTTTAGGAATACGTTCATCACAGGCATCCTTGGTATGGCGCACAAAGCACTACCCTCTATACTAAGGCAGTACCTCACAGGTGTGGGGAGACTTAGAATACCTAACTGCAAGGAGGTACAGGTGTTGTCTATTGGTCCTGTGAAGATACACTTTCTGATTCTGTAGGACTGGGGTGGCCCTGAGATGCCTTTACAGCAAGTTCTCTGCTGCCATTGCTGCTGCCACTGTTGCTGCTGCTGGCTCAAAACCTCACTGAATAGTGTCCTTGCTTCTTCTTTCTCCTTCCTTTTAGCATTTCTTGCTGTTTTCCTCCTTTGCCCATTGCCCCCACCCCCACCCCGTGTACATCTGTCTGTCTGCCTCTGCCTCTGTCTCTGTCTCTCTCTGTGTCTCTGTCTCTCTCTCTCCACCCCGTGTGTGTGCAGTGTATTTTGAATGCACCCCTATAGTCACAGGTTCAGAGACCAGTGCCTTCCTCTTTCAACCCCCACCTTAGTTTCTGAGACAGGATCTCTCAATGAACTATAGTTTGTTTTCAGAAGCATTTTGCTGGGACTGGATGTAGTTTAGTGGTGGTTCAGAATTTGGCCAACATGAGCAGGGCCTAGTATTTGGGTCTTATAATCAAACTACTCCTGATAGATAATTTTGAACTTTAACCGGGGCACTTTGAACTTTGTTACTGGAACAAGTTCTTGTGCTTCCATATTGATTTCCTTACTCTCCCCAAATGATGAAACATATTGACTTGTCACAGTAATTTAGGAAACTGAGAATTTAAGAAAATAAATAAAAAATACAGGCAGTGCTTTAATCTTTATTTTTTCTTTTAATTTTGCATTTTATTAGTTTTGTATTATTAGACTGACAGGGACCCCCTCCCAAAAGGTGGACATTTATAGGCAAAATATTGAGCCCTGTCATTTGTCATTATGCCTGATGGATTGTCATTTTAGGTCCCTCTGTTGCTGCAGAAGATCAGAAAGACTTTTGTTACGTACTGATGACGAATAAGATGTCAGATCTCTACAGTCCTTTTTCTGACCCCATGGTCCTGCAACACCTTGAGAAATGACCCCCTACTGTACATAGAAATAGTGCATAAAGTGTAAAAAGGGTTTTCCTTATTCAGTTGAGACTGGAAAGTTTAAGTTAGCATGTTAGAATTATGGTCTATTGGTCAACCAACCATCCTGCAACTAAGGAACTAAGGATAATGGATTGATAGGCAATAGTCTGCTTCCCCCTAGTGGTGAAGATGGCTCTGGTACTTGAGTTCTGCATGTGTTTAAGACCCGAATTGTTTATGAATTATTTTGAATTAGTGACATGGATTGCTTTTATTATGACAGTGACTGTGTGTGTGTGTGTGTGTGTGTGTGTGATGTGTCATAATGCCGAAACCGTTTTGCAGTTACTTAACAACCAAATCAATAGTATCTGTGGCAGTCAAAGGTCGTCGTGACCCATCTAATTTCTTTCTGAATCACCATCTCAACTCATAAAACAAATGAATTCTGATTTGCTGCAAAGTAATCTCAAAGAAAGAAATTCATGTGATTGTGTTATTTACTGTCCTAGTAGGTAGATTTGTTACCCTGAAGTGCAGTCACCCAAGAGGAGAACCTGAACTCAGGACTCTCCTTCCCAACCCTTTTCCTTCCCCAGTCAAGCTGGTGTCCGACGTTACTTAGGGGAGGTTTGTTATGCTCTGTCCAGCTGACCAAGTTCCAAGAGGTGGCCGTGTTTTCACATGTTTATCCAGTTTCAACCTCACTGCAGTAACTGTGCCCATCCTTTCTAACTTTTAAAATAAAATCAGTCAAGCATTTCCATACTGGCAATTTCTCTGGAAACTCTCTCTTACCCTGGCACATGGTTACTGCTAATTATTTCATTTTTAAACCTACCACTGGCAGAGCAAGGCTGTGTCAGGGTGGGGTTGGTCCAGTGCCCAACCTTTTGCTATGAGCCAATGAACTATTTGTGCTTCTGCCTCCAAACAATGTCATATTCATCTTTGTATCCTCAGGACCCAGCAGCATGCAAGGGATAATGTAGTGCTCCCAAGATATCCAGAGTGAATCTTAAATAGTTGGATTTAGGAGAGAACAGAGCATGTGCAACACAACACACATCTGATGGCATTACATTAAGATCGGGTTTGCTAAAGGACAGGGAGAATAGGGTACAGGGTTCAAGGTTTGGCTGAAGGAAGAACAAATCAAGCTGATTGCAAACATAGTCATCGGCACACAGACTACATTGTTGCAGTCTCTCTGCTTTTAACTGTATTCAAAATGTTCCCCCAGCAAGAAGTAAAAAAAAAAAAAAACGAACCCACATCTGTTTGAGATCCCCAGGCGCAAGAAGGAGTCTGTGGAGTGATAATGAGCCAGGATGTCACTTCTGCCTGGAAAAGCTTGTTTACTTTGCATTTTGTCACATGAACCCTTTGTGGGGAACAATGATTATGATACCCACCTCTTCTAGGGGAGAAGCCAAGATGAGGGTGCTGACTGCCTTGGCCTCGGTTTCCAAGGGATAAAATCCCCATTCAGCTGTGAGAAGTAACAATCAGATCATAAACGGAGCACGGTCATGAGTCACCCTTTGGCTCAGATTCTGTAAACTGATTCCTCTTTAACAATGGCCGGAACAAGAGATCACAGGAACTGATGGTGTTGCCTGATGTGAGACGCCTGGAAATTTCCACTACAGGGGGATGATGTCATGGAACTTGATACCAAATTTAGCCATTAAAGAAATTTAAGGATGCAAACTACATACAAGTGAGAAGTAGATTTGATGTTTTCTTTCATGTGAAGAGACTAAAAATAAGTACTTGGTGTACCTATAGATGTGGAATACTGTGACAGTTTATCTACACGAATCAAAAGGTTGAGGTATACAGTACTACACCAATGGATGAGCCTTCAAAGCATTTGGCTGAATGGAAAAGTATAACCATAAAAGGACATACTCTTAATATTGTATTTCTCTGGAATGCCAAGAATCCTCAGACCTATGGAGGCAGCTAGAAAATGAATGGTTGCCAAGGTGTATGGAGAGAGGAGAGGAGAGGAGAGGAGAGAGAGGAGGGCAGGGGAGGGGAGGGGAGGAGAGGNGAGAGAGAGAGAGAGAGAGAGAGAGAGAGAGAGAGAGAGAGAGAGAGAATATGAGGGTTTTTGTTTGGGGGTGATGACTATGATTCTTGAAACACACTGAAAGTGACCGAGTTGTCCATTTCATTTTAATGTAGTTTTTAATTATATCCTTGCATGTGGTCCCTATGGGGTGTACGAATCTAAGGAGAGTTGCCTCCAGAGTCCAGAAGATGTTGGGTTTCCTGGAACTGGAATTGCAGGTGGTGGGGAAGTTCCCAACATGGGATCTGAGTGCTGAACTAGAATCCTCTGCATGCACTTGATACTGACGATGGTGAGAAAAGTAGTCCATTGAAGAAACGTGGCTGTGCCACTCAGTGAATGTCAGTGCCACGACGAACTGGAGGCGAGGGTTCTGTGGGTCTTTTGTAGGATGGGCACAAGTCACTTTGCAGATAGATGTCTGTGCCAAGGATGCAGTCCAAGTCTGAAGGGGAAGAGCAGGAACTCTAAACTGAAGGACACCCTATTAAGCAGATCTGTATTATTAAAAAAAATCAAGGTCATCAACAATGATCCAAGGGCTTTTATGTGTAAAGGAAAGGAAAGAACTGCACAGCCTAGGTGTAACCTGGTCCCTTCATCAGGAGAAAATATATATAAAAAAAACCACAACCCCACAGTTGAGGCCATGGCTCAGTGGATATTGTGCTTAATACGTAAGCCTGGGGACAGTTAGGATCTCCAGCAAATTGGAGAAAACGCTACAGGTAAGAGAACAGAACTGTGGCAACATTAATTTCTTGAATTTGATCATTGCACTGTATTTATTTAGCTTTTAGGAAACACAGACTGGAGTATTTATGGGTAAGTAACATCTGCACTTAATGCTCAAATAGTTCAGTAACAAAGGTGTGTGTGTGTGTGTGTGTGTGTGTGTGTGTGTGTGTGATGCACAACCACACAACACAAGAAACACTATCCTTTAAAAATCCCTGTAGATTAGCCTGATTGAAAAGCCGAAGTGCCCCTTAACAACACAGCAGGGAGACAGCAAGCACATGAAGAGGCACCTCCTAGATGGGACCCAGGAGGAGAACATCCCCAGCATACACAGACATCCCCGAGGACAGTGCATTTCTCTCTCCAGAAGTGCCAAGAAGCCTGCTGTTCTCATGGACATCCGTGCACGCTCTCCGCCCCATCCCTGCTGCACCGCACTACTAAGGTTGTAGTCTACCATGTCTGGACAGCTTTCCGAAGCACAAAATTTTCTAAGTGGGGCTTCCTCTTCTCTGCTTGATCTCTGAAATGCCTCTCCTTGCAAATGAGTTATCCCTAGAACCTTAAACCTCAGCCAATGAAAAAAATCCCCCTAAGGAGAATCCCTTCCCACTTTCAAATGTTTATATAGCCCTTGATTCACCCCAATAAAAGGCAGGCACATGAGCTTAGTTGACTAAGAGAGCTGTTTTTGGTTTGTTTGTTTGTTTTTATTAAATTATTTCATTTATTTACATTCCAAATGTTGCTCCGCTTCCCAGTCCCCCCTCCCATAGTTCTTCACCTACTCCTACCTCTCCTTTGCCTCTGAGAGGGTGCTCCTCTAACCATCTCCACTCTGCTATCCATCCACTCCAACCTTATCACTCCCCCAGCATCCCCCTTCCCTGGGGCATCAAGTCTCTACAGGATTAGGCACATCCTCTCCCACTGAGGCCAGACAAGGCAGTCCTCTGCTATATATGAGCCTGGTGCCACAGACCAGCCCCATGTATGATCTTTGGTTGGTGGCTTAGTCTCCCGGGGCTCCCAGGGGTCTGGGTTAGTTGATACTGTTGTTCTTCTTATGGGGTTGCCCTCCCCTTCAGCAAGAGAGCTGTTTTTTTAAAAGAGCTGTAACACTGAAGAGCTATAACTCTGAAATCCTTGGAGACCTCCTTTCCTGCAGCATTCACTGCCAGATAGGGATCCTGTTGACACAACCATTCCTGACATCGCTTTCATTTTTTCCTGCCTGATGTGCTTCGAACCTCGGCCACTTCAGGGAAGAGGTGAACCTTGGAACTCAGCTCTGCCCCATCCTTCCCCACTTGGTGTGCAGCAGCATCCTGACATCCCGAGGGAAGAAATGGAAAAATGGAACCACACCTACCTGTTGAAGTCTCTAAAGTTGAGAAAATTGTTGTGAAATGAGAAAAAGACACTTGGCAGCCAATGTATATTCTTATCCAAGAGTTCAAGAGCAGAAGAAAGATTGCTTTTGTTGGACAGTCATTTGTCATTTAGATTACTATCCTGCTTCATTTCCCCCACCTTAAAAAAAAACTCTGGGGAAAAATAATTTCATATGTTTTTATATCAGCTTTATTAAGCCAAGAACTCAGCTGTAAATATTACAGACCATATAATCAATATATAATAGAGATGATGGTGGGAATCTTCCCACAATGTTGAATTTCCAGAACTTCCCTCTTCCTGTCCCAGATTTTGCTAAATTTCATGTAAGACTTTCTCCCATGGTATTTATGAGAGATGCTCTTTCAGATTGAACTTGATTCTCTTTGGAATGTTCGAAACTTCCCAGAGGTTATAGATGCTTCTTTCATTCTTTCAAAAGCTATAGGTCCTGTCACTAGAAACTCATGGAAGCCTGCATTCCCACACACCAGAACACATCCACCTTGATGCAAGCCAACCCTACTTCTAGTCTTTGAAGCAGAACTGAGTTCACTTTGCTGCTTTTCCCATAAGGTGGTATGCACATGTCTGATGGCAGTGACTAGTCAAACACCAGACCAATGCTAACTTTCCTCGAGTCCTGGCACTCCGCTTATGAATGAATTGCCCCGCCCTCAAAGAATGGGGATTTTGGAAGGTAGAGACTTGTGCTTGCATGTTCACTGCTGTGTGCTGACTGTCTAGATCAGTTTCATGCTTGTTGAATACATGGCCCTAGACCCTCAAATACTTACCACATAAACTGTTTTCAGATTCTTCTTTGTTTATGTTTTTTGTTTGTTTCTTTAAAAAGCCCTGGTCAACAGATTTTTGCATTCAATATAACATTTCCTCTTGTTTTCAATGCAGTATGGCTGTCTGTCTTAGTCAGGGTTTCTATTCCTGCACAAACGTCATGAACAAGCAGCAAGTTGGGGAGGAAAGGGTTTATTCAGCTTACATTTCCATACTGCTGTTGATCACCAAAGGATGCAGGACTGGAACTCAAGCGGGTCAGGGAGCAGGAGCTGATGCAGAAGCCATGGAGGGATGTTCTTTACTGGCTTGCTTCCCATGGCTTGCTCAGCCTGCTCTCTTATAGAACCAAGATTACCAGCCCAGAGATGGCACCACCCACAAGGGGTCCTCCCCCCTTGATCACTAATTGAGAAAATGCCTTACAGCTGGATCTCATGGAGGCATTTCCCCAACTGAGGCTCCTTTCTCTGTGATAACTCCAGCTGTGTCAAGTTGACACAAAGCTATCCAGTACAGTGCCCATTGCTTTCTTTTGGATCCCTTTCTTGTCAGAGTCACTGTCTCATCTAGCCATCTACCAACTGTCTGTCCATAGAAAATACAAATAATATTGAACTCTGGACTGGGCTAGGGATGGAGGGATAGAGAGGAGTCAAAAGCATTTAGAACAGAGAAGAAACCATGAAATCTTCCTGAAGTCTGGTAGGACTCCACTGCTAAAGACACCCTGTGCTGTTTTCAGGAGATAGGGAAATCAAGCTGAAATTGTATCGAAAGCTTGTACCTCACAGATGCTACCTGTGACGGCTTGACTGAGATTGTCCTCCACAGGCTTGAATGTCTGGATGCTGAGGTCCCAGTTAGTAGCAGTGTTTGGGAATGTGTAGGAGATGTGGCCTAGCTGGAGGAAGTACTTCACTGGGGCTGCCTTTGAGGTTTCAAAGCCCCTGTGCTGTTTTTAATTTGCTCTGTCTGCTTTGTTTTATCACAGGAGTAGAAAAGTGACTCCTATACTCCCATAGTGCTGGAAGGTGCTTTAAAGTTGCTGTGCATGAGCTGTTGTCTTACCCAGCATGCAACACTACTGAGAGGCTAGTCAAAATGCTCCCGCTGGTATAACAGCAGCAAGTCTGTGTTTTCAGGGATAACCAAGCACTCAGTTCTTAATTTGAGGTCCACTTCACTGGAGGGAATCTCCATCTGGTTCTGCTAACCTACTCAAAAGACCGTGGCTTGTGATATCAAAAGTCCTAGTGGGGAAAATATTAATACGATTTTGCTAACTAGATGTCTTGTGGCCATCAAATTACTTTCTAAAGAACCAAGTTTATACTGAAAGATTATTGTTGCTGTCAACTTTGATCAGAGAAGTTTCACTATGCAATGAGCGTCAGTGGCTACAAATTCTCATAATTGGCCAGTGTGATGAGAATAAATAAATGACAGCTTATAGGTGAACATTTGATCACTTGTATCCTATGTCTCAAGACACAGGGATGCTCACAATACAAGGGAATCCTAGTTTGTTTTCTCTCTCTCTCTCTCTCTCTCTCTCTCTCTCCTAACCCTCCCTCCCTCCCTCCCTCCCTTCCTTTCTTTAGATTTATTTACGCATGTGAGTACACTGTAGCTATACAGCTATGAAGGTAGTGAGCCTTCATGTGGTTGCGGGAATTGAATTTTTAGGACCTCTGCTTGCTCTGGTCAACCCCACTTGCTCTGGTTGGCCCAACTTGCTCAGTCCCTGTTTGCTCTGGTTCAAAGATTTATTTATTTATTATACATAAGTACACTGTAGCTGTCTTCAGACACACCTGAAGAGGGCGTCAGATCTCATTACAGGTGGTTGTGAGCCACCATGTGGCTGCTGGGATTTGAACTCAGGACCTTCAGAAGAGCAGTCAGTGCTCTCAACCGCTGAGCCATCTCGCCAGCCCCCATAGTTTGTTTTCTATAGCTATGATAAACCAACTTGGGAAGAGTTGGGTTTTTCTTTGGGGGGGGTGGCTTTTTTTTTTTTTTTAAGCTTACAGTCCATCATGAAAGGAAGGGAGAGAGGAACTCGAGGCAGGAACCTGGAGGCAGGAACTGGAACTGAGATTGCAGAGGGATTCCGTTTACTGGCTTGCATGGCTCAGTCAGCCTGTTTTTTAATACGATACAGGATCACCTGCCCGGGGAGGGGATGCCATCACCCACAGTGGGCTGGACCCTCTTACACTAGTCTCTAATCATGAGAACGTCAGACCTGCCTACAAGCTGATCTGATGAAAGCGTTTTCTTAGTTGAAGGTGTCTCCTCCCAGCTGACCCTGGCTCATGTCAAGTTGACAAAACAAAACAAAGTAAACAAAAATTAACCAGCACAAAGGAGAGGGAAAAATTTAAGAGTTAGAGGAAGGATGAAGGGTAGTGTGGAATGGATGGGTAGGAATAGACGGTGATTACCACACAAGATCCGTGTAAGCCTGAACCTGCCAACATCCTGTCATGGAGGGGGAGGAGCTCATGAAACCTCTCTGCTCCCTGAGGACTTTATATGCAGTTAATGGATGTCAAGGGAGGGAAAGATGTTTGCTTCAGTGGCATAGTCACTGGTAAGGTTCCCGAACTCCTGCAAACAATTCCTCCACTCTTTTATGAGCAACCCTAGTGTAACTCACCATGTCATCAAAAGACGAAAGAAATCATGTCAAAACCTTAGTAATATTAGTTGGGTAGAGGAAGTGGGTTCATGGATGTGGGAAGGGGCATGAGAGAGTGTGACCAGGAGTGAATATAATCGAAATGCATCATATAAATGTGAAAATATCGTAACAGGATCCAGTACATGTAACTAATATTTGCTAATAAAAAATCATTTGGAAACAAGAACAACCAAATTATAAATAATAAAACAAAGCAACAACCACCTGGAGCAACCATGTACAGACTTCCTGAAGTCATCAGGTAAGGTGTGAGTTTGTTTTTTAAAGAGGTCGGTAGTTTGAGAGACAGATAACCTATGCCTAGCCCAAAGGTAGGATACTGCAAATATGGTCATCCTAGCTAGGTTGGATCATTGAAAAAAGATGAATGGATATAGTTAATAGTAAAGCTTCTCCAGAAAAATAAAGCCAATAGTGTGTGTGTGTGCATGTGTGTGGTGTGTGTGTGTGTGTGTGTGTGTGTGTAGTCAAACCGCCATATGTACAGTTCAGCAATAACGCATTTAGCCAGCCATAGATCGTAAATGGATTTGAGTCTGCCATGATTGTGTCTGTACTGAACAAATGCACATTTTCCCTTTCTCTTCATCCCTTAAGGAACACAGCATGACAAATGTTTACAGGGCAGTTACATTTATTAAGTATTCTAAGTTACCTAGAGAAAATTTAAAGAATATGCAAATATATGAGGTTATATGTGAACATTATGCCATTTTATATAGGCCATGTGACGGAAGAGATTTGGATGTCTGAGAGAGATCTCAACTGATCGATTCTTAGGAATGGGTTCATACGATCATGGAGGATGATGCATCCGAGCTCTGCAGGGTTTGCTGCTGAAACCAGATAGGTCAGGAGCTAAATGTGAGGGGTCCAAGGAAACGACAGCTGGGTCGTGGGAGTTTGTCCCTGGGCAGGCTGGGAGTTAGCTGTCAGAGAACCAAGGAAACAGCACAGATCTTGGTAGCTGTCTCCTGATAGTAAGAACTCCGCTTGGGTGTGTGTGTGTGTTAAATACACCACCTTCTGTTCTTTGTTCTATATAAATAATCGAGTCACTTGGGCACTTCCCTCCATTGACACACACACACACACACACACACACACACACACACACACACACACACACACATGCACATTATGATCTTCCTTGCAGCTTCCAAGACTACCATGGGAAGAGTTACCCTGCAAAGGAAGGTTTGGTCTCCCATGATTTGGGACAGAAAAGAGGTCATCTTACCCCCATGAATGTAACATCCACTTCATAAGTATTTATAAACCTCCAGTGTTTGACCTATAGGGCGGCTCCCTCCTTTGGGATGGTATACTCCATTCTCTGTTTGGAGTATACATATTACTGTGCTTTGTTAAATAAATGCCTGCTTAAATTGTCTGTACCTCTTCCTCGAATCCTTTGCTTGAAGAAGACAAGAACTGGGAAGAGAACCTTTCACCTGGTAACATCAGTGGCTGGATGGAGACTCAGAGATCCAGTCCAAAGGGAGAATTCTCTCTCCCTTAGGGGAGGTCAGGTTTTTTTCCCATTAGGGCATTCAATTGGCTGAACGAGGTTCTCAAACTTGTAGAAGGTTAGATGCAAATGTTAACTTTATCAAAAAGTATCTTCAAAGAAGCATCTAAAAGTTTGACTTGTTACGGCCTATGTGAGTTAACAGAGTAGATTAACTCTCGCAAGCTGCTTCGAAAACGTCACTCAAAACAGGTCCATGAAGGCCACATTCTCATCCCATGCCTGGCCTCCCTGGCACTTCATTCCCGTGTTTTCTCTCATTACTGGTTCATCTTGGGATCCTTTATCAACCTTGCATCTCTCACCGCTGGAAAAGGTGTACTCATCTTTCACAGTTCAGATCAAATGTTAGCTCAGAGACACTTCAATGCCGCACTCCAGTCAGAAGGCTTCCTTCCTTCCGGTCCCTCTATGCTGGGCTAGTTTGCATTCTTACATTGCCTCCCTTGTACACCAAACTGCAGATCATCAGCATGGGTTTAAAAGTATAATGGGATCTCCTGAAGGTGGCAGTTGGAGGGAACTACTGACCCCAAAGAACAGGGGGAAGACATTAAAATTGTGAGAACTTAGAAGCTCAAAAATGGGTTCCATGAAGCTGAATGACCTATAGAAATGGCTACCGTTGGTCTGGTTCT
Source organism: Mus pahari (assembly GCF_900095145.1). Taxonomy (NCBI): domain Eukaryota; kingdom Metazoa; phylum Chordata; class Mammalia; order Rodentia; family Muridae; genus Mus; species Mus pahari. The sequence goes on along the minus strand of NC_034602.1, from coordinate 38,049,968 downwards.
GGTTTGCCCAGCCTTGCTGGATGGGCCACACGAACCAGAGACCCTGACCTAGAAAGAGTGGGCATCAAGATGTTGAACACACCTTACCTGTCACAAGTATCTAGAGGTGGGAAATTGTAAAGATATTTTGCTTTGCTTTGCTAGCATGGATATATACTTTGTTAGTATGGATATGTATCTTCTGTATTTTCTTCTGTCTTTGCATAGCTTCTACAATAATTGAAGTAAGAGCTTATATTATTTAAAAATAATATAGATTATAGTACTGGACTTACTAAATTTCATTCCTCACCTCACCCATTTCATATAACGCATCTGTACCTTGGTTTTCCCATCTGTCAAGTGAAGCTAGAATGGCACTGGCTACTTGGGAATATCAAGAGGATCTAGCCAGTTAACAAGTGGGAAAGTCTTAAAAGAGTGCTCTGGGCTATTCTCAGAGTGCTTGCTTTGTGTAGGCAAAGTATCATCGGCATCATCAGGAACCCCGTGCCCCCCCTCCCCAAAAAGTTAAGCAATCAAGTCAGTGTCCAACACATGGTAGCTGCATAGAAACTCACACTTATTCTGTTCTTTGATGCTTGATTTCTGTGTCATGTGAATACATTATTACTTTTCAAGGGCAGAGACATGATCATCATGGTTTTCTTTGCACACCTCCAATACTATAGAGAACAGAGCAAGGTCCTACTGAATCTTAATGGGGTATATATAACTTATTTGCAGAGAGCCATGCTTGATGCACCACCTGCTGCACCGCTGGAACAACAGAGCATGCAACATTGTTATTACCTCCACTTTTGACAGATGGGGGAACTGAGAATTAGTGAGTGAGTTGTCTGGTGTCAGACACAGCTGACGAGTTCAGGAGTCTCCAGTTCATCTCCAAGGGCATCAAAAGGAAGCACAAGTACCCTGGTCATCAGGAGAGGTTTTTTCCTTTCTGGCCCAACCACCCCTTTAGTCCCTCCATAGCCTTCTTTTTACTACCAAGAATGGGGACATTGTGGAATGAGAAAGCTGGAAAATGCAAACCTGTTTCCCATTGACGTCATGAGGTGTATGCAGGAGTCAGTTATCAGTATAAGATGTCCTCCGGGGTAACTGTGGCCTCTTCCATTTTAGTCTTGATTTCTGGAAGGGGAATTTGACTGATTGCCACCACAACCAAGTTTGCTGCGTGGGCTGCGGCGCTGGCCACGCAGATCCAAAATGATTCTTCATACTGTTCTTCCACCACTACAAACCGAAAGAGCCTCTCCTGGAAGTTGGCGATCCTTTCCGTCAGGTCGTGAAATTTCACCGCAGCCATGAAGCTGCCGATGGCTAGTGCCACGACTCCCCCTGAAACCCAAAACATATTTACTATATGTCTTTGCAGGTATAAGGTCTCTACTGAGGTGGCACTTCTATGCCATGTGAAAGAAAATCGTTTTTTTGTTTGTTTGTTTGTTTTTGTTTTGTTTTGTTTTTTGAGACAGGGTTTCTCTGTGTAGCCCTGACTGTAGACCAGGCTGGCCTCGAACTCAGAAATCCTCCTGCCTCTGCCTCCCAAGTGCTGGGATTAAAGGTGTGTGCCACCTATCACACGAGATGCACTTAGACACCGTGATTTCACATAGCCAAGCTGTAATCCCGGCAGAAGCTCTGTGATATTCACTGGGAAAAGTCTTGTATGACAAGGCTATCTAAGATGGAACTCGCTGTGAGACTCCTTGGCCGGAGAGATCTGAGCTGAATATTCTCATGGCAAATTTTGCCTGTGTGACTCTTCTCTGATCTGTTCCTTTACTTACGAGATGTTCTTGATAGCTAGAGGTGCGAGCATCCAGGCGTGAAGGTTCACTAGGAGTTCATCCTTTGAACTACAGCACTGGCCATGATTGCCTTTAAGAAGATCCCCTGCTTTGCTTTTGATTAATTATACATTTATTATTTAAATACATTGGAATAATAACCTCCCAACAATATATATATTCATATGGCTATAAATGTGTGGATAAAGAGGGTTTTGACACTCTGGCATGAAAAGCATCAGTTACCAGTTTTAAAGTGTGCCCGAAGACTCTCAGTAGAAGGAAGTTAGGTGATAAGGATCACAGATGGATAGTCATCAATGGAGCTTAGACCCAGGGACCTTAACTGAATGTTCCTGCGAACTTTTGAACCTTTGAAAGTTTATCTTTAATTATGGATGTAATTACGGATGTTCTGATTAAGAGATGTGATGTTCTGTACCTGTTCTTCGAAGTCTTTGCCTGATTGATTTTGTATTTTCCTGTGCCAGAAAATTTAGTTAATTGCCAGTTTTTCTGTATATAACTGCCTGCCTTTGAACAGTAAAACGCATTCAGACGCATATAGCTTTACTGTGTGTGTGTCTGTCTGTCATTTCGCACCGTGACCAGTGCCTTCCTGCATACCAAAAGACCCTGCTTCCCCCACGGGTGTGTGCTTTGACTGAGTCGGTCCGTGGCACCACCACTGCCTCCAATTGGGTTTTAAGAACTGGTTGAGCATCATACATTTGAATTCGAGATTAAAAGCCGTGGATAATTGACACAGTGTGAAAGGCAAGAGTGTGGGTTTTCTGAGAATAAGAATGACGACTGATTGACTTGCATCTACCTGTCTCTCACCTCTCTTATCCAGCAGTATCCCCGTTAGAAGGCCACTCTCTAGGCACCTGTACCTCTGTGTAGATGGTGAGTTGCAGGGTGAGGTTCACACTCTGGCTCACTGTTCTATGGAAGGTGGGAAGTAGCAAGGGAACTTGGGAATTCCGTTTATCTCCCTAGCAACTGAGGAAAACTTTGAAGTTGTTGGGTAGGTCTGTTCCCCCCCATTTTGATTTAAATTGATAACCAAAAAAGACATGTTGGATTGAGTCTGGTAGTGCATGTCTGTCATGGCAAGGCTTGTGATACTAAGACAGGAGGATGGCAAATCTGAGGACAGTTGACCTATGTAAAAAGAATCAGACAGAAAAAAAGAGAGGCTGGTCAAAGTGGTATCCAGATCTCTCTCTCTCTCTCTCTCTCTCTCTCTCTCTCTCTCTCTCTCTCTCTGTTTGAGAGTAGCTTGTAGCTTGATCTATAGAGAGAGTTCCAGGTCATCCAGGTGGTGAGACCCTGTCTTGAAAAAAACAAAACAAAACAAAAACCCATTCTTAGCTGTGTGTTTAGGCTCAGACCTGAATGTTAACGCTTGGGAGACTGAAATATGAGTGTGGCCTTGAACTGGCAGTGATGGTGGGATACAGGGTAAGACCTTGTCTTTAAAAAAATAACAGTATGACCAGACATAGCCTTTGTGTTTTTAAAAGGTTGTTACATAGTCACTAAAGAAAACTTGAACAACAGAGACAACTATAAGCACCAGAAATTCAAACTTTGTTTCACCCTGAAGGCCAGACATACTTTGTACACATTAGTATATTTCTTTTCATTTCATTCTTTTTAATACAATTTAAAGTTCTCTTAATTAAAATTTAAATTTGGTTTCTTTTTCCCTTCACAGAGACATTTTCCTGTTTTGTTAAACATCCCATAAAGGCATGACTTTAAAAACATGTACACTATCTTATTCTTGAGCCTTACCTACTTCTTTGAAGGATGGCCTAGCTTCTAGGACTCTAGATAATATGAACGGCTGCTGCAAATCTTGTATCCTATGTATCTCTGTATTCCCTTCCTTCCATTTTCTTTCTATAAGCAAGGAATCTCTGGAATTCTAAACCCCATTTATCTCCCTAGCAATTAAAAAAAGCTTTGAATTCCTATATGGGATTCTTAAATAAAAGAATCTAAAAACATAAAAGTCTATCTACATCTTTACTTTTTTTTGACAATGTTTCCTCTGACCATCTATTTGTTACAATCTCATCAGTGAAGTTAGGGCAGTGGTTCTCAACCTTCCTAACACTGACCCGATAATACAGTTCCTCATGCTATGATGACCTCCAACCATAAAATTATTTTATTGCTACTTCATAACTGTAATTTTGTAACCGTCATGAATCATGTAAGTACATGATATGCAGGATATCTAAAATATGACCCCCCCAAAGGGGTTTCAACCCACAGGTTGAGAACTCCTGAATTAAGAGAGTCTCTGAGGAAGGACATGCATGGAAATAAGTATTTATTTAGCGAGTAGAATACTTTTTATGCTGAGAGTCTGCACAGATAAAAGACACCTGCAATCCTGGTGACCTTTGTGCACAAAGGCAGATACAGAACAGCTGATGCACTGTAATATATATGTTATCAAACCAGCACCCGCCTTTATACTTTATCGTCCTCTTAGACAAAGCAAAGCACGGGAGAGGTTGTTACCACACTGGAACCTTGACCATCCAATATGGGTTTTTTGAGAGAGTTCTGTTTTCATGGGCTTTTGTTATTTTCATTATAGATGATTTATTAAGTACAAAATTAAAGGTAAATTCTTTGCTAATTATTATTAATAAATTATTAGCTAATCAATATGAACACATACTGATATACTGCCCCTTTCAGCAGAGAAAACATTCATTTCCACCAAGGTTATGGACCCAGAGAGATGCATAGGAAGGGGTGGAGCATAAATATTTTAATTTCTTCCTACTTTACACCCAACTACTTATGTTTCAGTGCTTGATGGCCTTGGAGGCCATTGAGGTGGACCCTTCCTTTGTCGTCAGTTTTGGACGTCCCCTCTCCTGGTTGTCTTTGCACCTCTGTCTTCTGTCTCCCTAGTAGCACTGGAAAGGGAAGATTCTAAATGGCTTAGCATCTAAATGGCCATATGGGCTGAGGTACTCAGTTGAGACCCGTTAAGGGAAAGCCACTTTTTTTCTGATCAAAAGAATAGAATTTAAGTTCTACCTCTGGCCCTGGGTGGAGATCTGTCATTCTAAATTACCCCCGAACATTACATTTTAGTGTCCCTTCAGGCGAGGAGTTATCCTGCCAGGCCTCTCAGTGATCCGATTAGATGTCCACCCTTCCATGTCCCTTAGGAAAACTGACTTCTGTGAGAATCTGCTACTGGGATGGAAGAAGTAATTGTCTCCTTAATTAGATCATTCTCTTACCTTTCCCCAAAGCCTGTGTGTGTGTGTGTGTGTGTGTGTGTGTGTGTGTGTGTGTGTGTGTGTGTAGTCACTTACGCAGCCTGCCCACCCTGCTGAAAATGTAACCTTTCCCCCCTCTTTTCACTGTTTGGATACTGACCACTGCCAAAGGCCTGAGCATTCTTGCCAGGACACCTTGGGCTATCTCCGTCATTCTCTGAAGGTCCCCCTTGGACCACACAGCTTACTGACCTCCATGGCTGAAGCTGCTTCCTTGGTATCATGGACTTTCCCTTCTCCATCTCCCACCTCCTGGCAGCTGCCAAGGTTTACAGCTTGTCTGCTCTCTCATTTTTTCTCTTCCAGACCACAATAAAAGTGCCCTTTAGCTTCCTTCTGAGTCTGTTCTTAAATTCTTTCATTAACAAGATTAAGAACTCCCCCAAAGAACTCCCAGATTCCCTGGTTAACACTTGGGAGCCCAGCCTAATGGCGTGGACACCAGTTTCTCTCTCTTGGGGACTTCTTACCTGCGAGGACATTCCAAAGGCAGATGCCACCAGGGCCATTGACTGCTCTGTAGGGGACCTGAATGATGTTGAGAATAGCAAAACCCATGCTGACCAGAGCCAGGGCCAAGGCCAGGAAGAGGAGCATGAGAATCGTGACGTGGAGGCCGGCATTGAGCTCCTTCACCAGATGTGGGAAAACTGCAGAGAGAAATGATATTTCAAGGTCAGAGTGTGGCTCCTTTCACAAATGCCAGAACTTGCATAGCCCAAGGTAAGTAAGTAGAGGGTGAGAGCAAGACACAAGAATGCTCAGTGTTCAAAAACCAAGAGACTTCCTGACAGGTCCTCGGACCCTAGAGCTGCCACTTGTTAGCTGACCAGCAATCTTCTCTGTCTTGGAGTGGACACAAACTCTGGATGTGCCTCACAGTTGACATTACACTGACCCTGCAGTTCTGGGATCTGATGTCGACTGCTGCACTTCCCACAAGCCCAAGGCATTGGCTTGGCAGAGTAAATGTTATTGTCACCAAATATCAAGAACACATAATACTCTCCTTGTGTACTACTTCATGAAAATATTGATTTTCCATATGAATGTAGCAGGAAGGTTTAGTGAAATACTCATTTGTGTTTTGTTTCTCTATGCTTGCCTCTGGTGCTAGTAGAGAAAATGACATGATGTACTAAGAATATTTCAAAGACTGCCCAGGACAATCTGTTCTCAGAAATGGCATCTGTAGGTATTGCTGTCATTAGTCTTTACTCTCTAACTTGGGAAAGGCATGTGGCCTCTCAGAGCCTCCTGTCGTTGCCAGTACATCTAGTAATGGTTGTGTGGGATACAGTTTTGCTGAGCACAGTTATGGGTTGAGTGAGCTCGTTAGGGTCATCACTTCATTCAGTGTTTGTGATAAGGCATCTGGTAGCGGTTCCCAGCTCCCTTCACCCACAAGCTTGACGATATGAAGTTCATTGTCTTTGGGCAAGGCAACCCTGAACCCTACATAAAATTACAGGCCCATGCATGATGTGGTATCAAGAGTTTAAGGTCAGCTCTTAATGATTCTATATGGGAAAGTTAAAAGGATAAATACTAAAGAATCCCTGAGCACACTCCAAGGTTGGCATCCCTCAAGCCTGAGAACCAGAGTCTATTTTGACCATTTTAGACAGGGTCTCATCATATAGCTCTAGCTGGCCTGGGATTGGCTGTGTAGACCACGCTGGCCTTGAACTCACAAAGATTCACCTGCGTCTGCCTCCTGAGTGCTGGAATTAAAGCATGCACCACCACACTGGGCAGGAGTGAGAGATTTAGTTCTCACTCCTGTACTGAGTCCTCCCCATCCATCTGTTTCCAGCCACTGCCCACACTTACATCCTAGGTTCTGAGTCAACTTTCTTTCCAGTTCTGTTTCCATTTGTCACTATCTCTGCACAGTCATTCCCATGACTTTGGAAACTTTGTCCAGGAAAATGGGCTCCTTTCCAAGGAGTTTGCCTTTCTCAGGCATGTCACTCCTTTTGTTTCCATCCCAACTCCCTCCTCTCGGAGACCCAACACCCACTTTTCAAACCCTGAGCCTCTTGTTAGTCCAGATACAGTAGCTTATACCTACTTGCCTGTCCCATCCTCCCCTTTTCTTGATCCTGAGGTCCCGAAGACACGACTAGCACCGCAACCCTCACTAAATCCTGAAAATCCCAATCAGTCACTCACATGATTGGCAAAGTTCAAAACTCCTCGTTGACGGCGGTGTAGGAGAAAGGCACTCTGGACTCATGTAGGGATGCTTATTCCTACCTCCCCATTAAAAAGCAACTTGATCAAGGGCAACATCAGGGCAATTTCATTGGTCGTTATTGTTCAGACCAATGTATTCAGTTGAGTATATAAACTGGCTATTCATAACAATAGCAGAAGTTTGAAGATAGAGTAATTCCTTCAATCAACAAACTGGCTGAATATATTTAGGTACTATATCCCAATGCAGACTTCAGAAAGAACCAGCCATGAGCACATGATAATACAAACCTATATTTGGAGTTGACGAAATGAGAAATTGAGAGTAAGGAGGTAAAGAGAACCCAACTCAAGCCCGGCGTTGAAGTGTCTTGATTTCGCGTACAGTCTATTAGTATACAGTGAATCTTTCTAACTCTCACACTCATAGATGGTTCTTCTAGCTCAGGACCCCCCCCCCATGGCTTTGATTACCTTTTATATATTACCACTTAGAACTTCAGGTGTTTCTTTGGGAGTTTCAATGCAACAGCCCTTTCCATTAGTTTTTGAGAGGAACTCTACATTGGACTCTGTTGTACAGTACAGTGCCCAGAAAGCTGTGGCTCACTCACTCTTCTTGTGTGTTTGTCCTACTACCAAGAGTTTTAGGCATCTCTAACATAATGAAATTGGAGTTTAGCTTGTAGCTTGGAATCCACAGCTATGAGTACAGCTGGTCCATGGCTCCATTGATAATCAGGTATAAGCTCTGTGCAGGCAAATCATACACATTCCTTCTTTTGCCTCTCTCTCTGACTCTGTCTCAGTCCGCCCCCCCTCTGTGTGTGTGTACACATGAGTGTGTACATGTATGTGCTCGTGCATATGGAGGCCAGAGGTCAGCCTCAGGTTGTGCCTCAGATGCTCTCCACCTTGTTTTTTGAGAGTCTGTCCCTGGGACCCAGGGCTCTCCTATTTAGTCCATGCTTGCTGGCTAACCAGCCTTAGGGACCCTCGCATCTGTAGGACCCCAGCACTAAGATTACAAAGAGGCATGCCACCATACCTGACTTTTTACATAGGTGGTGGGGACAGAACTGATCATGACTGCATGTGCTGACTGAGCTCCTCAGGTCACCCTCTTGCATTCTTACAGATGAAAAAACCGAGGCCCAGGTGAGTTAAATAGTTTAGCCAAGACCACACAGCCAGGAAGTAATGCCTTAACTATTCTGCTAAAGGGCTGGCCGGAGAGAAATCAGAAACCTTAGATAAACAAGAGTTTAAAAGTTTAATCACAATGCAGTTCAAATTCTAGAGGGCTCACTTTGACTTTAAACTCTTTTTTTTTCTTACATATGGAAGTGATATCTTGCTTGAATATCAGAACTGGTTATGCTACCAACATCTAAAGCTTAGATGGTTTGTTTCTTCCTGATTCCAGGGACTTATGATCGTTTGCTCTGGCGAGATATATAAACGGGCAAGGAATTGGGAGTCTACCCAGGTTTGAGCACTTAGGGGAATGCTTCTGGGGTAAGCTATAGGGAGGGGCTGTAGATCTAAAACTGCAGCATACTACGTGTTAGGCACATCCACAGAATCCTCCATGTCTTGGTTTCTCTGTTTCCCATCTTTTCCTTTAATAAAATGTTATGATAAAATCAGGACAGAGGAAATGAACCACAGAGGTGGCTTCAGAGAGGAATGTGTCATGTCTCTAGTAACTAGAGTCTAATTCAAGTATGCTTCATGACTCTTTTGCCACACAGCAGCCTTCTCTGGGCAGGCCCTGGTCTTCTCCATTCATCCCTCTCCTGGTGGTGCCTGGCTTGTATCTACTGAACAGTACACCCAAAGGCCTGCACGTCATTACTTAATTTAATGTTTGTTGCTTTCTTTCTGCAGCCACTCAGACATTACTTATTTCAGATGTTCTAGATATAAAAAGGACCTCAGTGGTTGGTGGTGGCAATTTTCTTGGTTTTCCCATGACTAATGTGGGAGTTGAGTCTCTCAGATGAATCTCCAGGTAAGGCAAGCAGTTGCATGTAAATGAGACTCAAGAAAAACCTCCCTATTATAAGGTTTATAATGTGCTTGCACAAACTTCTCTCTGATGATTTGCGTACAGCCTTGAGAGCAGGGATCTGTAGACCTTCAGAAAGTGGGAAATTCTGTTAAGGGTGGGAGATGCTAATATACCCCATAGCTACTTCGAGTTTACATTGTACTGGGCTTGAGAGCTGTGACCCTGAAAGAGAGGTAGTAAGACATACAATGTCCTTAAACTACAGCATGCAAAGTGAGCTGGTTACAGGAAGAAGCTGCCTCAGGCTTCCTGAGACCTTTCAAGCATGGCTTCTTCCAAGGTACTGGTGAATGAACACTTACTACCTCCTCTGGGATGACCAGAGGGTAGCTGAAAAGAGCTTTCTCAAATATCGCCGAAAATGAAATACCTTCTATACATCTCACACAGCTGTGATGCTTAAGACCATACTAGGGGAAGCAAGGATGTGGATATCTTTCTTAGAAGGAAGGAGCAGGAAAGAAAGAGACATTTGAATTTTCCTAAAGGGCAAACAGAAGGTACTCATTGTCACAGCTCCCACTAGAAGCGGCTTAATTTCTGGGAGCTGAGGGTGGCAGGGCTTTACCGTTCAGGTACCAGTAGCACGTTAAAGGACCACAGACACGTGGCTGCCCTGCCATCCTCCGACATATTAAACTTTTGTAAATGTCCAATAGATGTACAGCAGAGCACACATAAAGTACCATCATCATCATGGTCTCCTTTTAACATATCCTTTTCTTTATTTGTTTGTGTCATTATTTTTCAGTTTAGACGTGTGTGTGTGTGTGTGTGTGTGTGTGTGTGTGTGTGTATAGTTTGCATATCGGTGTGTGGACTTTCAGAGACCAGAGGTAGACATTGGATATCTTACTATATCAATCTTTGGCTTACTACTTAGAAACAGGGTCTCTCACTGAAGTCAGAATCTGTCTGTCTCCATTCTCGACAGCTCTGGAGTCCCAGGCATGCACGCGACCATGCCTGAGCCACCCCGCCAGCCTCCTCCGCTGTGGGAATGATGAAGTTATTTCCCCAATACTTAAGCTCCATTTTAATCACTGGTGAATAGAAATATACTCAGATTGTTTTCTCAATAAACATAATAAATGTGTATTTCCTTTCTATATAGATATGAAGACCATTTATATTTTGTAGTCAAGGAGTACGATGTTCTATTTTTATGTATTTAATGAGATATATGCCCTGGCCAGGTTTTTAAACATTGCCAGAGTTTTTGAGGCACAAAAAAGCAAGCAATGGGTAAGATTTCTGATCCCCATGTGCTAAGAAGCCATCGACTAGCTATAGTTTTATTGGACTCTACTCCTACTAGTGATCTATCCGCTTGATTCCAAGGGCGGCCGAATATTGTTTTGCTTGTTTTGTTTTCTCTTTCCCAACCCTTTTTTGGACTCCTGCCTTAAGGCTTCATGGGACGACTCTGTTTACCTTCTGAGGAGCTCTGAACGCAGGCCAACGCTGCTGGCTGCTCACCTTTAAGCCATCAAGTGCCTTCCCCAGCCTCCCTGCCAGAAAATGTGTCAGCTTCTCAGTGCTCCCAGAGAAGTCCCTCCGACATTCCTCGGGCTACGAAGCTTTCAGACACATGCTTGTGGGAGGAGTTACCATGCTTCCTGGAGGTTCCCTTCCGCAGGCTGTCTGCGCCTGTACACTATTGCGATCAGGTTAAGACTATCAGAATAGTGGCATGGGTCTGGCATCTATTTTCCTGCAAGAACGAGTGACTCCAGGTGAATTATGCAACTTCCCAAGACTCAATGTACTCTGCTGAAAAATGGGCACATTCACCATGCTTCCCTTGAAAGTGTGTGGGAGAAACTTAAACGAATCAGGCAATGTGCAGCTTCTAGTGGGATGCCTGACACATGAGCACGTGATATTTTACTAGTTACTATTACTAGAAGTAAACTACAAAATGCACAAATTCCTATTTCTCGTATTTTTATCTCTTTTAGAAAAGAAAGTTCTCATTGCATCGCTGTATAGGAGATGTTGGCTGCCCCATAGACTTTGTTGTTATGTCTTACACAGGCAATACTAAGTAGCCTGTGAAACAAAAAGTGCACACACATCAGTTTACACACCCCAAATATACTCACTTGTAAACTGGGACTGGCGTCCCCCAAGTCCACATTGCCGCACCTTGCATCCTCGGAAGAGCCCGTAGTAAATGTCCCCGATGAATTTGACCAGTTCCGGGTCTGTGGCATTGACCAAATCCACTCCAGTCTGACACAAGATTTTCCCGCTCAACCAATGAGGCAGAGATAAGGCGACGATGATCAGAAGGAAGGACGAGAAACTGAGTAGAGATGCCAGCCCGTACCACACCTTTTTGAACCATCCAGGCATGCTAATGAGTGCAAATCATCCCCCAGGGCTCTGGGCAACAGTTGGACAAGTGGACATCTTTCAGGCAGTCTGTGATAGCCTGCTCCATACACGCTAGCTCATCCTCCCTCAGTGCCTGACTCCTCAGCTTCTGTTTACTCCACGCACATCCCCAGGCTCTGCAGACAACCTTCTGCTTGCTTGATATAGCAGAGTGTGTTACCCAAGGAAGTAACCCTATATCTCTCAACAGACTAGGGTTTCAGCAGAGGCTTTAATTGTTCCTCCGTTCAAGTATTTAAGTAATCCTGCTGTGGACATCCTAATGACCAGAGAGTTGCTATCAAGCAAAATCATGTAGAACTTCTGACAAAGAATGATAAGTAGACTTTGAAAAACTGCGTGCCAGAAACAAAACAGAAACGGACCCATTAACGCTCACGTGTGTTAGCAACAATATGGGGATCAAATGTCGATCTCTTCCAGGCGTGCCCTGGCATTTCTTTCTCTAAAATGTCACTGCTGTCAGTGTCCCTGGAACTGTTACTAATACTGTGAACTGACCTCAGTTCGTAAGACTTAAATTGGCATGTATGAATTAAAACTGTATGGATTAAATGTATGAATTAAATATGTATATATTGCTGGCTGAACTATAACATAAAATCTATTGGTTGTGGCTGCAGGGCCATCCTCTCTCCTGATTTCACTTTTCCATGGCATCTGACACGAGTCAGACACTTTTATTTATTTTTGTCTTGATGGATTCTCCCTATGCCTCTTGGACCTTGAATTTGTAGTCCTCCAACCTCAGCTTCCTGGGTGTTGGGATTAGGGAGTGAGGCTCTTGTCTGGTTGAAAAGTTATCATCTAAAACTCAAGATCTATCCATCTATGTATCATCTATCTATCTATGCGCATTTCTATGTATTCATCTATGCATCATCTATCTATGTACATCTCTATGTATTCATCTATGCATCTATCTATCTATCTATCTATCCAGCTTTTTATGTATGTATCTATATCTATATCTATCTGTGTATATATGTATATCTATCATCTATCTGTGTATTATGCATGTATGAATGTATGTATCTCTATCTATCTATCTATCTATCTATCTATCTATCTATCTATCTATCTATCTATGTGTGTGTATGTATGTACCTACATCTATCTATCTCATTGGTGACTTCATACATGCATATAATGTTACTTTGATCATACACTTCATCCCTTTCCCATTCTTATTCCCTTCCCACTTCCTCTGGATCCCTTATTTCCAGCAAGCCCCCTGGTCTCTTTCTATAATCTGTAGACCCCGGGAATGAAATTTTTCTATTCTCCATCTTATACTTAGGCTTTTAGAATTGTGACCTTCACTGTCTTGCTGAATGTAGGGTCCTGTGAGACTGGCAAAAGCCACTCTGTGAAAACCTTGGGGAGCAAAACTGGGTAAAAGCAGCACAGTAAACTCTCCAGCGTTGTCATCAATCTCGGGAGGGGCTTCTCAAGTTTCATTGTTGGTGAGCGGGAACCTTGAGATTCTCTCCTGGAGACTTGTGAGCATGTTATAGGAGTGACACAATTCCCACTAGCGAGGGGACTCGCTACAGTGGCCTCTCCATAAGGGAAATAAAGAACAGCATTTCTGAAGCTTGTTTGGGGGGCTCTACCAGATATAAAAGACTTTAGCATATAATTTAGCATCTCTGATGCTCCAGTGACCACGTGGGCCATTGTTTTCCTTATGGGCAAAGCAATGCGGATGCTGGGCTGGAATGCAGGTCTTCCAAGTATGGCAGTTCACCTTTCCCACAGTGGCCTGGAAATAGAAAATGTTTATTTGCCAATAAATGAGACAGTACACACAAGAGCCCTGGAAGACTGCCGGGCACATTAATTCATGGCAAATAATGTTAGCTGGCATTCTTATTTTAACTCTCGGAATGTCTTTAGAGGATAGGATATACTTAATGCCTTGGATCTGAATTAAATGATGAACTTATACCAAATTTTGATGTTTTGAGGTTTTCAGAAGAATTCTGGGGGGTAACACCTGAGTTCTAGCAAGCTCATGCCATACTGACTGAAGTGGTGGTCAAGAGGACCTCTTAATTATCGAAGACCTGGTTCAGGGTTGGTCTCCTTAGGCAGGTGTCTGCGACTCCCAGCTTTGGTTTTTACAGCCAGCCCTAGGATTGTTGTGTACAGCAAAGTGAACTTGCACACACAGATTGTGTGAAGCAGTGCCTGACCTGTAGAGGGCACTGTACCTTTCTCTCTCCTCGGACTTCTCAACAATTCTACCTTGGATAGCACAGGTCCCGACAGTGGAAATTTGTGCCCCTACCAGACCAAAGGCTGTTGTGCTATATACTAATATTATTTTAAATATAGTAGTAGCTCTTCTTCGTATTCTTTCTTTTAAAGGTACTAATTCCAGTAATGGAAAGGTTTAAACTTCAGAGCACTACAAATTTTGCATCACTGTTTTGGCAGATTTTCACTTTTAAATGTGACCCCGTTTACACAGTTGTCTTCCTTTTGAACAAATGGAACAGACTTCTAAAATGCTCAGTGAATTTTAATAACCAGTATTGATAAGGCTAATAGCTGTGCACTACTGGATGTACCTTTTACACTCTTTTCTCCACCTCTAGGCACAGCCTATTATTCACATTTTATTTGCTAGAAAACCGAGGCACAGCACAAAACAATTGAAGGCGCTTAGGCCATACAGCTGTTAGACAATGGGGTCAAAGTTCATGTCTTTCTTGGGAGTTAAAATACTGTGGTGTTTGTATCTGTAATTTCTTTCACTAATTTGAGCCCAGCAGCTTCTGCTCGAATAAACCCTTGCTTCTGGCTGCGTGGTGGCGCTCCCGAGAGCTCCCTGCCTGAGGGCGGAACTTTGCAGCGGTCCGCGCCCTAGGTAGGGTTCACCGCGCTGCAGAGAGCGTGCGGTGCGCCAACTGGGCTACAAGAGGAGGCGGGGCGGGTGGGCAGGGCACAGCTTCGAGCACGCGCCTAGGTTGCTACACTCCTATTGGCTTCAGGGCGGTGAAGGCGGGGCAGATGGGCGGGGCGCAGTAGAGAGCGTGTGTCTCGCAGCCTTGTTTCCGAAGGTCCACAGAAGGAAGGCGTGGTTTACTGTATCTTAGCCTTAGGGCGGGGAGGGTAGGCGGGGCACAGTCGGGATCATGCGTTCCGGCTTTCGCGCTTCTATTGGCCGAAGCAGGAGGCGTGGCCCCGCAATGTCTCCGTCTCCGCCTCGGGGCGGAGCTTTGGGGGCGGGGCACAGACAGGGGCGGGTGTTCTGGGCAACCTTCCTGAGTTCCTCCCAGGGAAGCGGCGAGCCTCCGAGTGCGTTTGGGCTCCGCGTTCTGTACCGCGGGAGTCTGTCAAGAGCAGGATGGCGGCTTCAGGCGAGGCGCGCCGGGTGCTGGTGTACGGCGGCAGGGGCGCTCTGGGCTCGCGCTGCGTACAGGCCTTCCGGGCCCGCAACTGGGTAACACTGCGAGACGGCCGCTGCCAGCGGCGGACTCTAGGAGTAGCGGGGGGGATCGGGGACTGCCGGCCAAGTGCACGCGTGATTAGGCTGCACGCGCACGCACCGGTCTGCTCTGGGCCACAGGTGCCTGGCCTTTGCCCTGCAAAGAGCGTGGGGTGTGGGTGCTCCCGAGGCCTCCTCCAAGCCCGGAAGGTCCAGCGTGACTTGGGAGGGAAGTGAGCGAACTGGGAGGGGAAAGGCAGAATGAAGACTCTGGAATTGGGCTGCCCTAAGTTACTAGCCGAGTGACCTTGAATTGATTTCCCCAATGCCCGCTAGCCTCAGTTCCCTTGTAAAATAAAATGGCAATAACGTTCCTGTTTATTCTTGGGCCAATCGTGGTGAATAAATGAGATAGTTAGGTAAACGCCGTTTACGTGCTAGCTGTTACCGATACTGCAGTCTGTGTTGCAGGCAATATTGCTTAGCCTTGTTGGAACTCGTAGTCGAAGGGGTCTGCACCCACAGCTGCTGACATCTTTGCTTAGTAAAGGATATTTCACCTACTTGGTCGAGTCAGGGTGTCCCCTCCCAGATGGTGGCAAGGGAGTGTGGAGAGCTGGTCGTGGCCCCAGCCTCTTAGCAGGGATCAGAATGGCTCAGCACTAGACACTTCTAGAGTAAGCCCTGGCGTTTGGAGCACCTTCCTGAGAGTTTAGTTAGCCGAAGCAGCAGCCCGGGCAAAGGATCTCCTGGGACTACAGAGAGGGACACAGGATTTTGTTCTGGATTCAGTGTGGTACAAGAATAATACCACGACCTATTTAGATCCTTGGAAGTCTGGGATGTCTTCCACAATCTTCGAAGACGGGTGTACTGGAGAGTGGAGACAAAGGCGGCACTGAAGGTGCGGGGTGTGTCCACCTCCACAGGGCACTGTACTCCTACATAGCGCTGACTCTAACTTCATTGATTCTCTTGAGCTGGTTGACTGTTACTGTCACCTTGACAATCCAGAGTCACCCTGAGAGGGACCCTCAGCTGATGAATTGCACAGGCCGATTTGCCTGTGGCTGTAGCTGTGAGAGCTTGTCTTGGTGGATGGTTGATATTGGAAGACTTAGGTGGCACTTTGGCTAGGAAGGAGCTGAACAGGAGCCAGGGGGCCAGCCAGTAAACATTGTTCCTCCTTGACCTCTGTACTGAGTCAGATATGCTGATTTACCTGATATGCTGGGGACTCTGTCCCCCCCCCCCTCCTCCCTGGCACCCAAGGGAGGGCTGGGTGGAGCTGACTTTGTATTATTCCCCATGGTTTGTGGTATACAAGTAATGATTGTTGAGTGAGGCTGTAATTGCTCCTAAAGGTAGATACTGACATCTGGGTCTTCACTCTGAAGGACCCGGAGGTTTCTGAGGTAAAACTCCGGGATGGAGGGTTGAGCATCCACATCATTTTGTTTTCACTGACCCTGTTAATCAGTCACCCCGCTTTCTACGGTGGAAAAGATTGCCACGTTAATACCTCAGTCAGATGTCCACACTGCTCATCTGCCTCTGCTGGAGGGCAGGGGTCTTCCATAGACCAGCCATCGTCTCTACGAAACCAAGCTTTGCGAATTGCGAAGGGTTTTATATTTTGAAATGGCTTTATAACACAAGGAGAGTAACAGCACATGGCACGTCTAGTTTCTATTTCGGCATCTGTCATTCTCAGGATGACCCATCCCTGCCCCTCCAACTCCATAGTGTTTGTAGCTGTCTCCCATGCTAGCAGGTTTAAGTATTGGTGGCAGAGATTAAATGTCTCTCGATACATGTAAGGGTTGGCCTTCAGAGTCCAGCAGGGAAGAAGAAGGGGGAGGGGGAGGGGAAGGGGAAGGGGAAGGGGAAGGGGAAGGGGAAGGGGAAGAGGAAGGGGAAGGGAGGTGTTCAGAGTACCCTGGGCTGCAGTTGGTGGTCCCTGGAGGATGCCTGGGAGGTCACTTGTTAGTACCTTTCTCTAGTGGGTTTTTGTTTGCGTGGTAAAATCTGAAGATCTGAACTGTTTCTAAATCCTGAGCTCCTAAAGGGCTATATGACACCGCAGTGGGAAGTTTCATGCCATGAAACCTGTTGCATGTTCAAGATTATTAAAAGTACTATGCACAATTACTTTTAGATTGAATATACACAGTATATTAAACATGTGGATTTTGTGTTTAGACTTCAGTCCCATCGCCAAGATAAGTATATGCAAACATTTCAGAGTCCCAAATTGCAAACTGGAAACACTTCTGGTCCCATGTATTTCAGTTTTAAGTCTCTTCACTAAATTTTCTTTGCTCCCCTTTCTGGGGGTTGCTCTTTAGAGAAGTCACAAGCCACCAAGTCTTGACCAAAGCTGTTTTTCTTGCTCCAGTGGGTTGCCAGCATCGATGTGGTGGAGAACGAAGAGGCCAGTGCCAGCGTGGTTGTTAAGATGACAGACTCATTCACGGAGCAGGCAGACCAGGTAATTCTAAGATTCCTCATTATGACAGGAGAGGCCCAGGGAAGGTTCTGCTGGCTGTTTTCTTTGTCTGCCAATTCTAAGATCCTCTGGGGGACCACTTAGAAAACCTGAAAAGCAAATGGTAAATGCTAGGCTCTATTTCTGACTGGCTGATTTTGGCAGGTGTCCTTGTCTTTCCTGTGTGTGTCCTGTGTTTTCTTGCGTGTCTTATGTTTTACATTTGATAGTTAGATTTTTAAAAAATTTACTCTTTAGTTTAAATACTTCATCTCACTTAAACACTTTGCTGATGTATAATATTTTATTTTGTCGGTTGGCTGTGGCTTACTTATTTTTCCATATTGTATGCTTCAGGTTTTCTTATTTAAATTAATTTGTTTTTACTATTTAATGAGAATAGTGTGGTTAAATATCTTTTGAAAAGTGAAGTTAAGATAGTTCAAAACATAAGTACTAACAGAACATAGTATTTTCAGTTATGAAATTATGGGCAAATTATAAAACAGGGAAAACAATAAAACTCTGGAGACATGTAAATAAATGGTAATATCACCCTTCTTCCTATGATGCCACTACTCCTCAGAAGGGATGATATTGCCCATTTCATGGATATCTTGAGTATTTTAGAGTTCTTAAACAGTCCTGCCTCTGGAGCAACCCTTTGACCCACTGCCTGGAGGACTCAGGCCTGAGTTCCCACCCTCATTCCAAAGGAATCCCCAGCCCCTTTCTGCATTAGTAATGTTTTCAGGACTACTGGATGGGGAGGCAAGTGGGGTCACTCGGTTTCAGCCAGTGAGTCTGCAAAACTAGTTGGTGCTACAGCTAGGGCAGCAGTTTCCCGACACAAACTTAGTCTGTAAATGGGTCTGCTTTGTTGTGCCTTCTCCGGTGGTCTCGGCACTGGCTGATGTTTCATGATCCTTGACTGTTTTAAATCCCAAATGTAGGAAAGATCTTCGCCTAAAGTTGCATAGGTAGGAGAGTGGCATAGGTAATGTTTGAGCCCGGGCAGTCGGCTTTATGGTTATATTCTTCTGTAGTGAGCTATACTGCCTGGAAACAAAATAACGTCATGTGAATAAAGTAATAAAAGGCAAAACTCATGGGAAGAGCAACGCCTGGTCTTAGAAAGGTATAGCTCTTCCAGGTGAGGGTTCTGAGTTTAGAGTCTCCTCAGTTCTTGTTAAGTATTCGTTCTGATATCAGTGTGGGCTTATCTATTTATTATCGTTATTGTTATTATCAGAGAGGGGGAAGAAGAGGAGGTGAGTGAATGAATGAGACTTATTGTGGGCGCTCATGCCATGGTGGATGTTTGGAGACCTGAGGGTGACCTTTGGAAGCCGTTCCTGCCTTACACCACTGGATCTAGGGGTCTAACTCAGCTAACAGGTCTGTGCAGGAAGCAGTTTTATTTGCTGAGACATCTTGCTAGCCACCGTATAGGTTTTTGAATGTCAAAGTTGTCTCCACCCAAGACTTGGCTATATAGAATGTATTAGCAGGGCAAAATGCCTTATGATAATCTATAGCTTTTCACATCTCTTCTTCCTTCCATTCCATTATGAATTTCTGAGTCAACTATATGATACTTGGTTCTGAATTTTGAGGTACCGGAAGAGGAAATTTTTATCTTAGCATGTGTGAAATTGGTCTCCTGGTCAAGAAATTGAGCTAGGGACAAGGAGTTCTAGAAGTGAGAAGTGAACTGAATCTCTAGGAGATCCTTGGGCAGAGGGCAAAATTTAAGAGGCTGGGATTTGGAATTGCCTTATCTTAGTGTAAGAATGAAGAAAGGTGTTAAAAGCATTGATGTGCTTCTTAAAGAGTAGGTAGGATGGCATGGATACTGGGCCCATCCATATGTGAAGAGTGGATACAACCTCTGGCAGTCAGGGTCCAGGTTCTGACCAGAAAGAAGGGAGGAACTTCTAGGATTGTTCAGGGCCATAGGAGGAAGATCAACAAATAATATACCCGATTAGGTAAAAGGCACAGGGGTCTAGAATCTGTCTAAAAGGAAAGCATTAGGTGTGGCGTGCAGGAAAAGCTTGTCTTTCATTGGCTGAGCATTGCTTTTAAAGAAACAGTAGCCTTCAGAGAAGAAGTAATGGCTCCATGGAGAGGCCACTGGAGAGATGTTGGGTCTTGGTATGAGTTTTCAAAAGATGGAGCATTCTGAACACCTCAGAGGCATTACTTCAGACATTCCAGCAAATAAGAGCCACAGTGGCCAGCCAACATGGCCTGTCTGCCAGACTGCCCTTTTAATAAACGATAATGAGAGTGTGTGGTATATTCTCAGGGCTTGAAGATTTCAAACATAGAGACCATTGAAATGAACTCTGTACTCAGACGTGCTAGCATTTTGTAGTTGACTGTTTTTTACACCCCTCTTTTGGTTTTTAGTGATATTTCTTTTTTAAAGTGTTTTTTGTGTGAGGTGGGGTAGGGTGAGTGGAATGAACCTTCTCAGATCATGAGCTTGTGATTACTGAAGAAAATCTGGAAAGGCAATACCAAAACTTCACCTGTTTGTCACAAGGCCCTAGGGATGTTCTTAAAAACCCTTTCCCTTCCTTTCTTTATTATTTGATTTCATGTAGAGGCACTACTTTATGGAAGCCAGATGGAGAGGCGGTTGGCTTCACCATCTAAAAACATATGGAACTTCTCCCATCTAATATTCCAGGCCAATTGCTCTGCTGGTGAACTAGCTTATAAAGAAGGAAACTCACCTTCCAGTTTGTACATCTTTTTGCTTCTTTTGTTTAAGGTCACTGCTGAGGTTGGAAAGCTCCTAGGTGACCAGAAGGTGGACGCGATTCTCTGTGTGGCTGGAGGATGGGCCGGGGGCAATGCCAAATCCAAGTGTGAGTCCTACTCCAAGTTAATTATTGCTCTGCTCTTTGTCTAGCTGACAGAGCTCTGGTATACATGAGGCGGCAGGCCAGCTGCTTTTCTGTTTGTCTCTCGGATCCTTGCCACAGCTCTGTCTCTTTCTTTGGTTTGTGGTGATAGCAGTGGGTGATTTGTAGAGACTGACTGATCATAGGTCTACAGGCTGGGAAGTCCAGAGCCACAGGCAGGTGTCTCGTGGGCATTTTCTTCCAGCATCATGCTGTGGTGGAAGGAGGGAGGTCAAGAGAGCATGAGAGCTAGGGTGGGGGAGGCTGACAGTGTGACAGTGTCACCACCTGTTCCTTCCCAGTCTCTGGCAGGGCCAGAAGACCAACACAGCTGTGAAGTGGTCACTGTTTCAGTCCTCTTTTACAGACTCTTAAAGGCTCTCATTAATTTTATCCATGAAAATGTAACTCTGTAAAAAACCCTTTTTATGGCCGTAGGGTAGTTGTTTCATGGTTTTTATCATTGGTAAAAGCCAGAATAAGGATAGGCGTTCCTATTATTAATCTAAGCATTTTTATAAAGTAAAACCATTTTCGAAGCCATGACAGTCTGGTGAATCTGTTGACCCCAGTTTTATTTGCTAAAGTCTCTTGGCTAAAAATTAGGCAGTTGGTGGGTGAGGAAGCTGAGCCTTGGGAGACAGCATGGCCTGTCTTTGAATTTGCAACTCCGACCATTGAGCCCTGTGCTGTTTTTATTAGATACTCTGGGAGACCAGCAGGCTCTGGAGGGGCCCTGTAGTGCATGCAGTGTGAGTTGAGCTTGCCTTCTGGGTTCTTCTCCGGAAATGATGAGCTCATGTTTTGTTTTTTTGTCCTGTTCCCAGCACTCTTTAAAAACTGTGACCTGATGTGGAAGCAGAGTATGTGGACATCCACTATCTCCAGCCACTTGGCCACAAAGCACCTGAAGGAAGGAGGCCTCTTGACCCTGGCGGGGGCCAAAGCTGCCTTGGATGGGACTCCTGGTAAGCCTTCATTTTCCATGTGTGCAGTGTGAATGATTCTCCTGCTGTAGCGATGGATACAGCCTGGGCTGAGGAGGTGCAAATCCCTTTGAGCCACAGGAACTTTACTGTTGGGTGGATTTACTACCTTTTGTGCCGAATCTTCTTATGAGGAACACTCTTAATCTTGTCCCAGGGAAATAATCTTGGCAGGTGGATTCTTGACCCGGATTCCTGGTCAAACTTTTGCCAATTTCTTAATTGCAAACTGTATTATCTAACTTAAGAGCAACCACAAAGTTGCTGACATATAGACATATAGTGCCTACCACATGTTAGGACTTACTATATTCACATGAACTATCAAGTATTATTATACATACTTTCCACTTCACACATGTATTTATGGAATCCTGGTATAGGCTTCTTTATTACCTTTTCAATTCCTTGGTTAGGAAAACGAAGTTTAGAGAATTAAATGAATTGTCCATAACTATTTAATTACTATATAGTGAATATACTTTGAAGCAAACCCCTGATTGTTTCTGGTATGTGCCACCACAAAGACCCTTTCTTTTGCATTTCTTATTCCCTGCATGTGCTTGTTGGGACTGCCATGCCTTGGCAAACACGTTTCCTAACAGCTCTAGAGGTGAGATATCTAAGACCAGGATGTTGGTAGGTTGGTTCTTAGGCCTTACCCCTCACTCAGTGGCTTGTAGATGGCTGCCTTTGTGTACTTTAGATAGTCATTGCCCTGTGTGTCTGTGTCCTAAGTTCTACCCCTTAGAAACACTTTGGTCATTCTAGATGAGGGTCACACCCTAACAATCCCACTTTAACTTAATTACCAGTTTAAAGACCTTGTCTCTAGATACAGTACCTTTCTGAATTTAGGATTAGGACAACACACACTTGGGGGATGGGTCATTTTATACATTCATTTTGGGCCAAGACTAGAGGGATTTAAGTAGGTGACACAGAGCCGTGGAAAACAAGTCTTATCTGTACTACTTGGGTGTAAAATGTATTCCTTTTAAAATCTAAGTGGTAGAGATCTTGGGGCCCCTTCTCAGTTTTAAATGTAACTCTTTGAACCCTGAGTCTCTTGCTAGTTAGTAATTTCTTGCTGCTCATTGCATTTCGCAGGGCACAGGAGCTAACAGGTCCGTGGCTATTGCAGTAATTAAAGCTGTGTAAATGTTAGGTGTCTGTCTGCTTGAGAGCTGCTTTTTATTAAACGGAACACAGGGCAGAGACACTAGAAAGTAAACAGAGAAATGAGTAATAGGTTGACATTTCAAAAACAAAACCTCGGGACTGAAAGACTAATTTTTCTAAAGGACAAAGCAGGTTCCCATTTCCTTTTGTTTGTAAGTGCAGCTAGTTCGACTGGATGGTTCATCTTAATGACCCTTCTGCTCTTGCTTTGTAATCATTCTGTGCTGTATTTGGAAGCCACTCTTAAGGGAACGTAATAATATGGAACGTATAATTTGGAAGAAAGTGTTCATTGTAGTTGTACGTACTTTTAAAAAAAGTATTTTGCAAAGGACCTAACCAAGACAACCTCGTCGAGTCTGTGTAGTCCTGTTGAATTATTCTAGGGTTGCTCCGTGCTCATTTCTGTCCTCTCAGAGCTTCCCAGCTGTTACAGTGTTGGGAGTGGAGAGGTAGAGCGCTCCCTGTGCTTTGCAGAGTTTGTTGTAGTTTTAAACCATTGGCTCCCTGCCCTCTGCTTAGACAGAGAATGGAGGATGGTGAAATCTTTCTCTAAGTAACCTCTTGAGACCTTGACCCTCTTTGGCATTCTGATGTTGCTGAAGCTGATCACTGATTGGTTCCTGGACCGTGCTGTGAATCCCACCTCCCTGGACTTAGGATGCCTCTTGAGCTATTACACTTGATTACCATCTGTGACAGAGCATCTCTGACTTCAGCTAGAGCCTCAGTGAGTTGTGGGAGGAGAGGAAACTGAAGGAGGCCTGTGTACTTGTGTCAAGATGTGCTCAAATGGGACACCCTGAACATGTGCAGCTTTTCATGCACATTACAACTTGGTACATTTATTTTTGAAGTATAAGATTTTAGGCATTCTGTGTGTAATGTTCTTTTATTTACCAGAGAGAGAGGTACCTGGAAGATATAAAAGTGACTGTCTCTTGATTACAGTTGAGATAAACCTGAGTGATTTTAGGTGGCTTTTCTAAGACCACCTGGCTGGGAAGTGAGGTTTGAGCTGGCAGATGGCAGATTGATCTGGTTCGTATATTGACTGTTGACAGTGTGTTGAGGGCCTGTCACAGCAGCAGGGAGCAGGGAGCAGGGAACTTGTGCTACTAAATTACTTTCTAAGCAAATACCCTGAATGAGTCAAGGGGAGAAATGGGGGAAAAGAGAGAGTAGAGAAGGTACTGTCCCTGGAAATGTTGTATGGAGGAGCTGATGTGACCAAGGGATGAGTAGAACTTAAGGAGAAAGTGGATGGCAATGTTTTCTTTTTATTAGTGTAATTTTATTAGCTTGTTTTCACCAGCATCTATAGGAAATGTCACATGGTGCTGAAAGACACACACTTAGTAGGGAGGTTGGCGCCTGCTCAAGTGCCTGATCCCTACAGCACTCCTCAGGTATAGTTAGTCACAGACTTCGGGCATCCAGAAGCTTCTGTATGTGTTCTTGTGTGCATCCAACAACACTCTCTTTCTAGTCACACATTTTTATATTAAAAGCATTTTTCATTTTTTGGAGTGGAGTTCATCCTGTGTATCTTGGGATGGACTTGAACTCATACTCCCTTTGCTGGGATGGGGGAGTGGTATGTGCCACCATGACTATCATGTTCATATAAATAAAAATGTATTGAGGGCTGGGGAGGTGGACTCTGTGGGAAAAGGCATTTGCCACCAAGCCTGATGACCTGAATATCTGATCCTTAGGACTCTTGTGGTAGAAGATAAAAAACAACTTCCACAAGTTGTCCTCTGATTTCCATACATGTGCTATGATGTGTGTACGTGTGCACAGTCACACACACACACACACACACACACACACACACACACTAAATAAACACAAACAAACAAACAAATAAATAAATAAATTAGTTTAAAATATATTGAATGCCTCTTTCTGAGGTTGGGCATGGTGGCTCATGCCAGTAATTCATAGGCAGAGGTAGGATAGCTGCAAGTTTGAGGCCAAGTGTATTCTACATAGCTGGTTCTTGTCTAGCCAGAACTACATAATGAGAACCTGTCTCAAAAAAAGAAACAGAGGCTGGAGAGATGGTTCGATGGTTAAGAGCACAGGAAACTCTTGCAGAGACCTGAGTTGGGTTATCAGGCAGCTCCCGGCTCTGTGTAACTCCAGCTCTAGGGGAACCGATGTCTCCGGCTTTCAGAGCTCCTTGCTGGTGGCTGGTGGCTGGTGGCTGGTGGGCTGTTGATTGTCCTTGAATCACAGTGCTGAGGAATCAGTGACCTTCAACTTGGACCCTAGGTGTTTATGCTTGGAGTCAGAGCTGCCTTGCACTTCTTCATGTGCTTAGCACTGACTCAGGGATTCATGGTCAGATGAGGCTCAGTGGCATATGAAGGTTAAGTGTGGGTTGGTGCCTGGAACCAAGCAATCCCGTCAAGCACTAGCCTCAATAGGCAGCAGAGTGACAGTGATGAGCCAGAGTGACAGTGATGAGCATGAAGATCAGAGAGAAATAATACCACAGTCTGAGCTGTAATAGGCAGCTGTGTCGGAATACACAGACTGCTGCCCTGCATGTTGGATAAGGAAGGGAATGCCCCCAATGGACAGTAGATGCCTGCTCCACAGTGGGAATAACTGTATGCTAGTGAGGGTGCCATGAGAAGTGATGAGTAAGAGTCAGAGTGTGGCAAAACACCTTCCTCTATGCTCCTGGGCAGGCAGCTCAGTGAAGCCACCCAGTGCAAAGCCGAGCCCTCAACAGCTCAGCAGTCGCTCGCACCACCTGTGCCCCCTGTGGTCTCCCTGGCTTTTTTTGGCTTTTTTTGGCTGATGTCTTCTTTGGTCCTCAGTCAGCCTTGTTGATGGTTAAGGCTGAGTTATGACTTTCATGTACACATAAACAACCAAGGCTAGAATCTGTAACCATTACTGTCATCAAGAAAGCAGAGGTGAGAGCCCCACTTTTGAAGTGCTCACCCTAGGATACTTAGTACTCCTCCGTGTCACCTGAAGAAGGGGAACGGCTTGTGGCACCGTGCCCTTTAAAAACTTGCATTTTTGGAAACTGGCCGGAGGCCACACCCCTGCCTACCTGTCCCACCACCTCCCTCTATTTGCGGTTATTCTGGCAGGGCTAGTGAAGGTACCATGTTGTGGCTAGAGTTCTAAGGAAACAGAGAGGTTGAGGAGCTACAGCATCCAGCGTTGATGTAACCAGCTTTTTTCTCCTCTTTCCCAGGGATGATCGGCTACGGCATGGCCAAGGGAGCCGTCCATCAGCTCTGCCAGAGCCTTGCAGGGAAGAACAGTGGCATGCCCCCCGGGGCTGCTGCCATTGCTGTGCTCCCGTAAGTGCCTGGGACGGGAGTCCCATTGCTTACTCCTTGCTCACCACGGGGCGCTGACGTTTTGAGAGGCTCTTTCTACCAGGGCTTTGAGTGTGTGACACTAAAGACCCTTAAACTCCTGTCTATATTCTTGCTACTGTACAAAACACCCTAGGCTGGGTATTTTATAAGCCACAGCATTGCACTGATCCCAGTTGTATAGGCTGGAAAGTCCAAGGACAGGGTGCCAGCAGGGTTGGCGTCTGGTGAGAGCCTGTTCCTAGATGAATGACATCTTCTCTGCTGTCATATGGTCCAAGGGGCTCCCTCAGGCCCCTCTGTGGGTGCCCCATCCATCGGTGGGGCCACACCCTGACCCAACTATCTCTTAAAGGCCCTACTCTTGTTACCCTGCAGGCTCAGTTTCAACCTAAGAATCTGACCTGGGAGGCACATTCAGCCTGTGGTAGTATCTCAGACATTCATCTGTTTTGAGGACAGATCTATCTTTTTTCATCTTTTGTGCCTTCTTTTCAATCCCACTCTTACTTTTCAAGCCTCTACACACTTTATTTTACTTTATACAGTTGTCTTTTCACATTGCTATAAGGTCAGTGTGCGTGTTGAGCCAGGCATGTGCATCAGCCTGGGGAAGTTCTGTAGGAGATTGTGGGAATGCAGGGGGACATTTCTAACTGACAGGAAGCAAATCCCCAGTCAGCTGTCTGGCTCAGGCCGAGGCTGCCACCTTGGGCATGGCGTGTTCTTTCTCAGTGGAAGAATTCTAGTGTCAGCTGGCTTGCCTCTTGTGTTCTGTGCTGTAAGGGCTCCCGGGGCAGCGCCGGGACTGGCTAGCTTTCCAGTCCTTCACTCGTGAGGTTTTAATGGCTGAGCTGCCCTATGGTTGTTCTGACTGATGGCCGAATGTGCTGAGCCAGTTCTGTATTCTGTTCCTGAGAATCATACATTTCCTGGAAGGCAGCCATATGCTTAAAAATGACATTTTACCATTTTGATGTTTTAAGGAATATTATTTTACATAAATCTTTAGAAGTGAGTCTGCCACATTTTAGAGAGTATTGGAGGACCTAATGAGGCACTTGCCTTTGATAAGACTGTGTTTGACGTAAAGGTAAAATGCTACTTGCCCTGTTTTCTTTCTGTCTGCCCCCAGTGTGCGTGACCAAGAGCCTTATTGGATTCCCCTCAGCTGTGATTTTTGTTAACATGGACAGCTCGCTGGTCTCTGATTATCTTGTCTGATCGCTCCATGTAAATGTCACTCTCAGTACCAGAGGCGCCCTGTGGCGGTGCTGTGTTTGTCTTTTCGTGGTCAAGAACCAGACTCCTGTTATTACGAAGACAATGCACAAATGACACACTTATCTCTACATTGCAGCAATACCCTGGATACTCCGATGAACAGGAAATCAATGCCCGAGGCAGACTTCAGCTCCTGGACACCCTTAGAGTTCCTGGTGGAGTGAGTATCACAGGAGAGGCGGTGACTGAGCAGCCCCCAGGCTCTGTCCCCTGACCTTTGGGGACTCTCAGTGACCATGGGGCTCTGAGGGCCTGAGGTAGCTTGTCTAGGAGAAGAGCAGTTATATGAAGGGGTTAATAGCCCTGATATGAGTCCTGACTCCATTTCTTATCCCTGTCTGACCAAAGTATGCATATCTGTAAACTGTCCTAGCACACGGACTTCTCGCCCGTGTAATGAGGGTCTACGATGACAAGGAAGCAGGATCATGTGTGTTATACACTTGGCAGTGTGTGACCCAAGTGTCCTGTCAGCCCCATCTCCTCCTTATAATCTGATAGTGTATCCAGGAGCAATTCCGAGGCAGGAAGACAGGAGGAAGTCATAGTCTTATGACTCAGTCGATGCTGAGCCACTGATGTATGTCTTCATTTCCAGAATCCTAGTAAACTGTCAGTGACCCTGGATACCGTTTGAGAGCTCACTGGAGAAGGGCTAGGGCTTTCTTTCTGGTGTCCCTGTGGTCTCAGTTCCTTAAGGCCTGCTTTAATAAATCTAGGTTCACTGGGCACCTCCCACAGCCAGGTGCTGCCTGGACATGAGATGGCTAGGTCACCGTCCCTACAGGAGACGGCCTTCCCATGGTGCCAGTGTCATAGCTGCTTGGATGTCTGTACTTGGTGGTTGCAGTTCTAACCTACTGTTAGCAGTCATTTAAGTTAAATGGAGAGAACTTCCACTTATGTTTAACCACATAGTGCTAGCTCTATGCAAAGCACTATTCTAAACCCTTCCTACTATTGTGTATGTGTGCGTGTGTTTGTGTTGTGTGTACATTCATGCATTGGGAGTCAGTGATCAACATCGGGTGTCTTCAGGCAATTTCCATTTTTTTTTTTTTTTCGAGACAGGGTTTCTCTGTGTAGCCCTGGCTGTCCTGGAACTCACTCTGTAGACCAGGCTGGCCTCGAACTCAGAAATCCACCTGCCTCTGCCTCTCAAGTGCTGGGATTAAAGGCGTGCACCACCACGCCCGGCCCATTTTTTTTTAAAGATGTATTTTATTTTTAATTTCTATACGTGCTGTGTCTGATTGTGGATGTGTGCCCATGAAGGCAGGTGTTGGGAGGTCCCTGGGGCTGGAGTTAGGGGGAGAGACTGTCCCTGGAGCTTGAATCACAGGGGGTTCCGAGCTGTGGGATGGGCATGCTGGGAACTGCACTTGGCTCATCTACAAGAGTAGTATGCGCTCTTACCCACTGAGCCACGTCTGTAGCCCTCCCACCTCAGTCTATGAGAGTCCCTCAGTAACTGGCAGCTCACTGTTCTGGCTCTACTGGCTGGAGCGCACACCAGAGGGATTCCTGTCTCCACCTCCCCAGTACGGAGATCTAAGTTAGATCCTTGTACTTTTGTGGCAAGCATTAAACCGACTGAACTGATTCCCTGCCCCATGCCCCGCCCAGCCCACACACTTCCTACTACTTTATTTAGTGCTCATAGAAGATTCTTTTTATTTAAGACTGAGTAACCTGTCCAAAGACCAGCAAACCCAGGCTCCTACTTAGACAGTCTGACTGCAGGACCGTGTGGGCCTGCAAACCCACAGTGAGCTTGCAGTCACGCTTTAACACATGACTGAGAAGAGAAGCTGGGAAGACACTGTGTTTTGGTTTGTGGTTGCTTTTCCATTTCTCCTTAAAGGCCAATGTTCCCACAATGCTTGAGTGACATATTAACCTAGAATGTAGACTCTGGACCCAGCACTGAGGCTCCTCCTGGGCCTGAGTTCCCAGTCACGACATGGGGTATCAGGCACCCTTTGCTCTAACAATCAGTTTTCCCACTTGAAACTCGTTTGACAAGTTAGCGAGGAGTTTGTCTGAAATGCACAATACCTTCTGTACCCCCTGTGGTAAGCATGCCTTCACTCTCACCCCCTCCACACTGCTGGGAAGGCAAAGGCAAGACAGACATGTATGATGAAGATAGAAACCCTCAAATCCCCAAATGTCACTTTTGTTTTCCCCAGACACCCAGCTCAGCTCTAGCCCCAGAGATGGGACCATGATCTGTGAGAGTTTTTCAGGGTGTTTTATCAGTGCTTTGGGTTTGAGTCCATACACTTTCTTGGCTTGCACAATATCAAGAGAAGATACCCGAGTGTCTGGCCGCTGACTGTCTAACCTAGTCCTCAGGGTTACACACTGGGACCACAGTGTCCCAAGAGCCAAGTGCTTCCGGTTTAGGTCCTGATACTGAATCCTCAAGTGGATGGGACTCCAGTGTAAATGCCTCACTGATAGAAATTGTCACCTGCTCTTTGTTTTTTTTTTTATACAAAATTTTGAGCCTTTTTTCTCCCTTGTTTTTTTAAATGTCATGGACAGGGTCTCCCTTGTCCAGGCAGACTTAGTTGCCCCTCCACAAACAGCCGGTTGCTTTAAGTCCCAATGCACTTTACTATAGCAGCCTGCTTTGTACAACTTGTTTTGGGCACCCAAGGCATGTTTGCTAAAATTGAAGGATGAGTTTGTTTCTTTTTAAACTTGAGAAGGAACAGAGCGTAAGCTGGCTTTCTTCTCTGTGCGTTCTCATGGCCACTTCAACTAACTTCACATCAAACCACTGGATATGCTCAGTGCTAAATAGGTAGAGACTGCCCTCACCCCTGTCGCCAATCCCTAAAGATAGTATTGTTTTAACCACTGTTTATTACATAGCACATGTGTCGTGTAAGTGACTGTCCATAGTCTGGAGGTGATTTGGGGAGCACCTGGGAGAACGTGTGGGTTATATGCAGATAGCATGTCCTCTTACTTAAAGGGTCAGACTGACCCCTGGGATGACAGAGTCCTCAGCAGTCTGGAAAACTTGGAGGGACACCTGTCTCTTACAGTTAGTCATCTAAAATTGTCTTGTTAGTTAAAATCATACTACTGTGTCATGAAGCATTTTGACCATGTAGAAAAAGGCAAAAGTGAAAGCTAAGATTACATTAATTCTGAGTCAGATACTGAGCTCTTTGGGGACCTGTATGTGTCTGATGCTTAGTGGCTTTCTCACAGTCCCTTCTAGAAAGCACCCTTCACACCCAAGGCTACCAGTGTGAATATTAGCATGTGCCCAGAGAATGCTTTAAGAGTATAAAATATCTCTTGTTATTCTAGAACCTTCCATGACTGGATCACTGGGGACAAACGGCCAAACTCAGGAAGCCTAATCCAGGTGGTCACCACAGATGGGAAGACAGAGCTAACTCCAGCGTATTTCTAAGCTGCATCTCAGTGCCTGGGAGAGCGCTCTCGAAACACCGCTAACCCGTCTGCGTTGCCGCATCCGGCCCGTGTTTTCTGTATTCCTGTTTGTGGTTCGAGATAACCAGTCTTGTTTGTTTCTTACATGGCATTCCTTTGTTGTCCTGGGATGGTGAGGTATGTTTATGGGAATGTAGGTGGCACCATCAGTGCTGAGGGCCCAGGGAGGTATATGCGCAGGCCTGCATCACAGCTTCCTAGACTTCTTTGGAGACCTGTTTGATAGTATTTTCATTTTTTTGGCATTTGGGGCACTTTGAAATCCAACTTGTTTTTAAGTTCCATGTTGGTGCCATAGATGCCGTTTTTACAGCCTGAAAAATAACTGCCATGAACATTTGGTGATGTAAGCAAGCAAACCCAATGGACTCTGTTGTGTTATCCTTTCGTGTTCCCGCCTAGGCTGAGTGTTTGTGAGAACCATTTGTGAGTGTTTGGAGTGTTCTTCCTAATAAACACACTTCATGTCTTGTGTTGTCTTTTTCACTCAAGTCCTGACTTACACACAGGGGTCCTGGAAGAACGGAAGTATGAGGTCTGAGGGTCCTTTCTCCTGCTTTAGTGAAAGAGGGTAGAGTGGATCTGAGATGAGTACATTTCACATAGCGACACAGGCTCCAGCCTGCCACGTGCACATGACTAGAGGGTGGGATGGCTCTGTGAGGTCAGAAGCAGCTCTCCATGTGACTGATTTACACCCTTCAGGTTAAGGACTTGGGATGTGATCCAGTCTGGTCAGTTTACAGATGGGGAAACTGCAGCCCAGAAAGATGATTAGCATTGTCATTGCCCCTAGGACTTTCGTGAGCCTAGAATCCCATCACCAGATGGTCACAAATTATAAAGACCTTTAGTTTGCTTTCTCTTTTCATGGAATGAAACATGACTGCCATTGTAAGGCAAGGGCTTCAGCATTTAGGATACAACAACTCTGGTGTATAGCCATCACCTCTAGTTCTTAAGTATTTTCATTGGGCAAAATCAAATTCATGGTCCTTACGAAGTTCTCAGTGCCCTACTTCCCCTGGCTCTTGGCCACCACCCATCTTCATTCTGTTTCAGTGGGTTTTTCTGTTCTGGGTATTTCACCAAGAGACAGTTATCTGATGTTTTAAGTCTGTCTCACCCATGGCATGGTCTCCATACTCTCTCTCTCCAGACCGTGCCCGAGTACATCTCTCCTGGTGATGGGTGGATAGTACCCCCTTGTATCAAGACATTTTGCTCATCCAGTTGACACCTGGGCTGCTTCTTCCCTGCTGCTGTGACTAATGCTGTCAACATTCACACACATGTATTCGCACATGGTCAGTGCAGGCCATGGGCTGACTAGAGCAGAGAGGAAATAAGCTGGTAACTGGCACTAAAACTATGCTGGGAAGACCAGGGATTGAGTTTGCTAAAATATACAAAATAAAATTAAAACTAAAATATATAAAATAAGATTTCCAGGAAGGGGTTAGAAAGATGGCTCAGTGGTTAAGAACGCTGAGGACCTAGGTCGGATTCCCAGCAACCATCTGTAACTCTATTTCTGGGGGATCTGATGTCTTCTTTGGGTACCAGGTATACATGTGGTACACAGGCATACATGCTAGCAGAACACCCATTCACATAAAAGTGAACTTAAGAAAAAAACTAGTCAATCTTGTGCTACTGCAATAGAAATCCTAGAGGCAGGGTAACTATAAAGAGACAAGGTTTATGCTGCTAACATTTCAAGAGGTTCAAGGGCTCTATACTGGCTGGTTTTGTGTGTCAACTTGACACAAGCTGGAGTTAGAAAGGAGCCTCCCTTGAGCAAATACCTCCATGAGACCCAGTTGTAAGGTATTTTCTCAATTAGTGATCAAGGGTGGGAGGGCCCATCGTGGGTGGTGCCATCCCAGGGCTGGTAGTCTCAGGTTCTATAAGAAAGCAAACTGAGCAAGCCAGTAAGTAATATCCCTCCATGGCCTCTGCATCAGCTCCTACTTCCTGACCTTGAGTTCCAGTCCTGACTTCCTTTGGTGACGAACAGCGGTGTGGGAATGTAAGCTGAATAAACCCTTTCCTTCCCAACTTCTTGATTGATCATGATGTTTTTTGCAGGAATAGAAACCCTGACCAAGACAAATTGGTACCAGCATAGTGGGGTATTCCTAAGACAGGCTTTCATGAACTGTGGGGTTAAGCTTCAGCATGCCAACAGTTAGGAGACACAAATCATATCCAAATTATAGCAGACTGGGTTCTTATATCTCTACTTCCTTCCAACCTTTATTCCACCCTAATCCCTTACAACTCCCCCACCACTAGGTAGGGGAGAAAGAAGATTGGAGGAAAAGAGGGTGTAGGCCTCTTTTAGCCCACAAAATAAGACTATTTTCTAATGATCAGGTGTGCAGGGTTCCTGGAGGCAAGCATAATATTCATCGTCAGGATATCTCCAACTTCGATTCAAGCGGCAACAACAGCAATGATGAGCAGCAGCCTCCCCGGACCACCCCCTGAGGCTCTCTCATTCTTATCCTCTCCAGAGTTCCCAGAATTAAATTATATGCAGCTGGGAAAGGTCACACCCCTGCTAGTGCAGGAGGCAAATCACAATCACCGCTGTGAAGCAGCCTCTTGTCCTACACCTGGGATTAAAACAAAAACTGTTATTCACATAACAGAACTGGGTTTTTAAGCAACCAAAACTCATTTCAAACATGTCAAAGAGAGGTGGATGGTGGTGTTAAATACTGCTGAGAAGGGTATTGAGAGCTGGAAATTAGCCACTGACAACTTCATTGGGGTCTTAAGGGGAGGCATCAGGTATGAGAAGAAGTGAGCCTTATATGAGTATAGGAATTGGTGTACAGATACCCATACCTCATACCAGATAGGCTCTGTGAACTTAGTCCTTGCATATAATCTAGAAGTGTCTACCAGGGTCCGTTTCTGCTTTGTTCCTAGGTAGGCTCTACTGCTAAAGTTTATTGAGGAGTCGATATGATACATGGGCTTTGAATTCTGGCTTATTGAACTTTCAGGTTCCGTCAGCCTGTCTGGAGTGTGTCCCCCTAGGTGCTCATTTTCAGTCAGATTGTTCTCAAAATGGGTTTTGCTGGCTGGGAGGTCAGCCTGTGAGTTTCTGGAAGCCCAGCTTCTTCACAGCTTCTGGGAATGGTCAGAGCTGTAGAGTGCTAAGGAAGTGCCTGTTGTGGTCTGTTGAGTAAGCAATTGAGATTGAGTCTAACTCACTCACAGCAGTGGGATGGAGAACTAGGGAGTCTGAGGAAGGTGTTCTGCATTGGGATTCAGTTGTTCCACTTATTTCTGTATAAGCCTGAGACTCTGCACTTTTCTTATGTTTCAGTAATAGGATAAGGTCAAAATGATCTCCAAGGATGAAACAATTGTAGGCTAAGGGTCTGGCATACTCAAATGCTTGGAATGTCATGCCATCCATGTGATAGTGTGTATCAACAGCTCATTGTGTGTGTGTGTGTGTGTGTGTGTGTGTGTGTATGTGTGTGTTTGTCTTTCTGTATGTATGTGTGCATGTGCACGTGTATGTGGTGTGTGCATGCATGCGCATACACATGTGTATGTGTTAGTGCACATGTTTGAGCTGGTACGTGAGCATGTGTGTGCACATATGGAAGCCAGAGATCAACCTCAGGTATTATTCTAACATCTAGGACCTGGGGTTCACTCATAGGGATAGACTAGCTGGCAAGTGAGCCCCAGGATCCACCTGTCTTTACCTCCCAGCCCTGAGATCACAGCAGTGCACCATTGTGTCCAGCTTTTCATATGGTGCTGGGGGTTGAACCCAGGTCCTCTTGCTTGTTTTATTGACAGTTATCTCACTGGTCTTTACATTTTTATTCATGTTTTTAGGTAGCATACAAAGCAATGCATTTCATGACACTTTTGTACATATATGTCACGGCACCTTGCTCAATCGCCCACCACTCTCCGGGTTCCCCTCAAATAGTACCCTTCTATTTTCATGTCACACACATGTATATATTATATGTATATACATGTTGGGAGACCCTGTTTTTAAGGTAGCAGTCCACCATGTCTGGATAGCTCTCTGAGCTCTACTTCCCCTACTCTACTGATCTTATCTGGAGGATGACCCTGCATAGAGCTCCCTGCAAACGCTGCATGTTTTGCCGAGGAGCGTAAAGAATAGAGAAGTACTGTCTCCCTCCCAACCCCCAGCACTAAGAAAAGAGTGAATGACTTGCCCACATCACACAGCTATGTCACATAGCAAAAGCCAGCTGGGTTTTCAGGGCGCTGTACCATATCAGACTGCAAATAAATAGTGCATTTAACTAGAACAACTGTACTAATAATGAACAAGATGGTGCTATTAACGATCTGTTTGAGATAATTCTTAGTGATATAAGAAAGTCCTCATCACACATGTCATAGGTGATGTCATCCCAAGCACACTAAAGCATTCTGTCATCATGAAGACTTCACTAGTACAGAAATCATTGCTGTCCTGTCATGGCTAGTGGGTCAGGGTGTGACTGGCAATGTTCTGAGTAATGGTGACTCTATAACATAACTGTTAGAGACTCAGTGAAATACCCTGTACCACAGATAGAAAAGGCTAGATGAAAAAATGAAAATATCAACATGAGCTAGGGGCCCCGTCATAGGAAGTCTTATTTTAGAATTATAATTTTTTTTAGCTTTTTATTGATTCTTGTGAATTTCATTCACATAATGCATCCCAGTCCTGCTCATCATCCCATCCCCTCATATCCACCTCCCCCCTCACACACACACACACACACACACACACACACACACACACACACACACACACACACACACACACACACACACACACACAGACACAGACACACACACACAGACACAGAAAGCATATAAAAACATCTCATCATGGAAGCTGTAGTATGTCACAGTGTGTCCCACAGTATGTTCCTTGGTCCACGCATCTTCACTTGCAAATGTTCATCATTGCAGTGAGTCAAGGTCTCTGGCTTCTGTGACATCATCAATATTGGATCCGCACTGGGACTCCTGGCTATCTGGTTGTTGCCCCGTGTAGTGGAGATGCAGAAACCTTAGGATCAGCAAGACTAGCCCTTTCATGCATCCCAACTCTTCACAGGGGATAGAGATTTGGGGTGGTTCAACTCAGAGCCCTGCATCTGGGTCTGGGTTGTACCCAAGGTAGTCGGCTTTTGGGCTCTCCCTTATCCACAACAGCAGGGCATGTTCTCCAGCACTGCTCCAGCTAGGTTACCCAATACTGGCAGAGTCAGTTCTAGAATTATTAATTTTTCAGTGTGTGTGTGTGTGTTTGTCTGACTGACAGAGTATATATTAAGTGAGTGCAGTGCCTTCAGGGGTCAGAAGGCGGCTCCAGATCCCCCAGGATCTGGTGTTACAGAAGGGTGTGAGCAACTTGACGTGGATTCTGGGAATGGAACTTGAGTTCTCTGGAAGAGTCCCAAGTGCTCCTACCTGATCAGCCGTCTCTCCCACTCCTGTGGAGGTTGCCTACGTTTATACACAAGTTCATCCTCAGTACTGTCTTCTGTTGGAGAAATATGATTCATTTAGTTTCTCCTCATTTAGTTATTTGTCCTCAGTTATGTATTGTTCATTTTTCTTGCCGGCTGATGATCAACAACAGACCTTGTTTATCTGATGGAACCCTGTGCCCTGGTGTTAAGTTATGGATGACCTAGGCAAATGGCTAGCAGGGCAGGGGCCATGAATTCTGACTCAGTGATTGACACTTTCTTTTACTTGTGAGTCTCAGGAGTGACAATGCCTGGGGACAACTGTGGGTCGTGTACTGTTCTAACTCCTCACCATTTACTCCATCCTCACGATGACCCTGTTGGATAGGCATTGTTAGCTCCCATTTCACAGATGAGAAAACAGGTGCAGTGAGGTAGACTATGTCTGTATCTGTGACTGGTAAAACCTACCCCTCCTAGGACAGTTTCACCTTCTCTCATTAGCCTTTCTGGGGTTTGTCCCTCGAGGAATCCTAGTGCTTTAAATCCACACATAAGTTTAAACAGCTGACAGGAAGCTCTGCTGCTGTCTGCTGATCCAGGTGCTGGGGGACTCATCACCAGCTTGGGTGAGGGGTGAGGCTCGACCACCCAGCACTGACCCCACTCGATAGCGGGATGTGTTGGCCCCCTGCCTCCTGCCTCCCCGTTTCTGTTCCTGGGTTTCCTGCCCTCAGACCTTCTATCTGAGTTCAGTCCGCCTGCAACCTTTATCTTTCCTGTTCCTCTTTGGAGGACGGTGGCAATGTAAACTACTCGATGACTGCCTTTGTCAAGTTTGCTAATATTGAATGTCTGACTCATCAGACGGCAAGGTCTTGTCAGCAGCGAGTGCTTCATCAGTCATGTGGTGGTTCATAGCTGTTTAGCTAAGAAAGAGAGAGGTCATGGGTCTGTAAACGGCCCATAGGCTAGGCACTGGAGGCTCATGACCTCCCTAATGAAATTTCTGTTTAATCTCCTTGAATCTACAATAACCCTAGGTAGCAGATGCCATTATTGCTCATTTCACACGTGAGGAACAAGGTCAGAGAGGTTAGGCCGCAGAGTCACATGGCTTTGGGAAGGAAGTACATCAATTTTGAGCTCTAGACCAATTCCCAAGTTTACTTCATCTGTTGAATTACCAAAAAACCACGGATGAGTCTTCTGGGAGAACACAGGCTTGTGGGAAAGAAGAGGAAGACTCAGGTGGCAAGGGCCACATCACAAAATGTGCTTAGCTAGTGTTTTTTATCGGGGCACATTGGACCACTATAACCAGTTCCTTCAATGGAGGAATGGATTCAGAAAATGTGGCACATTTACATAGTGGAGTACTACTCAGCTATTAGAAACAATGACTTCATGAAATTCTTAGGCAAATGGATAGAACTAGAAAATATCATCCTGAGTGAGGTAACTCAGTCACAAAAGGACACACATGGTATGCACTCACTGATAAGTGGATATCAGCCCCAAAGCTCGAAATACCCAAAATACAATTCACAGACCACATGAAGCTCAAGAAGAAGGAAGACCAAAGCGTTGATGCTTCGTTCCTCCTTAGAAGGGGGAACAAAATACTCACAGGAGGAAATATGGAGACAAAGTGTGAAGGAAAGGCCATCCAGAGATTGCCCTACCTGGGAATCCATCCCATATACAGTTACCAAACCCAGACACTATTGTGGATGCCAAGAAGTGCTTGCTGACAGCCTGATATAGCTGTCTCCTGAGTGGCTCTGCCAGAGCCTGACAAATACAGAGGCAGATGCTTGAAGCCAACCATTAGACTGAGCACAGGGTCCCCAGTGGTGGAGTTAGAAAAAGGACTGAAGGAGCTGAAGGGGTTTGCAACCCCATAGGAAGAACAACAGTATCAATCAACCAGACCTCCCCAGAGCTCCCAGAGACTAAACCACCAACATCTCTAGCTGCATATGTAGCAGAAGATTGTCTAGTCAGCCATCATTGGGAAGAGAGGCCCCTTGGTCTTGCAAACTTTATATGCCCCATACAGGGGAACGCCAGGGCCTAGAAGTGGGAGTGGGTGGGTAGGGGAGCAGGGTGGGGGGAGGGTATAGGGGACATTCGTGATAGCATTTGAAATGTAAATGAAGAAAATATCTAATAACATAATTAAAAAAAAAGAGTACACATGGTGGGACTCATGACTCTAGCTGCATATGTAGCAGAGGATGGCCTTGTTAGATATCAATAGGAGAAGAGGCCTTTGGTCCTGTGAAGTCTCAATGACCCTGTGTAGGGGAATGCCAGGGTGGGGAGGCAGGCAGGAGTGGGTGGGTGAGGATAGAAGCAGGGGGAGGTGGGAGACAGGGAGTTTTCGAGGGCAGGGAACTGGGAAAAGGGATAATATTTGAAATGTAAATAAAGAAAATATCCAATAAAAAAAGAAAGAAAGAAAGAAAGAAAGAAAGAAAGAAAGAAAGAAAGAAAGAAAAAGAAAAAAACATTTTGAAAGTTGCATGCAGTTTGAAACATTTCCACAAGGGGGCAGGCGTCGGCAACAGATGCACACGGTACTAGGCAGCACCCTTAAGGAACAAGGCTCCTTAGACTCAGACTCTATGCAGAGCTAGGATGACAAACCACTGCCATTGCTGGAGATCACTGCTGTGCATGCTGTCGCCTTCTTGTTCATGTGCCTCCCCCTCCCCCATCCTTCATGTTTTCTTCTTTCACCGAAATGAAAATTGGTTGACAACATAGCAGAAGCTTCCTAAACCTCTCAAGGAAGGTGCTTCTAAATGAGTGGTTCGCAAACTGCGGGGTGCAGCCCACTCGGGGTTGCATATTAGATATCTTGCACAACAGATATTTACATTACGATTCATAACAGTAGGCCGGGCGTGGTGGCGCACGCCTTCAATCCCAGCACTCGGGAGGCAGAGGCAGGCGCGGATTTCTGAGTTCGAGGCCAGCCTGGTCTACAAAGTGAGTTCCAGGACAGCCAGGGCTATACAAAGAAACCCTGTCTCAAAAAAACAAAAACCAAACCAAACCAAAACAAAACGATTCATAACAATAGAAAAATTACAGTCGTGAAGTAGCAACGAAAACAATTTTATGGCTGGGGTCACCACAACAGGAGGAACTGTATTAAAGGGTCATAGCCAGTGCTCTAAACCATCACTCTCGCCGGTCCTTAAAGTCCCTGAAAGAGAAACACAACACAGCACAGACAACGGCAGTAGCCTCCATGTTAGCACATTTCTCCAGAGTATACCCCAGCTCCAGAGAAAGACCCGGTCCCCGCTGTTTGTATCAGGATCCCTGGTATAGGTTCTGTCACTCTCCATACTTAGAAAATGGTAAGTGGCCCTAGGTTAACATTTATTGAGCACTTACTATGTGTCAGGCTTGTGTCCACCCTGAGAGTCTCGAGAAAAAATTCAGTTCCACAATTTGGAAGCAAATTTAAAGCAAGCTTTAATTAAATGCTGGCCAGGTAAAGGACTCTGGCCAGGTCTACCTCTGGGTTCCCAGGGAATGGCCACAAGTTACATTTTTCCAAGGACTTAAAAAGGCAAAACCCACAATTCATTGCATTTCCCATTAGTTCCAAACCGGGGGCTAACATACATCCTGACATATTTTCCTGCCTATGTATCTTCTGCCTATATCCAATCAAACACATCTGGTATAAAGAATTAAGTAAACTTGTTTAGGGGAGTCAAAACACATGGCCTGTTATTTCCCAAGAACCACAGCTCCCAGCATTCCAGGAAGTTATCTTGACCTTGCACAAGTGGGGCCTACATGTAAAATCTGGCTCTTACACTTGGTGCTGGCAAAACTAGCAGACATCTCTCCTCTCCCTTCTCCTCTCTTCCCCTCTAGCTCCTATTTTATCATATGTGTAAGGACGTTTTGTGAAGTAATATCCTGTACTGGCTAGTTTTGTGTCAACTTGACACAGCTGGAGTTATCAGAGAAAAAGGAGCTTTAGTTGGGGAAATGCCCCCATGAGATCCAGCTGTGGGGCATTTCCTCAATTAGTGATCCAGGGGGAGAGGCCCCTTGTGGGTGGGACCATCTCTGGGCTGGTAGTCTTGGATTCTATAAAAGAGCAGGCTGAGCAAGCCAGGGGAAGCAAGCCAGTAAAGAACATCCCTCCATGGCTTCTGCATCAGCTCGTGCTTTCTGACCTGCCTGAGTTCCAGTCCTGCATCCTTTGGTGATCAAAAGCAGTATGGAAATGTAAGCCAAAGAAACCCTTTCCTCCCCAACTTGCTTCTTGGTCATGTTTGTGCAGGAATAGAAACCCTGACTAAGACATATCCTACACTTAGATTCCAGGAATCAGGCTCCTTACATATTGGGGGCATTATTTTATCCTACAGTAGACATGGATGAATATACGGAGACATCTCCAAGTGAAGGTTAGCAAATACTGCCTATGTCACAGCTGCCTCCTTAAAGACCTTTGTGGGAGTCCGCACTCTCTTTTGAGACCCTTGTGGGTAAGATTTAGGCAGACGAAGACTTCAGTGTCTGAAAGTGAGATCACTTACTAGCAAGTGTAGGCCGTGGCATGAGATCTCCTTTGGGGGAACTGGTGACTTGGAGTTAAACCTGGAGGTTAAGGGTGCAAAGAGTTGATCTGTCCACACAAAGGTTTGAGAAGACTTAGAGTAAAGATCACACTCAGCTTTGCTGAGGTGGAACAAGGCTGTACACACTTGACATGCTCATGATTTATCCAGAGGGGTTTCATTTTTGCTATGCAATGTTTCCGTTACTTGGAAAAATTGTATACACACACACACACACACACACACACACACACACACACACACATGCACATCATATGTGCTTCAAAGAAATGACTGACTCCTGCTGGCTAAGGTTTTTATTCCTGCTCCCTTCCTGTCCCCAGTTAAGGGAAGGCAGATTTCTCTATCTGCATCCTGAGTGACAGAGAGCAGCACCCACCGGTGGGAAGTGACACAGACACAGGCAAGCTGAAGAGCAAACCTCAGGCAAACACGGGGGGGGGGGGGAGCCTAGTTCTTCCTCCCACTTTAACCCAGCAATCCTTATCATGACCCCTTGGATCCACAAAGACTATAACTGGCCTTGAAAGAGCCCATTAGAATTCCAGTCAACTCTGTGTGGCTCCAAGGCAGTTCTGGAATTTGCAACAGGTATGCTGGAGCCTGCTTATCGGGACCCGATAATCGATAATCGCAAGTCTTTCAAGGGCTTCAGCATTGTATCAAGTTGATCCTTCAGGGTCAAGCTGGGTAATTGTTCCCTGATGGTGGTTTGGTGTGGAGAATGGCTCTTGATGGGGTGTCAAAGGTCAACAAAACCAGACGCTGAAGTGTTAAGGACAGATTCAGTCAGCAACAGGCTAGCATAATGGGTGAAAAAACGGAACTTCATGCAGAGCTGACTAGATATTTTAAAGGAAGGATGAAGGGGGAGGAAAGAGTGGGGGAGCGGCAGGAGAGTCTGGACAGTGACAGTT
Organism: Mus pahari; assembly: GCF_900095145.1. NCBI lineage: Eukaryota > Metazoa > Chordata > Mammalia > Rodentia > Muridae > Mus > Mus pahari. The sequence continues at coordinate 38,008,039 of NC_034602.1, read as the reverse complement.
TATGACGTGTGGGATGGAGGACTTGGTCTCTGTGCAACCTATCTAGGTTTGCTAACTGACACTTAATGAGGTCAGGCCCCTCCCTTCCACAGAGCGTGGGCGATGAGCCCTATCTTCAGAGACTCTTCAAAAAGGCAGCACATTCTTTTGGAAGCTTCTAGTTTTCTCTGGCAGTCACTGTAAGGTGGCTGAGGGTGATGAGCTGTTAGGAACTATGGAAGTGATTTTTTTTTTTTCAAGTCTTTATGGGTGAAGCTTGATATACAGTCTGGAAAGAGTTCAGAGCTTGGTTAAAATGTAGTTAGGGAGAGAATCTTGGTCAGGAGTATCTTCTATGCCATGACCAAGAGTGTTCCTTAGTATACCATGTGTCATGGTGGGACCAGGAGGCTATGACATCAAGGTATCACTGCCAAGAAAAATACCCAAATCTATCTATCTATCTATCTATCTATCTATCTATCTATCTATCTATCTATCTATCTATCATCTATTATCATCATCTATCATCTCTTTTTCCATCAATATATTTACCATATACCTATCATCTATCTCTAATATCTAATTCCTATTATCTATGAATTGATCTATATCTATATATATTGTCTATACCTCAAATCTGCACCATTTGTTATCTTTTTATCATTATTTATCAGGTATGCATGTACATATAAATTTGTATGCATGTATATATAAATTTGTATGCATGTATATATAATTGTATATATATATATAATTGTGAATGTGTATATGATTATATGCATATGTATATATGAATGTATGTGTGTGCTTGTTTACATGTATGTATTGAACTGTCCCTTGAAGAATTTCTCTGAGCCTCTAATATGTGCATTGTAAATCTCTAAGAGGGAGGAGTTTTTGAGGTCACTGTCTAGAGAAGCTGTGCCTAGCACTGAGCAAGTGTCCAGTTGAGTGTGTGTGGCATGAGTTAATTAGTAGATGTCATGGATGATTGACTTCAGGAGGCTAAAGTGAGGAAGCTGATTTCCCCCATAGTTCAGTATAACCTCTGCTATGGCAATGATTACATGTATAACTGGAACATTTTGGGTGAGCAGGAAAAGACACCCAGAGACTTGCCGCCTGCTGCATGGCATAGTGGGCCATAGACACACAGAGGCCTACATGCCGCCATGCCACGCAGTGTGGGCAGGAAAAAACTTCCGAGAGACCCACCCACTGCCACGCCACATGGGCAGACTGTAGACACACAGAGGTCTGCTTGCCGCCCTGCTAGATAGTATGGGCAGAGGAGGTCTCTCAGAGGCCTACTGTGTGTGTGTGGTCCACTGGCAGCAGGATCACTGCATGTCCACGTGGGAGAGAAAGAGAAGCAGAGATTGAGCTTTCAGAAGAAAGACAGAACTGGAACTGTGAGAGAAGAGAGGAAAAGCTTGTTTTGAATAGCTAGATTCGCTACCTGTGGCCGTGATGAAGTCCCAGCCAGTGCTACGCTGAGGGCCGTGTTTGGGTCTGTGGTCAGGCAGTGGCAGGCGTTGGTCCGCGGCTCATCTTATCACTAGAGACCATGGGGACGTCCCTGGTGTGGGCAGCAGCCTGGAACCACATGGATGTCCAAGGACTGTGCAGAACTGGCCCTGACCCGCCCTGGCTACATACAGTACAGCACTTAGGAGAGTGGACCCTGTCCCTTGCCTGAGCAGCACAGTAGGGCTGGCCCTGATGGTGGGGTGGGGGTGGTGTTGGGGTTGGGAGGGTACGGGGGTTAGGGTTAGGGTGGGTGGTATAGGTTGTTGGGGTGGTTGGGAATACGTGAGCCAGCTCCTAGTTCAAGAAAGAGAGCTGTTCCCACCACTTGTCTACTGTGATACGGCATGGGCATGGGAGTGATGCCCTCCCTTTCCCCTTGCCCCTGTGGCAGTTGGGAGAGCTGGCTCAGCAGTCATGAGAACAGAAGAGCCGACTCTGCCTCTCACTGGCTACAGCACTAGGGAGAGTGGACCTTGCACCTCGCCTGGGTAACACAGTGGAGTTGGCCCTGAAGGCAAGGGTGAGCATCCCTGAGGGCATGAGAGTGGAGAGCTGGCCCTGCTTTTCGCTGGTTCCAGTGCTCAGGAGAGTGGGACCCACACCTTGACTGGGCAGCACAGTGGAGCTGGCTCTGGTGATATGGGTGCAGGTGAGCTGGACCCCAAGATCAGGAGAGCTGGAGAGCTGATCCTGGCCTCTGCTTGTAGGCGGCACTGTGGAGCTAGCTTTGGCAGTGCTGGAGAGCTTGCCCTGGTGCTGCAGATACGGGAGAGGCCGGTGAACTGATCACCTCCATTACCAACCAGGCCCAGATCCAAGGCTCTCAGTTGGCCTACCCCCAAATCTATCTCATTTGTGAACTGTTGGGACATGTGAAAGGGCGGGTCCTGCTGATCCAACACTCCAGGATCTCCATGACACAGGGTAACAACAGGAAAACTGGGCAAAGTCCCAAGGAGGATCCACTAATGACAGCAGCGAGAGGCCTTGAACCAGACCAATGAACATTTGCAAGTGAAGCTGTGTGGACAGAGGGATAGATTGTGGGACACACTGTGACACACTACCGCTTCCACGATGAGGTTTTCTACGCGTTGTTTTGTTTGTTTATTTCTTTATTTGGTTTTTATTTTCTTTTGTGAGGGAGGTTGCAAAGGCAGAGAGAGGGCAGATATGGGGGGCTGGGGAGATGAGTGATGGGGTACATGAGGTGAAACTCACAGAGAATAAAAAGTAAAAACAAACAAACAAGCAAACAAACAAAAAAACAAAACTAACATTTGGGGCTAGAGAGATGACTCAGCAACTAAGAGCGTACTTGCTCTTTCTTTCTTTCTTTCTTTTTTTTTTGTTTTTTGTTTTTTGTTTTTTCGAGACAGAGTTTCTCTGTATCGCCCTGGTTGTCCTGGAACTTACTTTGTAGACCAGGCTGGCCTTGAACTCAGAAATCCGTCTGCCTCTGCCTCCCGAGTGCTGGAATTAAAGGCGTGCACTACCACACCTGGCTTGCTCATGCTCTTTCAAAGGACCAAAGTTTGGTTCCCCTCACTCATGTTGGGCATTGTACAACTGCCTAAAACTTGGTTCCAGGGGGATCTGACCTCTCTGACCTCTGAGCACCCCATCACACAGATATACATATAATGAGAAATAAGGTAACTATTTTAAGGGTGTAAGCATTCACTGTGCATATAACCGCAGTTTATAAAGAACCTATTGTGTGCTGGGGATGACGCTAGGCTTTCTTCGTTTGTATTTTTAGTTGAAATGGCATCAAGAAACATAATGAGTCATTTCACAGACTGATGGGATGAGTGTGTGTGGGGGGTCTCACTCAGTAGAAGTCATCGTCACAAAGCAGTTGTGATAGCCTGGGAAAGATGTCACCTAACTTGGTATCATATATGAAGGACCCAAATCCTGCTGACCCCCAAGCTACTTGAAAAGTATGTAATTAATGACAGTGAGATGTATAATTAGTCCCCAGCAGTGTTCGGCTCTTTGACACGTGGCATTTGTTCTGGATGTAGGTCTTTCCTGTTTCAGGGAACTGTGGTGTCTTGTATGTCATTAGGTGAAAGCAGGCAATCGGGTTAAACTTTAATTAAATGTTACTGTTACTTGGGAAAAAAAATACAGCTTAGCATTGATGTCTTACTGACTTTATCAGTGGATGGTATTAGAACATTTAGATATTATGGGCTGTCTAGTGCCTGTCTCACCCTACCCAGAAAGCCTTCCTTGACTTTACAACAAATTTGAAATAAAGAAAATGAATATGGTGAGGATATCAATGTAGGGAAGGCATTCTATCGTTTCTGGTTTTCTTTGACCCTCTATCAAGGCTTTGTGAGTGGCTAAGCACTTTCCTGAGCTGTGGGTTCCAAGTTGGAAGTCACTTCAATGGTCGATGTGTCTTGTCTTTCTGTGTAGCATTCATGGATGGTTGTCCGTGTAGGAAGTGAAATAGCCTTTCCTAAGTAGAATTAGATCCTTGAGTCCAGAGACATTGCTGAGAATGCTCTCGTTATATAGGAAAGTGAGCATAAGGCAGAATCGCCCATAAATCTAACACTGGCCAGGCAGCATGATGGGGACTGAGAACCAGAGAGGTACAATAACTGATTATGGACAGATTCACCATGTGATTGGCATTATGCCTATGGGTGATCGCTGCCTTTAAGGCTTTTAGATCCCAGAAAATGACCTACAAATGCACTGTGAGATAGATGAGAGTCCACGTCTCCAGTCCTCCGGTTTCTTTTTTTGTTTGTTTGTTTTTGTTTTTGTTTTTTTTTTTTTCGAGACAGAGTTTCTCTGTGTAGCCCTGGCTGTCCTGGAACTCACTTGGTAGACCAGGCTGACCTCAAACTCAGAAATCTGCCTGCCTCTGCCTCCCGAGTGCTGGGATTAAAGGTGTGCACCACCACACCCGGCAAGTCCTCGGGTTTTTGTGTGACCTCTGGCAGGTTACTTCTCCTTTCCGTTTTTTACTTCCTTATCTTAACAGGGAAGATTAGCCACTCCCTTCTGGGCTTGTCAAAACAGAAAGATACCATATTTAAAATTCTAGCAGAGTACTCTGTATACCCAGCCTGAGTATACCGTCTTCATTTCTCCCACTTTCTTTGTTTTCAGAGTAAATAATAACTTATGGCCAGGAGGGAGAGATGTATATCTGGAGATAGGTTATATAGTTGTCCTAGAAAAATGAAGATGCCATGTGATGAAGGAATCTTATCCCTCTTACAAGACTTGACTTTAAGCCAGTCAATAGACACCATTCTGGGTTTGGGAATGATCTCAGGGCAATGGGATTGTCCTGGCTATCAAATTATAGCTACAAATGAGTACTACATTATTTCATCTTTTAAAATGTAGATTGCATGGTTCTGTGGGCTGGTTCTGATCAGTAGGGGGATGGCCAGTCTCTGGAGTCTGTATTTACTAGCCACATACTTAGGAAAGGTTTATAGATGTTCTCAGGTTTCATGTATTTCATGTTAGGAGATTAAATTCCTTCTTCATGGGAGCCTTGTGGTAATGAAATGAGATAATATCTTAAAAATAGAATTCATCTTATATAATATACACACACACACATATATATGTATATAATATATTATATATATATATATATATATATATATATATATATATATACCTATTAATGATGCCATAACAAAACAATCAGGGTTGGATAGTTGGTAAATAATAGAGGTATATTTCTTACAGTTCTGGGAGCTTATAAATCAATGATCTTGCTGCTAGAACTTCAGTATCTGGGAAGGGCTGCTCACTGCTTCCAAGCCTGAGCATTGCTGTGTGTCTTCATGTGGAAGACAGCACGGTAAGAAGGACTCAGGCAGGTCTTCCAACCTTTGGTAATGCCATTCATTTTAATCATGAGGAAAAAGACCCTCCTCAAGGCACTGCCTCTTAATGTTGTGATGTTGGGATAATCATAGCATGAATTTTGGCAAGGTCATAAATGTCTACATCATAGCAATAGTGTTTTTTTTCTTTTTTTTCTTTTTTTTTTTTTTTTTTTTTTTTTTTTGCTTGTTTTTTTTTTTTTTTTTTTTTTTTTTTTTTTTTGCTTGTTTGAGACTGAGATGTACAGTGGAGCCCTGTTAAGATTTGGGAGAGTCTTCGAGATGGGTTTCATGCATTTCAAATTATGACAAGGTCATGAGACTACAAGAGCCTGGGGTGGAATGTTAGGATTTCAAGAGAGCCATTTGGGTTTCCAGTTGACCAGAGGATGGCCTAGGATGGTTCATTTTGAGTGGCCACTTGACTAGAGTCAGAAAGGATTGGAGCGTCAGTGAGCAGTTGAGGAGTGTCTGCTGAAAAGGAAAGGGGATACTTGGTATAGGGGGTTGGGAGAATGAAAGTTAGATGTAAATTCTGAGGCCCCATGCAAGCCACAGTTTCTGGAGTTGTTTGTCCAGACGAGACCGACTTTATCTTTAGAAACTGCCTTGCCCTAACTATCAGGATGCTGGCCATAGCGGGTGACTGTGTGTGGCAATGGCAGTGAGATTGGAAGAAGCTGGGGTTTCAACACAGTGGTGGGGGATTTCGATACGCCTTAGGGGAGGAAAGGGTCTTGGTCAGGGTCTGGCAAAATTTGCTCAAGGTTTCTTACTACAAGAGGGCATTTCCAGGGAGGATTAGAAAGACACGCCCCTTACGCCATCACCCACATGTCACAGACCAGAGCCCCAGACTGAATACAAAAGAAGGAAGGAGAGAAGCAGATGTCTGCCCAGATGTGAGAGGGTTCTGCCTCTAATGCTGTGAGCCCACTCCTGCTATGCCTTAGCTGATCAATGGGTCCCATCCCCAGAACTGTAAGTTCATGCAAGTGCTCACTCCCTCAAGAAGTTTCTTTTCAAGCCGGGTGTGGTGGCGCACGCCTTTAATCCCAGCACTTGGGAGGCAGAGGCGGGTGGATTTCTGAGTTCGAGGCCAGCCTGATCTACAAAGTGAGTTCCAGGAAAGCCAGGGCTATACAGAGAAACCCTGTCTCAAAAAAGAAACAAAAAAAAAAAAAAAAACCAAAAAAAGAATATATTTAAGAAGTTTCTTTTCAGATGTTTGCTTGCAGTGACAAGACTGGCCCACCGTCTCACAGGCATTTGTGAAAATTCAGTGACAAACAATGAACTTCTGCTTAAGGGTGAAGTGATAGCCATTCTTCCAATGTTAAAAGTATGCAAGCTGGAAAATCTATTTTAAAAAATAACTGTCTGAAGGTACAAAGGTCAGGCATTCATAGATTTTATTTCTTGACCAGACTGTATCAGTCTAGGCCAAATTAATTGAGCTGTGCATTCATGAAGATGTCTGTGTATGGGATATGCTTCATCAAGAACATCTATAAGAAAATGAGATTGGATATTAAAACTTCTGATTAAAAGTATGAGAATCAGGTATGGGAAGACACATGTGGCTACTGATTGTCTTTCTGTCTCTTAGGTGTGTGTGTGTGTGTGTGTGTGTGTGTGTGTGTGTGTGTGTGGTCCATTCCTGACCCCTACACTTGGCAGATCTGCAGCAAATAGAGAATTTTTTCTTTTTCCGAGACAGGGTTTCTCTGTATAGCCCTGGCTGTCCTGGAACTCACTTTGTAGACCAGGCTGGCCTCGAACTCAGAAATCTGCCTGCCTCTGCCTCCCGAGTGCTGGGATTAAAGGCGTGCGCCACCATGCCCGGCATGCAAATAGAGATTTTAAAACATCTTAGTTGAACTGAAAGCTCTACTGTTTCTTGGTGCTTCTTGAAAATATAGTGTTATCACCTTTCCAAATTGCCACTGGTGTGGCGATTTCTTCTCTATTATTTGTATCAAGTTGATTGGCTGGATGAAACCTTCCTTGTCATGCCTGTCTCAATCGTGCCAATAGAGTCATATTGGAGATATGAAGTCCTCAGGGCAAGGAGAAAACGGCCTGCTAAACTCAGGGCTGAGTTCAGACGCACCTTGACCATGATGCCAATGTATGAGCCATAGCCTGGCAGACACTCATTGTTACTGCAGAGGCACCTCCACACCAAAGTCAAGGGCGGCACAACCCCTGAGCAGGTGACACTTCACAGTTTATGGCTGAGCAAAGGGAGGAACAGTTTAATAAAAGTTGGCTCTCTTAAATAAAAGATGCATCAGTGTCTCTCAGAAAGGGCCAAACAGCTGAACCCTGCTCTCATCCAGTCAACAAGGGGGATCCTTCGTAATAAGTTATGTGTGACCCTTTGGAGGATGTGTCTTTTATTAAGGTAAAACTGAGGGCAATATTTTGAAAGTTGGCATTAAAACAGGAAGAGTAGGGCACTCTGGGATGGCTCTCAGCTTTGTCTCCCAGCCCTTCTCCAGTCCAGCCCACGAGCGCGCACATACACACACACACACACGCACACGCACACGCACACGCACACGCACACGCACACGCACACGCACACGCACACGCACACGCACACACTCACACATGTGCGCACGCGCGCGCGCACGCACATCTCAATGTTTGACACGCTGTGACTAGCTCAAAGGATGGGCACTCCTAAACTTTCCCCTGCTACCCCAGGCTCAATCAGGGAAGCAGCCAGTGGCTACTTACCAGAATACTTACATGGCTGGATGGTTTTCTCTCCTGCAGCTTTTACATCCTGTCCTTCTCCCCTGAGTCATGACGATCCGCCCCTTTCTCTCTCCCAGTTCCCATCCCAAGCAAATCTCCAAGTCCCACCTTAGTCTACCTGCCAACCATTGGCTGTTGGCTCTTTATTGATCAACCAAAAACCAATTGGGGACAAGGACCGTCAGCATTTGGACGCGGATTCCCAATTTGGGGGACTGGATTAATCCAAAGCATTAGAACCAATCCCAACACCCACCGTCATTGGATGGGTAAACATCTAAGCTACTCCTTTGACAGAAATGTCTTCTAGCTAGGGATGAGTCAGGGTTCTCTTCTGAAACCAACAGATAGGTTATAAAGGGAATTGGCTTATGTGATTGTGGAGACTGGAAGGATATTAAATCTGCCATGGGCAAGTTGGAGACCCAGGGGATCCAATGTGAGTTTCAGTCCAAAAGCGTAGGCTCGAAACTCAAGTAGAGCCAATATTTCAGCTCACATCTAACAGCTGGAAGAGACAATGTCCCAGCCTAGAGAGACTATCATAAGTTCCTTCTTTTAAAACACTAGGATTCTCCTCAGTGAATTGTAGGAGGCCCAGAACCCAGCACTTCAGAGAGGACCTTCAGGTTTACTTAGTCTGTGCATCCAGGATGCGAATCTCATCCACAAATGCCATAGCACACGTGCCTAGAAGAATGTTTGACCAAATGTTTGGCTTCCCCTGGTTATGTCAAGCCAACAGGTGAAGTTTGTCCTCACAGTGTATTAAGGGAAAGGAGGTCTCGTCTTCAAAAATATTTAGCTTCCACTTTGGAATTGTTTTGTCCTGTTCCCTAAATAGCATCACGTCCTGTTTGATCTGGTCATTTGCAGTGTTAACAAATAACTTTCCTAAGAGGCTGTATGCGCTGAGTATTGGGGTACTGTATTCACGTAGCCTTACTGGGTGGAGCGGCAGCAGCAACCACTAAACTGCTTGTGAGAATGGTGTGGATGCTGGCTACTGACAATGTGCATAGAATCACAGGTAAGATAAGGAAGGGGTTGGTCTCAACCAAAAAAACGTAAGAAAGCCTCAATTCATAACTTGCATTGATGTTTGCTCATAATTTTAGGACCCCCTCTCTCCTTCCCTCCCTCAGTCTTTTTCTCCTCTTCTCTCCTGTCCCCGTCCCCCTCCCCTCCCCTTCCCACCCCACTTCTCTACTCTCCTCTTCTTCCCCTCCATCCATCCCTCTCTCCATCCTTCCGTCCCTCCGTTCCTCCCTCTGTCCCTCCGTCCTTCCGTACCTCCCTCCCTCCCTCCCTTCCTCCCTTCCTTCCTTCCTTCCTTCCTTCCTTCCTTCCTTCCTTCCTTCTTTCCTTCCTTCCTTCCTTCCGGCCTGAAAGTCACTACATAGACCAAGCTGGCCTTGAACTCACAGAATTTAACCTGCCTCTTCCTTCTGAGTGCTGGGATTAAGGTGTGCTGCCACCACATTGGCTCCTGGTAGTCTTAGTTTTATTCTTCCATAAAATGATCACAATTGATCACACACCACATCAAAAATCATCTGAAGCTAAAGATCTGTCACTTCAGCCATGTGAATCTATCGTCTGGTTTACCTCAGTTCTATTAGCTTTCTGGTGTTTATTAGCATTTTTTCATTCTTATTTTATTTTCATTTATTATAAGAGAGTAAGAACCAGTGTTCTGCAAATTTTCCAAACAAAATAATAGCTGATTTTTAAAAAAAATCCATATGCTTACTTACTTGTTATAGGAATTTTATTGAGTGCTTATTTAGTTATGGATTTAGTTTAGTGTAGTTCTGACCGTGCTCCAAGACTCCATTGTGTCCAGTGACTTATTAGAAAAAGAAATTGGTGAAAAGGAAGAATACACACGGACAGGATTAGCTTGTATTTTTTAACAGAACTGTGGTTCCTCAGATGACAGCTCTCTTGATTACACTTATCACGCAGTACAGTGTCCAACCCTGGCTGTCAGCCAGTGCCTTCAAGTTCTACTTGATGTGAAGTGCCTATGGGAGGTTTCTTGTGAGCAGGACAGAGGGGGTTTTAGGATACCCACTGGCTACCTCATTTGACTTAGTGCTTTGAACCTCAGTTTACTTGACTAAGAAATGGGAGTAACAATAACCTCAAAGGGCCTCAAAGCAAGCAAGCAAACAAGAAAAATGAAGCCAATTCTTTGAAGAGTTGGTGTGGAACTTAGAGATCTAAATGTATCCATAGCACATGGGTCACCATTCTTTGCATTCATGTTCCTTTGGAGGATTTATGGAATTGTTAAAAGAATTGTTGTAGGTGCTGAGTTATATTAATAATCAGATTAAAAAAATAAAATTAGTTATTTTTTGCCATTGTTCTAGAGGTGTGGGGATCTGGGAGAACTGAGCCAATGAACGAGGTAAGACTAAAGTCTCATGCACTAGCAAACTTAGAGTGTCCGACGATTTATACCCTGAGGTTTGAGAGAAACCACATGAGTACAGTTCTCATTAGTTCAAGCTGTATACAACACAGGGACAAGCCACAGGCAGCAGAAGCCTGTTTGTACACATATAAAGGATAGTTTAACATATAAAGGATAGTTTAACATTTTAATTGATTAACAACAGCAAGTAATAATGAGTAATCTGAAGTAAGCTCACTCCTATCTGACTCACCAGGAGGAAGGAGCATGAAAACACATTCCAAGAACAAGTCGGTGTTTTGAAGAAACAGAGGTCACAAGACTCTTGTTTCCCTGGGGTGTTCTCACCAGCACTCAGGATTCTTCATACGACTCCATTCCTGAATCGTGTTCTGAGTTTTTTTTTTTTTTTTAGTTGGGAGAATGCTGAAACCTTTCAGGGTTAACTTTTGCTTTGTTTTCTGGTTAAGACATCCTTCCAGGTCAGATGTCTTGAAATTATTTGCCTAAATACTTTCAACCATATTGGAACACATGTGTTAAAGAAATAGACACTCACATAAATAAGGTGAGCGCTCTCTCTCTCTCTCTCTCTCTCTCTCTCTCTCTCTCTCTCTCTCTCTCTCTCTCTCTCTCTCTCTCTCTCTCTCTCTCTCTCTCTCTCTCTCCTTCCCCCGTCTCGTGTGCACAGCTTCTCAATTGTGTATGTGCCAGAGGTCACACAACTAGAAAGGAACCCATGAGAGGAGAAAAGAGAGCCTTTAAGGGAGCAGAGGAGAAGGGTATTAGAACACATGCAGTTGGAGTGTAGGAGGGGAAGTCCTGGGAAGGGAAGAGTTTAAGCAGGGACCAGAGTATAGAAATGGGAGAATGGGTGGGAGGAAAGTCAACCAAAACTAAGTTCTTATGAAAATGCCATGAAAAAAATCAGCTACTTTATAAGTTAATTAAAGAAAGAAGAAGAAAAAGAAAAAAAAAAGAGAAAAGAAATGAAAAGAAATGAGGGTTCGGAGAGAGAATTCAGTGGTCAACCACTGTTCTTGCAGAAGACCTGGGTTTCTTTCCAGATAGCTGCATCAGGAACTTGTAACTTTCTGTAACTCCAGTTACAGCTGACATCTGATCCAGATACGGGTGACTTTCCCTCATCTGGCCATTAGGAGAACCTGCATGTGTGGGGGGCACACACCTACAGTCAGGTGTGCCCACAAACAAAATAAATACATCTTAAAAAAAAAAAATAAGGTCATGGGTGAGAAAGGGGAAGAGTTGACACCTCTCTGCTCTGCGCAAGGGGCTTCTGCTCCCAGGGCATGCAGGGAACCCGCACGAGGTCTCTGCTCAGGTTCGCTTCTAGTGGAGGCAGCAAGCAGCCTCTTCTACTCGTTTGTTTCTGTTAGGTGCATGTCCTGGGTGGCTTTTCCAGGGGAGTGGGCTGATGGGAGAATCGCTGCGTGTGGTTAACTGATAAAGCCCCTGTGATGCTTTCTAAGTGGACATCAAAGCTCACCAACCCAGCGAGGAATGTGTTTCCCAGCTTCCTTGGAGCAAGCGAGAGGTATATGTGTGTGTCTGATTCTGCCATAGTGCTATGGCTTATGCAAGGTCAGTTCAGAGCCCAGGCACAGGGTACAACGACACGATATTCCCACTCGATTCAACTTTGTCTTGAGAAGTCCAAGTCTTAATGTGAGTGTCGCATTAATCACTGAGTCACATGCACTGTAGTTGCCCTGGAGAGCTGCTCTTATGTGTGGTGGACTTTTTTTTTTATTTTATTAGATATTTTCTTTATTTACATTTCAAATGCTATCCTGAAAGTTCCCTATACCCTCCCCCCCGCCCTGCTCCCCTACCCACTCACTCCCACGTCTTAGCCCTGGTGTTCCCCTGTGCTGAGGGCGGTGGACTTTTCAATCATGAGAAATAAATTCATATTGAAAATTGAGAACTTTTGAATGTATGCTTGTGCATCTCTCTCTCTCTCTCTCTCTCTCTCTCTCTCTCTCTCTCTCTCTCACACACACACACACACACGTTCAAGCCTTTTAAGCCAGTTGATCATAACCAGTATAACCTTTTAGAGCAGGTTTAAAATAAGCTTGGCAATCTACATGCTACTGATGATCTTAAGATTCTACCAGATAGTACTGTCTTAAATGATGGATGATCAAGACTCAGATAAGAGATATGAGGATGGAGATAAGAGACACATCACATTTAGGCAAGTGATATCAGAAGTGCTGCATAAAATGATGCCTGCTTATTTTTCAGGGGTTTGAATTAGCCAGTAATATTCCTACATTCCAGATCCACAAATTCTGAACACTTTGCCTCTTTCAAAGTGATTGCTCTGAAGACCACCGTTTTCAAAATGCCTCGAAGACTGTTCACGGCAAAACCCAGCTAAGTGTGTTAGCTCACCCTCCTGCAAGCCAGGAATAAGTACAAGATTCACTTTCACTTCATGTTAACAAATTTGGGTCAACAAATACAGGTGGGAGATTAGTTCACATCAATCCATTGTGCGTGGCTCCTGGGACAAAGATGAATGAGGCTGGCTTTCTGCCCTTGAGGTGCTCATTGTCTATGGGGGGCAAAAGGACCACATAGACAAAGTAAGTTAGCTCCGGGCATGAAAAAAGATGAAAGATGCAGAGTCCAGAGGAAGCAGAGATCTATCTTGATTTGGGTAAATAGGCACTTGAGCCTATTTACTATTACTTGAAGGACAACCAAGACCTTGAGAGTTTTCTGTGAGCTCTGAAAAGCAACTGGCCTTGTTTCTGAAACTTTAGGACATTGTGCTCCATGCTGCAGATACCCTAGCTTAGGAGGTGCATGAAATCTGGACATTTTCAAAACGCACATAACGGGAGATCTGGACTAACAGGGAAATAGTCATATTATTGTCACCGAATGCAACATTTTGTTGATGTATTTTTCTGAATCGCCCTTATCGAGTCATCAATCCCTCTGGCTTCCTGCACTATAACAAGAAACACTGCAGGTTTAACCCTCCCGTAACTCCATGGACTTGACTCTTGGCAGTCTTCCTGATGTGGTGGTTCTTTCCAGATGTGCTTCTTAACGCGTGGACTTTGGAATCTCTTATAACGGATGCATGTAAGAGAGACAGGAGACTGAAAACCAACTGTTTGTACCGTACAAAGATCAGTTTCTTAAACTATGATTCCATGGAACAGTTTTGGAAACATTGGTAGGTGTACTATATGCTAGGAGGCTTAGATGTGCGTGCGTGCGTGTGTGTTTTCTCAGAGTGCTGTTCCTATTTATTATCTCTCAGCTGCATACCCACCCTTTCGTGAAGCATAAAGGAAACATAAAGTATTTCTCTTTTGCGGCAAACTCCAGCTTTGTCAGTAGAGGGCGCAGGAGGAACATTGCAGGAGAAAGGAGCGGCTCCCGTGGCTGTTACTTGACTCCACACACTCAACCCCACAGTGCTCTCAAAGGTAGAGAGCTCAGCCCTCAGACTCGCTCTTTAGAGGATTTTCTATTTACCTCAACAGGGAGGATCAGGCCTTGTCTGGCATTTCAAGGATCTTCTGCAATCTGAAGAAGATCCTCAACCCTGCGTGTTTTAATTGTATCGGAATCCTTGCTTTGAGGGAGAACCCTACTTCCAAATTTGTCCTTCCTTGAGTACTTTTCCTTGGTCTTAGAGTAATATTTAGCATTCATTTTACATCGTTATAGTTGCTCTCTTGCGGTTAATAAGCGTTAGTGTCAAACTTGCTCTGCTCTGGTTCCTATACAAATTTCGTCTCCTTAGACTCGTGACTCACACCGTCAGAATACAATAATGACTCTCAATTACTTACCTTGGGGTCCATTTATATCCTTAAAGACCCCAAAGTGCTTCTGGTAGGTAGTATTTATTGATATTTGTTATACAGGGAAGTGGAACTAAGACATTTGAAAGACATTTTAAAGCTGATTCCTTAAAGGGGCAAAACCTATTACGTTACAACATTGAAAAAATTTTTTTTTCAACACACGTTAGTGAGAAGAGCTGAGACATTCATTTCTGCAAAGGTCTTCATGCCTGATGATAGAAGGCATCATGGCTCTCACATCCTCTTCCTCCTCTGCGAGGATAGGCCATGTAGCTCGGATTTTATGTAAGAAATCCCCAGCTCCTCACAGATTCGTAGCTATAAATGGAGAAGGATGTTTATAATCCTTTAGGTAAGTGTGGGCTGCTTCTTTGATGCTACATCAAAACTCAACTAGTGATAGTTTTGTTCTGATTGTGGGCCCCTACCTCCCCAGACCCCCATTATGTTTCAGGTCAAGCACAAGGCCACAGCGGTAGTATCTACCAGGTCAGTAGCGAGGCTTTATAGCTGAGAGGCTGTCAACAGAAAATCCTTGTGCTGGAAGCTTGGTTTCCAGTGTGGGAATGGGGAAGGCGGAGAGCTGTTCGCTAGGGCATGCTGCTGTCCTGGAGGGACGGCTCAAGACGGAAACTGAAGATGACCGGGAATCTCTCTGGATTCCTCTTTTGGGCTTTATCTTCGTCTTTCATGTGTTCTGTCACCCATCTTGAGGAATTTGTCAGAGCAAGGTGGAATTGAGAAGATGTAGGGGCTGTGCCCTTGGGACCTCCCAGAGCTGTAAGTGAAACCACTCTTCTCTTTATAAAGTCGGTTTGTGGGATGGAGAGCTGATCTAGTGGTAAAGAGCATCCGCCACTCTTCTGAAGGTCCCGAGTTCAGTTCCCAGCACCCAGATGGCAGCTCACGACTGTCCGGCGTCATCTTCTGGCAAGCAGATGTACATGCAGACAAGGTACCCATATACATAAAATACATTAAAAATAAATAAAATAAAATGCACTTTATTAAAAAGTGAAATTAGCTGGTACAAGCTATTTCCTTAAATTGAAAGTAAGCTAATTTAGCAACCACTCTGAAACTAAAGTCCATAAGTCTGTTTGGTACTCTGACTCTGTTTTTGCCCATGAATGACTATGATGCCATTTATTGGCCATTTGGAAAATACTGGTTCATTGAGTTGTACAGATGTTTGTTTCTTTATACAACAAAAAAACTAAATTCCTTCATGTTACCACTGATATTATTTTCAAAACCAAGTGTTAGGAGTTACTAAGTTTAGAGTGGCAGGAATATTTTTTTTTTCAAATCATCTAAGAGTATGTAGTTGATCACTGGTAAGAAAACATTTTCCAAACAATTAATTTCAAGTAATCACAATTTGTTTGTCAGTTGTCTTCTCAAATAAGAAGATAATTTTAAAAGGAAACAGCTAATCTGGCTTGTCATCAAATGATCCCTGTGTAGTTCCTCAAGACAAGTAAGTTTTTTTTTTTTTTTTTAAAGGTGGGGACATTGGTGAGATACAGGCATTTTTTCTTTAATATTCTTTTTTTTTCTAAAGATTTATTTATTTATTTTATTTATGAGTACACAGTTGCTGTCTTCAGCAACTTTGGATACTCACAAACGGTCTGAGGAGGCACAAGAGTCTACCGCGTTTGAGGACCACACTTGAGAACCGCTATTATCACTATGCCATGATAATGATAGGCTATGGAATTCCAAGGGCTTAATTCACTAGGGTTTTTACTTCGTGCTCATATTGCCTGCCCATTACGGGGTGTCTGTGTCATCCTCACGCCAGGACTCAGGATGCGGGACAGCTTGCTTCTGGATTACCGATGACTGCCATGACAGAGGGAAGGTGAGAGGGGCCGCCAGATGGGACTTAAGATTTCAGTCCATATGTTTCTACAGGAAGTATTATGTACCATTTATGCAGGATCAACTTATCAGTATTAGTGCTCACCCTTTAAATGTACCCAGAAGTTATCCTTTCTGTCCAGGGGGCCCCTACCACACAGGTGTGCCCATGCACACACACATATGAACATGGTTAGTTCCTGACAATTATAAACATAGTTATTGACTATGACCCAAATAAATCCCCCTTTCCCTCCAAATGTACACCACAGCCCACTCCACATTGACCATTATTCCTACGAGCTCTTGGTGTAGGTCTTTTTGTATTCTGTGATTATTCTGGGTGCCCATTTCCTGTATAACTGAAATGCTCACAATGATAGAAAAACCACATCTAACTTGCCCATCACTGCCTCACTTACATCCTGGGGCTTGGTAAATCATCAGTAAAGGTTCATTGAATGGATGAAGGAACACAAAAGGAAGCCTGGAAGTTCCCTCCCCCAATTCCATGACACTTTTTTTGTGCTATTTAAGTGGCCCTTATTATTGATCACCATTATCATAATAAATGGGATTTTTTTTTTTTAGAAAATGAAGCCCTGATTCAGATGGTGACAGAATATTTGACAGCATCATCTTATTAAATAGTAATGGATTTTTCTTACTCTCTTTACTGTTGTATCCAAACTCATTATAAACATAATCCTTGACTTCACTCATGATGAGGAGCTTCCTGTGCTAGGACATTTACAAAGCATAATTCAAGAAGTATGTGTCTTCTTAAGGTTCTCAATAGTGTAGTATCAAGTTAAGGGTTAAATAATAGTTATAGTTTGACCTGTAAGTGATGAAACAGACCCCGAGCAAAGATTGAGAACACAGAGCTGCCCTTAATTAGCAAGTGAGCCATCAGAGCCTGGCATGTTAGTAAACATGAAGTTAAAAGAAGGTTCTCGGATAATGAAGAAAAAATTGCGTCAAGATGGGGTCATTTCTTTCCCTAACGATTTAGTGTTTCTCTTGAAACTGCAATCAGAATCATTCCATAGTTAAATCTTTGTATTTCAATCACATACACACAGTAATACACATATATGTACATATTACATATATTATTTAGTTGTGTATATATATGTGTGTATGTAATATATTACATATATACTATATATACATATTTATGTATTATACATTATATAACATACATGTATATATACATATATAATTATATATAATATGTGTCTATTTGGGTGGAATAATTTATGTTGTCTGTTGTTGCTAAATCTGTGACAAATGAATACTTGATCATGCCTTTCTAAGAAACATTACACAATCATGAACTATCTGTTCTCTTTATTTTTCTTAAAAATGCATCTATGGGCTGGGTGCTTGAGAGGCAGAGGCAGAGGCAGAGGCAGGCAGATCTCTGAGTTCCAGGTCTGAATGGTCTATAAAGAAAGTTCCCAGGCCAGCTAGGGCTACATAGTAAGGCCCTGACTAAAAACTGGGTCTATTGAAAGGGTAATGCCAAGGCATTTTAGAAGGCCTGATTGGAATGGTGTTGGCTGAGCTATCATTAAGGTAGAGGGGATGGGAGGGAAATGTCACATGTAAGATCACCTGCTTGGATGGGCTAAGTAGTACATGATTCATGTTAATTTTTCATTTTATTAATTATCATTTAGCTTGTTTCTACAACTAATTTCTATAATGGTTAACTTTTTTTTTTTAACCCAATGATTGGAAACAAACTAAATTTGGACATTTATTCTAATGGAGGAACAACATCTAATGATTCATGAATGTTGTCGTTCAAATCAATATTTACTTTGTTTTTATCACGTGTACATGTGTGGGTTTGTGCATGTGAGTGCAGGTGTCTACAGAGGCCAGAAGTAGCATTGTCCTGTAGCTGGAGCTGCAGGCAGTTGTGGACTCCCAGATGTGGGTGTTGGGAACAGAACCTGGATCCTCTGGAAGAGCAGCAAGTGCTCTTAACCCCGGAGCCATCTCTCCAGCCCTGAACATTGTGTTCTTCAAGAACTCCAACACTGATGATATAAAATTTAGTTATTTACTGTGGTGCTTGGGATTGAATCTAGGGACCTGCCCATGTGGGGCAAGTGGTGTACTTCTGAGCTATGTTCCCTGCTCAAACAGTTTGTGCAAAAGCAGTAATATAGATTCAGTTTTGGTGCAACGCAATTACAGTGTCTTTTAGTCAAATGATAAAACTTAAGTGGAAAAATTGTGCTTCGAACTTTCCTGTACATGTAACTTGCTATGGTACCCAGGTAAATTGTGACATTCCATTAATAAGAATAGAGGCCCAGTGAGATGTCTCAGAGGGTAAAGAAACCTACTGCTTGATAACTTGTAC
The DNA here is from genome assembly GCF_900095145.1 of Mus pahari. Lineage (NCBI taxonomy): Eukaryota > Metazoa > Chordata > Mammalia > Rodentia > Muridae > Mus > Mus pahari. Next base: position 37,989,358 of record NC_034602.1, on the reverse strand, counting down.
TTCATTCATGGGGCCCACATGGTAGGAGAGAATTGACTCACACAAGCAATAGATAGTTAAAAAATTGATTAGAGTGATAGATGGCTCAGTGGTTAAGAATACTAGCTACTCTTCCAAGAGACCTGGGTTAGATTCCCAGCTCCATATAATGGCTTATAAGGTGTTTGTAACTCCAGTTCTAGGAGATCTGAACCCTCATCTTGCTTCTATGTGCACATGGTGCTTAGTCATACATGCAGACAACACACACACACACACACACACACACACACATATACATATATAATATCTGATTGGATTATTGTTTTGGATAGCCCTGAGGCTAATTATATTTGATGTTAATTCCATTCTCCTGTGAGTGGCTGTGAACAAGGAATGAGTCAGCACTCAGGTGATTTCCTGTAAACCTGCTTCCTACCTTAATTTGTAAAATAAAGGAGAGCTGATGATTGGGCAGATAAAAGGGAAGGTGGAGCAGAAGATGAGGGGAGAGAAGAAGGAGAAGATGGAAGAGGGAGAGGATGCAGAGGAGGAGGAAGAAGAAGAAGAAAAAAAAGCTGAGCAGAAGCACATGGCCTGGAGAAACTGCAAGTTCTAAGGGGTCTCATAAGGTGGGAAAGATGGTAGTGTAGCAGTAGATCTGTCCAATCTAGGTGCACAGCATGTATTCATATTAACGGAGTTGTGTTGTTATTGTTGGGGCATATTTGGGTTGGAGATTTACCACAACATATTATTAGCAATGTATGGTTATTATTATGTTTTGTTATATTGTTATTATGATATATTATCATAATTTGTATGTGTGTATATGTAGTGGTACAGGCATGCAGCTATGTGTATCCATGTACAGCTATGTGTATTCATGTACATGCACCTGGTGGCCAGATCAGGAGGTTGGGTGCCTCTTTTACCATTCTGTGTCTTGTGTTGAGAGAGGGTCTCTCACCGGACTGGAGGATTGCCCTATTGGCCAGGTTAGGACTCCTGTGAACACTTACGATCTTTCTGCTTCCATACTTCCAGAGCTGTGGTTATAAGCATGCACAACAATGCTTGACTTTTTGTGTGGGTGCTTGATATTAGAGCTCAGATCCATACGCATGCCCTGACCACTGAGGAATCTCCCACCCATTTTTATTATTTTAAATGTCCAGAAATTTTAGTATAAAGAGAATGCCTTCCCCTACCCATTGTGCTAAATGGCTGGGCACATTTTCTCCTGGAAAAAAAAAAATCCAATTTTTGAAGTATGATTTGAATGACATCTCTCAGAAACGGAGCCACCAACCAGGCAGCATACATGAGCTGGTCTGAGGCTCCCAACACATAGACAGCAGAGGACTGCCTGGTCTGCCCTCAGAAGGAGAAGATGTGCCTAACCTGTGAGAGCCTTGAGGCCTCAGGGAGTGGGGAGGCCTGGCTGGGTTGGGGGTGGCACTCTCTTGAAGGCAGGGGGAGGAGGAATGGGATGAGGAACTGTGGGAGGATGGACCCAGAAGAGGGCGATGACTGGGCTATAAAAAGATAAAAGTAGTTAAAAAAAAAAAAGAAAGAAATGATTCTAGAACAGAACGATTTTGTGGACCTACCAGTTTAATAAGGCAAATTTGTGCATTGGAAAATACATATTCTAAAATTTTTATATACATAATTAAACAACAAAACCTTAATTCTTTTTTTTTTTTTTTCTGAGACAGGGTTTCTCTGTATAGCCCTGGCTGTCCTGGAACTCACTTTGTAGACCAGGCTGGCCTCGAACTCAGAAATCTGCCTGCCTCTGCCTCCTGAATGCTGGGATCAAAGGCGTGCGCCACCACTGCCCGGCAAAGCGTTAATTCTTAAGATGCTCTAGTTTTGTGGTCCCACTGGAAATTCCTAAGCCAAGAGTGAGGGTTAGAGAAGATGAGTGGGTGCCAGGGAGGACAAACCTGTTTCTACTGCGTTGCCGCAGCAGGTCAGAGTGGAGCTGCCATCATCCCCCAGCCTTCCAGCTTGTAATTTCTTCTCTGAACCTCTGCTTGGCAGCTTCATCACACGGCTGTGCATAAGCTTCCCTTAATGCCTTGATAGCAGCCCAGACGGTTTTCTTTAAACACGTCTAAAAGCTACAACAAGCCTAGGTCTCGATTCGTGGCAAAACAAGTTGATGGAGTCTACGCCATCATTCTCAACAAAATGAGGGAAAATGGAACGGGGGCAGAAGCTTTCAAAGAAAGCCCAACGTAAAAAGGGAGAAAAAACTGAAATATTGAATATGTACACAGTGTGAATTCACCAGCTTTTTCTACTCCCCAATCCTGTGGGATTTTTTTTTTTCCTTTCCAATAGTAAGTTGTAGCTGCCAAAGCATAGCAGTCACTCCATTAATTATAAAGCAAAGGAAAAAATGAGTATTGATCTCAAGGAGTTCCATTCCACTTGCTCGGTATTAATTGAAAGTTATTCGTCTGATGTTACTTAAAAGAAATTCAAGGCAATATAGAAAATAATGCTTAAAATATCCAGTCAGGGTTAAGTGAACTCAGTCTGGCACTTCTATAAACATGGTATTTGGAAATTGGAACTGGACTGTGAGTGAATGACAAAGTGGCTCTCATGTTCCTGTTTCATCTCACGGTGGACAAACTCACTTCTGATTGGCTGGGAGGGGTCAGAGTGCTGATCCAGTGGCATAGACATAGACAGAGTGAGCAGGCCTTAGCCCAGGAAGGCTCCCTGCGCAAGCAACATCCGATTCCTCACTTGTTGCCTTCCAAACACATGAATGTGGCTCTAATCCTGGTAGGACACCAACTCTGTACTAAAACTGACTGGCTAATGCTTGTGTGTAGCACTGTAAGCCAATTTGTTCATGCTCACAGTGATGGTAGGGGTGTGGGGGGGCACAACTTATAGAGGAAGAAACTTCGGTACAGACAAGAGAAAAACCTTGTCAAGGCCACTTCTCTGGTAAGAAGTACAGGTTAGATTCGAACCCAAAAATTAGCTTTAGAGGCCATGCTCTTCACAACGACCTACACTATAGCCACTCACATTACTTTCTCTGGCTGGGTAGAATGTGAGAGGTAGAGAGAGGTGGATCTTTGAGTCTGAGGTCAGCTTGATCAACAGAGCTATTTTAGGTCAGCCAGAGTCACATGGTGAGATCCAGTTTCAAAGCTCAATCAACCAACCAACCAATGACTCAATCAGCTAACATTTGGCAAAGCCTTTAGTGACAATAAAACATTTTTATTGAGACTATCATTTCCAACAGTATGTCTTTGTGGACATTCAAATGGTGTGTGTGTGTGTGTGTGTGTGTGTGTGTGTGTGTGTGTGTTTGTCTGTGCCCAAGTGTAGTACCCCTGAAGGCTAGAGCAGGAGGTAGGGTGTCCTTTCTTATTGCTCTCTGTTTTATTGTCTTGAGTCAGGGTCTTCCTGAACTGGAAGCTCCATTTTGGCTAAGCTGCCTGGCCCATGAGCTCTGGGTCCATCTATCTGCTTTTCAATGCAGAGGCTAAAAGCACATGCATCCATGCTTGCCTTTAAAATGTAGATGCTGGGGATTTGAAATGAAGTTCTCACGCTTGTCATGTAAGAACTACCCCTAAGTCTAACTCCCCAGCCCTAGGCCTCCATTCTGGAGCAAGGACTGAAGATAGCTGAAAAAGCATGATTTTACGTCCTGTGTTGATATGGGGAGTCGCTGAAACGTCTAGTCAATTCTTTTTTAAAAAAAGAATTGGTGAAAACATTATGGCTAAGTGTGTCTTCTGGTCAGTTCTGGATTATGTTATTTTATGTTTTTAGTGGAATATATATTTAGGGATGAGGAAGACCCATCCCTAGGTTTGCTTTCCATGTTCCAGCTTTCATTTTCTCATTAGCAAACGGAGGACCTCGGAAGGGTTGTTGGGGTTCAAGAATATGCAGTTCAACCTACCCACAAAACCTTTGACCCCAGATTTATCCCTTTCCTCCTTTAGTTGCTTTCGGTGGTCGTGTTTATCACAGCAACAGAGAGCAAACAAGCAGACTATTTCCGTTTCTTTGAATGCCTGATAATTTTTTTAAATTACAAGATAGGCACTGCAAATTTTACCTTAGTGGATTCTGTATATTTCTCTAATCCTATATATGAATTCAAGGTCCCCCCCACCCTCCGTGGAATACATACATTTGATTTCCACAAAGTTTTATTAGAAAGGGTCTACCTTACTTTTGCGACACTTCATTCCTGATGACTCTAGATGATGGCTGCCTATGATGTGGAACACGGAGACACCAACTATCCCTGGTCCCACTGAACTCTAACGCTGCTCCTTCTGTTCCATTCCTGTGGTTCCTTTCATGGCTCCTGGTAGTTTCCTCACACATCAGTGTTCAGCTGATGAATAGGCAGAGCACCTGGGCAGATCTTCAGAGCATCTTCTCTGCCTCCGTGTCATGGTGTGGATTTCTCCTCTCTGGGACTCTGCTCTGCAAAGTGTAGCTCCTTTGCCTTTTCTGGGCTCTCAGGCTCTTCTCATGATGGGGGCGGTGAGGGGGGCAGCTACTACACTGTATCTTCCTGTACTCTGGCTGAAAATTCTCACTGAGATGTCAGATGGAACATTTGTAGTCACTGTGGATGCTGCCTCCTTTTTATGGATCGTTTTTCTGCATGAGCCAGGGCAAGAAATCTTCTAACATATTTGTTGCAATGAAGACCTTTGGCTGTAACTAAAACTAGGTTTAGTTATAGGCTCCAGTGCACTAGATTATTGATTAGCAATTATCTCCATTGGCCATATTTTTTCATTGTGCCTTGGGAATGATAATACTTGCCTTGGAGAGTTGATGCAAAATTAAATAAATAATTAATCTGGGTTAAGCATTTACCAGGTTTTTCTGAGGGAATTGACTAATCTGGTCTTTGTAACAGTCTCATGATACAGGTACTATTATTTATCCAAGGCAGGAGGCAGAGTCTGTGTAATTGGGTAATGACATTCAGATTCAGGACTTTGGCTCCAGATTCAATAATCTGTACCTCTCCACCGTGGGACCACACAGAAAGGGGTCATCACAGTTGTGTTGACCCATGACTACATGGGGTACTGGCTCAGGCACTTCTTGTGATCACCATGCTGCCGTGGAATATGATAATATATAACGTGGAGTAATACATTCATGCAAATTATGCAAATCTTCCTTTATCCTTTAAGCCATCTCTAGATAACCTGTGATACCTAAAATCAATGCTATGTGAGTACTTGTTACACTGTACTATTTACAGCATAATAATAAGAAAATCTGTGTCTGCTGAGGGGTTGGGGACATTCATTGGTAGGTAAAGTGCTTGTTGGCATACAAGCATAAGGGCATGGAGTCTGGATCCGTAGCACTTATGTAAAAAAAAGAAAGACAACCCTCAGGTGCTGGTGATGAATGCCTGCAATCCCGCTGTCAGATACGCAGAGGCAGGAGGATCTCAGATGCTTTCAAGCCAGCATAGTCTTGCTGAAACAGTGAGCTCTGCGTGCAATGAACAACCTCGTTTCCCCCAACTGAGGTGGAGAGTGGTCAATGAAGTCACTCAACACTGATCACTGACCTCTATGCACACATGCACATAGATATACCCGTAAATGTACATAGGTATAGGCCACATACGTTTGTATACTCAAGAAAAGAGAGGAAAGTCTGTATATGTTCAGAACATACTGTCTGGTTTTGACTAGTTACGACTTGCGGTTGGTTGATTCCATAGATGCAGAGTCTGCAGGAGGCTGGCTGTATTACTGTCATTAGCTGCCTTGGATATCCAACATGAATTTGAGTTGCATCTGTGCTGATCAGAAATATGAATTGGCATGGTGATGCATAAAAATGTATTAAAAACTGCGACTTCCTCAGGGATTTAACTATTTCACAATGAGAGCCCTACAGGGGAAACTTCTCTCCATTTATGTGGTCTTAATCTTAGTGTGGGTGTGCATTATGTGCGATTCATGTGTGTTCAAACTAATTCAAATTAAATTCAGTTCCTTGGTGGTGCTAGTCACATTCTCAGAGTGCAGTGGCCTCCTGTGGTTAGCAGTGATGTCACGGGTCAGCTCAGAGAGAAGGTTTTCACCCTTGAGTATATAAATGTATGTGGCCTATATACTAAAAGCTCTCATGAAAGGCCTTGTACAGGTTCTCATTGCTTTACCTCAACCTGGCTGTCTTCTAAAATTTTTCCCTGTTCTTCAGGATGCTGTCCTATCACGGCTTGGTAGGCATTTCCATGTTCCGGTCCTCCATGGATATAACAATGGACAGGCCTGGAGCTACCCCATCTTCTCTTTAGCCTCAACTGCTCACCAGACTATGCTCTACTGAATCTGCAAGGGGAGATGCTACAGAATACAAGTCTACATAGTTCCTCCTATCCTGTAGCTCTCCAGTGGAACAGCCCCATCATTTGTAGCATGTGCAAGCTCCTCTGAGGTCAGGCTCCAGCCTCAGTCACTAGCTCATGTACTGTCTACTCCATGGCATCTTCTGAGGGGTGTCATTTCTGGGCCCAGAGTCCCAGAGCTCTGTTCCCTTTACCGCTTTGATTTAGGAGGAAGGAGCTGCCTCACGGGTAGTGTGATGGCAACAACTTCTGGGACTTCGCCATTCGAAGTTACCCTCTGCACTTTCTCTTCAAGAATCACTCCCCTCTGCCGTCTATGGTAATCCTCTCTACCTCCTGAAGGCAATCTGTGTTCTTTGTCCTCAGCCATCTTGTGTTCCTTTCTTCTGACCTTATGGGTCCTTAAATGGCAACAGCTTAGCCAATATTTGAGTTTTGTTTTTAAACAAAATCTCAAATGTTTCATTTTGCCAATAAAGGCTTGGAAGCCTGCTAGCACAGAGGTAGGGAAAGCACCCAGCCGATCTTCCTTCTCCGTCGATGTCCCAAAGGGAAGCCCTCTCTCTCCACACCATCTCAAAAACTCTTCAAATGCAATGTCCCTCCCTTCTACTTCCTATGTGGCTCTCTATCTGTCTGCTGACTTCCTCTTATTTTCTGTTTTCTTCCTAAGTTCACTTCCTGTCAGCTGGTTGCTTGCTCTGCCTCTTTACCCATGGTTGACTTTATTTAATCCCGTTTACAATAAACAGAAAACTCTCGGATTAAAGATGTGTGCTAGGGCTGAGTCACACCACAACTAGAAACAAGTTTTTCCAGCAAATAACACAGTCTCGGGGTTCACAGTATGATATAATATCCTGTGACATTTCCCCCTTTTTATCCAAATAAAATGATCTTAACTCTAACAAATTGACCACCTATTGTGTAGCACACATCCTGTGAACTTCTGCATATGCAAAGCCTAACAAGATTGGTCCTCTTTATGAGCTCAGTGTTTTAACATTGATGGATGAGGAGAGGGCAAATTACCCTTATAGCAGGAACAGTGGAGGCCACCTCTGTACAAATGCTGGGGTCCTCGTGCAGGAGGACCTAACTGCCCGAGAGACCAAGGACTGCTGGTCCAGACAATGCCAGCCAATCAGGAACTGATGTTTCTCAGGACCAATGGGGGCATGGGTGGAGGGTGTTAAAGGAGCTTACAGCAGTGTTCAGAGAGGTTGCTCTTGCGTTTCTCACCTGGTCCCATTGAGAGGTTGACTCTGCACCACCTCATACCCAACCTCCAAGAGCAGGTGGGGCTGGGCATGAAACGAAATGAGACGTGTGTTGATGGAGCCAGAAACAGAGGTGGGACATCTGGAGAGGGTTAGATTTTACAAGTCATCATGGAAGCAGAATGTCTCACACAGCAGAGATTCTACAGATGTGGAAAAAGGAAACACGCAATGTAATGTAGATCGGGGAGCACATGGCTTTGTGCTGTCTCTCTATCTATTCTTTACTTATTATACCTTCTGCTTCTCATGGCTACCTGGACCTACTGATAACATCTCACAGAGAGAAACCCTGAGGCACAAACTATTTCCCTACAGTACCCTGACTAGGAACCACCAGAGAATCTTTTCAATTCAAGAATGTCTGACATCTTCTTGGTCATCTTATCACCCCAGCTGACCTTTACCCATTATGAATATGGTTGGATTTTTATAGAATGACTGAGAGTTTCTCATGTAGACAGGGCTAATGGGCATTCAAGGTGGAGGAAAAGCAAATTTTTAAGAGGTGATTCACAGAGAGGTTGGTTATGTTCAAGGAGTGAGAGTTTGAATGGGCTTAAGTATTTGTTAAAAGCCAAGGCTGCAGTTGATGAAACAAGAAATAGAAAGATTTTTTTTTTTTTTGGTTGTTAAACCTCCTTTTCTCTCCTAGTTGCTATGTAAAAATGAAAGAAATATTGATTGGTACTGCAGAATTCGAAGTTAGTAATGAGATTCCCTCTGAAAATCCTTTAAAGTCTCCATAATTAATTTATTTGGGAGGTGAATCAAACTGTGCACGTGAAATGTGTTAAAATTATCAGGCTGCCCTGGGTCAGATGCCTGAGGCTGCCTGGAGAGATGAAGGGTGCTGGGATTTGGGTCCACATGCTAAGTCTGCGCTGCTCAAAGTCCTAGTCATCAAATCAACTATTGATCACACCTGCCCAGAGCAGGTTTCTCCCAACCCTGCCATGGCTTCTTCCATGGTTGCTTTGGTTCTGCCCGACTCAGCCAGCTGCCAGCTGCCAGGGGTCTGGAGAGGGGAATTCGATACCCTGACCCCACAGAGAGCCACTCTGGCTGACCTCATTCTCCTACCTAACTTCTGAGTCTATTCAGTGGAACACTGGTGATCTAGCCTGTGTCCCACGGTGTAAGGGTTTCAGAAGTGATATGCTGCGTTTAGAATGAGATGTCATAAAAACCAGAACAGGAATCAGAACAGTGGGTTTGTGGGGCTGATGGCTGGAATATGGTCCCTGGAGGGTGCTCCTCAGACTGTGATGGTGTGCCCATTTTATTGCATATCCCTTATGATATGTAAGGAATAAACAGCTCTTGTCGCCTATATTGCTTTCCATCGTAGAAAGGTTGCTAGCAGGGCTGTAGACATGGCTGTCTGGGAAGTGCTTGCCACACAAGCACGACGAAGACCAAAGTTTGAGTTCCAGAGTCCATGTTTAAAAAAGGTAGTGGTGTACATTTGAGTACCAGTGCTGGGGCAGTGGAGACAGGCAGATCTCCAGGGCTCACTGGCCTGACAGACTAGCCTAACCAGTGTGTCTCAGGTTCGAGAGAGAAAGCTTGTCTCAAGAAACTAGGTGGATGACATCTCAAAAATGACACCCATCCTCTGATCTACTACTACTACTACTGTTACTACTACTACTACTACTA